>NC_141687.1:1374123659-1374624528 GCF_964263255.1 Lissotriton vulgaris
ACAGTACCCACCCGTAAAATGAATAGAAGGTTGTTTTTTAAGAAAAATAAAGTGCAGACTACAATTACTAGCAAAAAGGTCTCTTCGGCACAGAGCACTTCATCTAGTGACAAAAGTGAGAATATGCCCAACCTGCCTGCATATCCTTCTGATGTGACAAAGAAAATTGGTATTTTTGGCAAGTTTAAAACTAATGACTCTGTTTTTTCTTCGGAACTACATATGGATAGGGGTTTGTCTCCTGTAATATCCAATGAACATGGAGATGTTCTTCTTGGACAGGGAAACTTGTCACAACATTTTCACAGTGAACAGTCATTAACCAAGCCTAGAGCTCAGTTGTCTGATACGGCCTCTAAAGTTTCAGGTCCAGTACATTTTCATAATCCTTCCGCAGACACGCTTAATCAAATGAGCAGGATACAAGGTACCTGTTCCAATCAGTTTGGAACTCAAGGCGAATGGGTATGGATTCCTAAGGATATTTCAGATGAGGCCAGGTTACTGAAATTGCAAGTGGACTGCAAGACTCCGAGTGCAAAATTAAGTGTTTTGCAGTCCCACAAGGGTTCAACACTGTCAGACTCATCAAAGGGCAGTGAAAGTGTGTCAGACAGGCATCAGGCATCCTGCTCCGCCAGAAGTCAGAACACCAGGACAGTTTCAGCGGCTTTTCCTACACCTTTGGAAGAAAAGAGAGTGACTCGCTTTAAGAAAATGGTCAAATGGAGGGATTTTGATGGAGGTGTAGGGGACAAGGAGCTGCCTAGTAGTAGTGGTAACAGTGGTAGGTTACACCAGGATGGGGTGGTAGTTTCTGTTACAAGAGATGAGGATGCAGTATCATTAGAAGATGGGGAATTATCAGAATCTGATGACAGGGAAATCGTTTTGCCAACGCCTTTGGAAGGTGCGGGGGGGTCTATTAAAGACTTGTCCAGCTTTTATTTTTTGCAGAATCACACAAAGGACAACAACTCTTTCGGGACACACAGGAAAAAGCAGAACAAAGGGGCGAAGCATGCTTGTGTGGCGGAATACCAAGCATTGCATAAGTCAGGTGAGCAACACATACCGATTGCAAAGCGCATAAGATTGTAAAAGGGTGTGGGCACTGAAGGGACACATTACGTACATTCTCAGCTGGAGAAAATTGATGATGGTAAACAAGGGGGCACAATGCCTATCATGGTTCCCACATTACAAATTTCAGAGGCGAATAACAAAATAGAATCTGATTCGAAAGCGACTATCCATTGTAAACGTCTGCCTTATGTGGGCGTTGCTATGCCTTTGGGTTCACATTTGAGCAAGACTACAAAAGATAAGATATAGAAAGGTGAGTTCATTGATGTTTTTAAACTGTTACATAGGGAGATTCAAGCAAAAGAGGGTTCAAAAGAAGAGGCTTGGGAGCTTTCAAAATGGCCGAGGGTTCGTACCAACATAGATTCATGGACTTCTGCTTTTCTCATATATGCTAGTATGTATTGCAAAAAGTTTGCGGACAGACCAGTTTCGCTTTTTAAATATCTCGATATCATTAGGAAGGGGCTAATGAATTTGGTGGATACGCACGGCTTCATTATGATGAGGATTTCAGGGCTAGGTTGACATTGATGCCGGACAAACCTTGGGGGGAGGTTGACAATGAACTGTGGGTTCAATGGATGTATCCTCAAAGACCACCCCCATCTTTACACACGGCCATTGGTTTGGCGGTAGCTTATCGGCCCTTTCAGTCTAGACCCTCCCCGGGGGGGGGGGGCATGGAGCATACCTCAAAACATGTTATCCGGTGGTTGCTGGAATTTCAACAAAGGCTACTGCGCTAGGAATCCTTGCAAATACAAACATGAATGTTCCAGATGTGGGGGTAAACATGCAGTTACACAATGTTTTGGGGAACAAACACATTGGGGTCCCAGTTTTGCAGTTAGAGGATGGGGGATTACACCACAATTTGGCAACAAAGGCTTTTACTCCAATCAAGGTGGACATTTTATGTAATTGGTTGCAATGCTACCCAAACACTCAGGATGCAAATTTGCTATATTGAGGTTTTCGTGAAGGTTTCAGTCTGGGTTACCAGGACCCAAGAAATCCTCGGTTTGCACAGAATTTAAAATCTGCAAATCCTTTTCCACACATAGTTCGGGAGAACTTTTAACAGAGGTTTGAAAAGGCCGGATGGCGGGGCCCTTTGTGCAATGCCCTTTGGATAACTTAATTGTGTCTCCATTGGGCGTTGTTCCTAAGAAGGCTTGAGGGAGAATACAGAATGATTCAACATCTGTCATGGCCACAAGGTTATTCAGTTAATGATTTAATCGCAAAAGAAGACTCCATGGTACATTTTGAGTCAGTGGATTCCGCTTTACTTATGAGAAGAGACATGGGTAAAGGGTCCTTTTTAGCTAAATGTGACATTAAATCTGCTTTATGACCTTTGCCTATTCATCCATTGGATTTTTCATTGCTATGCATTTTTTTTAAGGTAACTTTTTTGTTGATAAGACTCTTCCTATGGGCTGTGCCACATCATGCAAACTGTTTGAAGCATTTAGTTCTTTTTTCCAGTGGTGTTTTTCATTCCACACGGGGCACACAGGCATTACACATTATTTGGATGATTTTTTTTTTATGGGCCTAGCATATTCCCAACAATGTACAGATGCTTTACACGACTTTCAACTTTTTGCAGAGATTCTGGGGGTGCCTTTAGCAGAGGATAAAACTGAGGGCCCTTGTTTATGCCTTACATATCTGGGCATAGAGATTGATACTATCACGATGCAGGCAAGTTTGCCAAGACGAAGGTTACAGAAATAACAAGACTTTTACTCCATGCACGCTCAGTGCAGAAATTGACTTTGGTGGAAGCGCAATGTTTACTGGGACATCTACATTTTGCCTGTAAAGTCATTTGAGCTGGCAGGCTTTTTTTGCAGGAGGTTGAGTTTTTCTATGTCCGGTTTGAAGCTACCTTATCATAGACTTAGGGTGACAACACATATGCGAGCTGATTTGGAGGTGTGGTCCACATTTTTATCAGATTTCAAAGGCATCACACTTAGGTCATTGGGTGATGATTTTGTTTGGCAATTACAACTTTTTTACGACGCTTCTGGTTCTCATGGTTTTGGTCTGTTTTGGGACGGTAAGTGGTGTGCGGAGAGATGGCCTGACAATTGGGTTCCCGAGAAGAAGAGTATTGCTTTTTTGCAATTTTTTCCTCTTATAGTGGTGCTTACTGTTTAGGGTTACAAATTGGCCAATAAACAGTATTATTTAATATGGATAAACAAAACGGTGGTGGATTTAGTGAATGGACAGAAAGCAAAACACAAACAGATGTTCAATTTGTTACAGATCTTTATGTTGGGATGCTTGAAATTTAACATTGTTTTCAAGGCTAAACATATTGCTGGCATATCTAACGATATTGCGGATGCCCTATCTCATTTTCAGTGGGAGAGATTCCTTGGTTTGGGCCCGGAGCGGATTTGCGAAGGACTCCCATTCCCAGCGAAACATGGAGTTTAGGGATATGACTGCTTATCAGCTCGTCGAGAATTCTCTAGCACAAAGCACCAAGTTGGCTTACAGAAGAGCTTGGCTGGAATTTTTAGGGTCAGGTGCTGTCGGGATTGTAAGCAGCACAAGAACAGACGCGTGCCACTAACCTTATGTATATGACCAGCAGGGACGATGGGATGACAGTCCCCTCGACTTGTCTAAACACAACACCCAGTAGTGATGTATTAGCCACTTTCTGAGCGTGTATTGCGAGAAGCCGGGAGGTGATAAGGTGTAGAAGAGTCGGGGTTAGCGGTACTGCCGTCTGGGTCTGGTCTGAGTTATCCACGAGATCTCGGTTGAATGACGGACTGCAGCGTGGAGAGACAAAGAGTAGGATTGAGTACCTTGTCCGAATAATGTCAATCCCCCCTGGCCCCGAGTTACTACACTTACCAGATGTAACACTGTATCGTCGTACTGCATAATCGTGCAGTTCCTAAATCCGAGATTGAAAGGAAAGTTATCGTCACTTTCCTAAATAGAGTATATATATATTCCAGAGAGACTCTTCTACCCTCCGGTACTGAAAAGTGCTTTTTGTTTGCGGCCGTTTTGCTCTCAATAATTCTTGGGAACAAACAAGATGTAGGATGTTTCAAAGAAAAGTATTTTCGTGAACCTCTGGTGTGATAAAGAAACAAAGAACGCGTTCACGCGGGATAGTAACAAAGAAGTAAAAAAGGTGTGGAAAGAAGAACGAGCCCGTTCTTCTTTTGTATACTTGCGACTTGCAGCAGGAAAACCTCTTCTCCTCTGACCTTGCAGGCTTTTCATCGGCGCGGGGCTTGAATCCTCTGACCTCGCAGGCTCTTCATCTGCGCGGGGCTTGAATCCTCTGACCTCGCAGGCTCTTCATCTGCGCTGGGGTTCTAGGTTATACATCCGGCAGGGACAACACCTTCCGCCATAACCAACACGGCAAAACCAATTGTCAAGCAACTACCTGCTGCAGGGGAGGAGCTTATATAGGCTCAGCCCTTTTTCCGGCCTTCCATAGCCGCTTAGCCTTCTGGGACATGTAGTCGGTTTGGAGAGAGCGCGCTATTCTACATCTCTTTCTACTGGCCGTGGCGGCAAGAGCGATCGCGACAGTACCCCCTCTCGAGGACAGTCGTCCCGGCGGTCGACCCGGCTTACCAGGGAACCGCTCGTGGAATTCAGCGAACAGATTCGGGCAATGCAAATGGTCCACAGGTTCCCATGTTCTATCCTCGGGTCCGTACCCCTTCCAATCGACCAGATACTGGACCCTGCCACGCACCATACGAGAATCCAGAACTCATTGCACCTCATATTCCTCCTGGCCTTCCCCCTCCAGAGCTTGAGGATGCTCCGGCAACCGCATACTCAACGGACAGGGTCGGAGGAGGGACACATGGAACACCGGATGGATAGACCATGAAACAGGCAGGGACAGCTTCATTGCCACAGGATTCACAACTTCACAGATCCCATAAGGACCGATAAACTTAGGCTTAAGTTTATTAACCCCTTTCAGATGAATGTTACGTGTGGAAAGCCACAGCTTATCCCCCACTTTATAAGCCGGCTCCTCGGACCTCTTCCTGTCAGCAAAAAGTTTATGAGCAGCTTGCGCAGTCTCCAAACAGTTCCAAACATCGATCAGGATGGCCCTCAAATGAGCATGATGTTCATGTATGGTAGGAACCAAAGATTCCGCAGGCCAGTCGAACGGAAGCATGTTCGGATGGAAACCGTAGAGGCAGAAGAAGGGAGAACACCCCAAAGTGGTATGAACCGCATTGTTATAGGCGAACTCTGCCATCCACAAAAGGGTGGTCCAAATCGTGGCATTCTGCATGGTAAAACAGCGGAGTTATTGTTCCAGTGTCTGATTCAGACGTTCGGTTTTACCATCTGTCTGGGGATGGTAGCTGGATGACAATCTTGCGTCAATTTGAAAGATGGCACAGAGAGCCTTCCAAAAATGGGATGTGAATTGCGTACCACGATCAGTTATCAGCACACTCGGCAGTCCATGCGCCCGCACAATGTGTTGGAGGAATACCATAGCTAACTCCACAGACGTAGGTAGACCTGGCAAAGAAATAAAATGTCCCTTCTTCGTGAGGTGGTCTACTATCACCAAAATGACCGTCTGATTGACGCAGGGAGGCATCTCCACAATAAAATCCATGGATAATGTATGCCAAGGTTTAGGAGGAATGGGCAATGGATGGAGTAAGCCTGATGGTTTAGTGTGGACCGATTTACCCTGAGCACAGATCGCACAGTTCTTTACATAGTCCTTTACATCAGCTCGTACACTCTTCCACCAAAAGGAACGTTCCACGTTTGCTGTTGTTTTGTATATGCCATTGTGTCCGCCTAATACAGAATCATGTGCCCACTTCAACGCCTGTTGTTGTAACGCAATCTGGGGTATATACAACGCATGATAATGGTATGCTAGGTCGTTTTCCGTATGTCGGTGTTCTGGCGCCTCTTGTATCCAAGAGGGAATGAATGAATGAATGAATGAATGAATGAAAAATATTTGTAGAGCGCACGATGGCCAAACGGCTTCCTGGCGCTGGGAGCTCTGAAGAACCGAACAGACAGGGCCAGGAGGTTTAGCAGGGGTAGGCCAGGGCAAACAGAAAAGTTTTCAGCGCTTTACGGAAATGAGAAAAAATAGGGATCGAACGCATAGAAAGAGGAAGGGAGTTCCAGAACCGGGGAGCAAGAACAGAGAAACGGGTTCCACCAGTGCGAGATTTGTGAAAGCGGGGAACAGTGAGGAGGGCAGAAGATGATGAACGGAGAGTGCGGGCAGGGGTGTGACGGGAAATCAGAGAATTAATGAAAGCCGGTGCAGAGTGATCAAGGGCCCGGTAAACAAGGCACCCTAGTTTAAACAGAGATCTCTGCAAAATGGGCAACCAGTGAAGGGATTTGAGGACGGGAGTGATATGATGGGTTTTGGGCAAATGAAAGATGAGACGGGCGGCCTGATTCTGGATAGCTTGTAAGCGGCGGGTTTCATAGGCAGGGATGCCAGCGAACAAGCTATTGCCATAATCAAGGCGGGAAGTGATAAGGGCGGAAATAATGATTTTAAGGGAGTCAAGAGAAAAGAAACGAGAAATTTTCCGGATCATTCAGAGGGAAAGAAAACAGGAGGACACCACGGCACTGACCTGGCCATGCATGGACAGGTCCTGTCTGACCTTGATGCCCAAAGTTTTAACAGAGGGAACGGGGGTGGGAGGGGGGCCAAGGATGGGAGGCCAGAAAGCAGGGGACCAGGGACTGGATGAGCCGCCAATCAGAACAAGCTCAGTCTTATCTGGGTTGAGCTTGAGGTGATTGGCGCTCATCCACCCAGAGATAAAGACCATGGTGGAGTGAAAAAAGGATAGAGAGTGAGAAGAAGAGGAAAGATCAAAGACGAGCTGGAGGTCGTCAGCGTAGTTATACACAGAGACCCCCAGCTCAAGAAGGGAAGAGATAAGAGGGTGAATATAGAGGTTAAAGAGAAGGGGAGAGAGAGAGGAACCTTGGGGGACCCCACAGGGCACCGGGAGGGGAGAAGCAGAGAAGCCGGGAAGGTGAACGGCTTGAGAACGCCCTGTCAGGAAAGAGGTGATCCAGGAGAAGGCAGAACCTCGTATGCCCGCTGCGCTGACACGGTCCAGAAGAATGTTATGGTCGACCGTGTCAAACGCAGCGGACAAGTCGAGGAGGATCAAAGCTTGAGGGGAGTTGACGTCGGCCTTGGCCTTAAGCTCGTCGAGGACGGCCAACACCACGGTTTCGGTCGAATGACCCGAACGGAAGCCAGCTTGGTGAGAAGCCAGAAGCTGGTTCTGCTCAACATAAACAGAGAGACAGGAAGTAACGTAAGATTCAAGAATTTTAGCAAGATAAGGGAGAAGAGAGATAGGTCTGAAATTAGAGGGAAGAGAAGAGTCGAGACCAGGCTTTTTAAGAATGGGGGAGACAATAGCAGATTTGAATGAAGAAGGGACCAAACCAGTGGAAAGAGAGGCATTAAGAAAGGAGAGAGGGGTATCAGGACAGGAAGAAAAGAGGGTTTTAAGAATACGGGCAGGGGCACAATCAGTGGGGGAACCAGACTTGATTTTGGTGAGCAGAGCTAGGAAAGAGTCCAAAGGGAGGGGGGGAAAAGAGGAGAAGGAGGATTTAGGCGCAGGGGGAGCAGAGTGAGGAGGAGTAAAAGGAGTGACCAAGATGTTAGATTTGATTTTTACAATCTTCTCGATAAAGAAGTTGTTAAGAGAAGAGCAGAGGGCCTGGGAGGGAGTGAAGGGAGGGCAAGCACGATCAGAGGTGGCCAAGTTGTTTACCAAAGAAAAAATTTCTTTAGCTTTGTTGGCCGAGAGCGCCACTTGTTCAGAGAAGTACTTGGTCTTAGTGGCCAAAATGGCCTGCTTGTACTCTTTAAGAAGGGTTTTATATTTGGCCTTATGGTCAGGGCAGTAGCTGCGGCGCCAAAGGCGCTCTGAGCGTCTAAGCCCCAGTTTAAGAGTCTTGAGCTCCGGGCTAAACCAACGGTGAGCCTCATGAGGGCGGATGGATTTGACTAGCTTGAGGGGGGCTACTAAATCACATGCAGAAGAGAGCCAGTTACCAACTGATATCAATATCAGTTAGTGCCACTCTTACATCTTCCAAAAAGTCCTCAGACATGACCAGGGCAATCGATGTTGTGGAACATTCAGCTTCTTGAAGGATATAAGGGGGTTCCTCAGGTTCTACCGTCTCTTCTTCTCCCAGACGGGATAAGGTGTCCGCTTTTCCATTGCGTGACCCAGGTCTGTATTTGATTACGAAATCAAAGTCGGAGAAAAACAAGGTCCATCTAAGCTGTCGTGGAGTCAAGGCTTTAGCTGTTTTGAGGAACAACAGGTTCCGATGATCCGTGATGATTTCAACAGTATGCAGAGCCCCTAGGAGATAGTGTCGCCACTCTTCACACGCTCTTTTAATGGCAAGGAGTTCTTTATCTGTGATGGTATAGTTTGTCTCACAGGGTGTAAGTTTCCTCGAATAGTAGGCCACCGGGTTCAACTGCCCTGTGGTGGGATGCCGTTGGGATAAGATCCCTCCGAGGGCGAATTGGGAGGCGTCGGTCTCTAGGATAAATGGCAGTTGAGGATCTGGATGTCTGAGAATCGGGGCTTGAGTAAACCTGTCCTTTAGGAGTCGAAAGGATACTTCTGCTTCTGTTCCCCATACGAAGGGTACGTTCTTTCGAAAGAGGGCTGTGATGGGGTGGATGGTTTTGGAAAAGTCCCGAATAAAGCGCCGATAATAGTTGGCAAAGCCAAGAAAACTTTGCACCGCCTTAACATTCTGTGGAGTCTTCCAGTTAAGAATCGCCTCAACCTTGCTCATGTCCATCCTGAACCCTTGGGCGTCTATAATGTACCCCAAGAAGGCGACTTCCTGAACATGGAAAAGGCACTTTTCCAGCTTAGCATACAACAAATTTTGTTGTAGTTTCCTCAACACAGTCTTAACATGGACGATATGATCTGATATAGTTGACAAATAAATCAAAATATCGTCGATGTAGACCACGCATTAGGACTCCAAACACCCTCTTAGCACTTCGTCCATGAAGAATTGAAAAGCGGCCGAGGCGTTGCAGAGACCAAAGGGCATTACCCGATATTCGAATAGATCGAATTTGGTCCTGAACGCCGTCTTCCACTCGTCTCCTCTTTGTACTCGAACAAGGTGATATGCTCCCTGAAGATCGAGCTTCGTGAAATAACGGGCTCCCTTCAATTGATCCATCAGGACCGGAATCAGGGGAAGGGGATAACGGTTTTTTATCGTCACCTTGTTAATGGCGCGGTAATCTATGCAGGGTCTTAGATCATCACAGTCCTTCTTGGCAATGAAAAACATCGGCGAGGAAGCTGGGGAGGTTGAGTGTCTGATAAAACCGGTTGCCAAGTTGTCCTCAATATAGGTTTTCAAATATTGGGTTTCTTTTTCTGTCAGTGCATACACCCTACTGCAGGGGATATCCGCCCCCGGGACCAGGTCAACATGGCAGTCATAGACCCTATGGGGTGGTAAATGGGCAGCCTTTTGTTTGTCGAATAAGGCTTGGTACTCAGCGGGAAGCACTGTGGCACAACAGAACTTCTCAAGGGTGCAGGCATTCGCCAAATAGGTGGCAGGTGAGGGTTCAGTGATTGAAGGAAGGAGTTCATGATTCTTACAATGTTCCTTACAATAGAGAGAGGTCATATTGACTGTACGGGATGACCAACTCACAAAAGGATCGTGTAGGGTAAGCCATGGCATACCCAGGATGAGACGAAATTGCGGGGCGTCAATCAGGTCGAATTGTATATGTTCTTGATGGTCCACCCCGAACTCCATCAACAGTGAAAGGGTGTTATATGCCACCGGGCCTGATGAAAGGACAGTGCCGTCCACTGCCTTTACTGTTTCGGGTCGAAGCTTCTTTTCGCAAGGGATGCCCATCCGTAACGCAAAGTCTTGGTCGATGTAATTACCAGTGGCCCCAGAGTCAAGGAGGGCATCGATCTGTAGTTTGCCTTGAGAGGAAATCTAGAGAGACACACTCACGTTCATGTGGGCCATTGCGGGATGAAGGGTGTTAGCAAGAATGGGGGAGGTCATGGAATGCTGGCATCTCAAGTCAGAGACCTCCGTCTGATTTGAGATCTTCAGTTTTCCGACTGTTCTTCTTTCTTCATCGTAGTTTGGACTCGAGGAAGGGTAACGCATCCTGGAACATAGTTCCGGGCTCGGCATTCCTTGATGAAATGTCCTCCTTTCCCACAATAAAGACAAAGCTTAAGTCGTCTCCTTTTATCCTTTTCTTCTGTGGTAAGGGGGCCTCTAATCCCTCCAATCTGCATAGGTTCCGACTCTTCTGGTGCCTTAGTCTTTTCATCTCCTCCTGTTCTTGGTCGTGTCAGAGGATAGTAGACTCGATTTTCTCCTCTAGGTCTTTCTCCTTTTCTTTCTAGCAAGCGGTGATCTAGCTGGACGGTCAGATCAATGAGTTCTGTTACCGTTGTCGGTAACTGTACCACTTGGGCTAACACGTCCTTCAATTCTCCTCTTAAACCCTGATAAAAGAGGGAAATCCGTTTTTCCAATGGCCATTCTGTTTCCACTAATAGGCAATTAAAAGTGGTAATATAAGACAAAAGATCTGTCTCAATGTCATTATTTCACGGTCAAGGGTTAACATGTGAGACTTTCTGTCGAACAAACTTTCTCAACTCGAGACAAAAATCGGGAAAGCTATGTAACACGGGGTCGTTACGTTCCAATAAGGGTATGGACCAACTTGACACATTCCCTCCCATGTATGACATCATAAACACTGTTTTAGCCGCTTCATCCTGAAAGACCGCTGGCTTACACAAGAAATGAAGACGGCACTGATTAAGGAAGGTCTCAAATTTTCGAGGATCCCCGTAAAACCTCTCCGGTGGAGCAAGAGGTATCCCAGTGTTCTGGATTATCTGAACAATGGGTAAGGCATCCGTGGTTGTAGAGGGAGTAGACAGAGGCAAAAAAAAAAACCCTGGCCGAGATGAAGCAGGTGGGGGCAACGTGGCTGGTTTGAGTATGGGTCTCACCCCTGGTTCTTTAAGTGCCAAGTCCGACAACTCCTTGCGCATCTAGGAAACCTCGTGGTATAAAGTTTGGTTCTCTGCACGAGATGTAAGGACCTCCTGTCGTAGTTCCGAGAAACTTTCCAACAAGGTAGCAAGGGTAGCATTGGCAACCATCGTCCGGGCTGGTTAGTATTCTTGGGCTTGACAATCTGTCGGGATTGTAAGCAGCGCAAGAACAGACACGCGCCACTAAACTTATGTATATGACCAGCAGGGACGATGGGATGACAGTCCCCTCGACTTGTCTAAACACAACACCCAGTAGTGATGTATTAGCCACTTTCTGAGCGTGTATTGCGAGAAGCCGGGAGGTGATAAGGTGTAGAAGAGTCGGGGTTAGCGGTACTGCCGTCTGGGTCTGGTCTGAGTTATCCATGAGATCTTGGTTGAGGGACGGACTGCAGCGTGGAGAGACAAAGAGTAGGATTGAGTACCTTGTCCGAATAATGTCAATCCCCCCTGGCCCCGAGTTACTACACTTACCAGATGTAACACTGTATCGTCGTACTGCATAATCGTGCAGTTCCTAAATCCGAGATTGAAAGGAAAGTTATCGTCACTTTCCTCAATAGAGTATATATATATTCCAGAGAGACTCTTCAACCCTCCGGTACTGAAAAGTGCTTTTTGTTTGCGGGCGTTTTGCTCTCAATAATTCTTGGGAACAAACAAGATGTAGGATGTTTCAAAGAAAAGCATTTTGGTGAACCTCTGGTGTGATAAAGAAACAAAGAACGCGTTCACGCGGGATAGTAACAAAGAAGTAAAAAAGGTGTGGAAAGAAGAACGAGCCCGTTCTTCTTTTGTATACTTGCGACTTGCAGTAGGAAAACCTCTTCTCCTCTGACCTCGCAGGCTTTTCATCGGCGCTGGGCTGGACTCCTCTGACCTCGCAGGCTCTTCGTCTGCGTGGGGCTTGAATCCTCTGACCTCGCAGGCTCTTCATCTGCGCGGGGCTTGAATCCTCTGACCTCGCAGGCTCCTCGTCTGCGCTGGGGTTCTAGGTTATACATCCGGCGGGGACAACAGCTTCCGCCATAACCAACACGGCAAAACCAATTGTCAAGCAACTACCTGCTGCAGGGGAGGAGCCTATATAGGCTCAGCCGTTTTTCCGGCCTTCCATAGCCGCTTAGCCTTCTGAGACATGTAGTCCGTTTGGAGAGAGCGCGCTATTCTACATCTCTTTCTACTGGCCGTGGCGGCGAGAGCGATCGCGACAGGTGCTACATTTAGATTTTACAGTGGTTTGGGTTTAAGGCAGCGTAGATAAGATGTTGTAAACTTCATTATGCTTAACATTAGAAAGAACATTTCCTATACCACTATTGCTGGTAAACTGGCAGGCATTTCATTTTATGGGAAAGCATTCTGGGGTTATGAACCTTCAGCAGGTGAGATGGGCAAACGCATTTTACAAGGTTGGGCTAAGTCTAGACAAAGAGTTTCATATCAACGAGAACCTCTATCTCTACAACTGGTGTCTAATATTATCACGGTTTAAAAAAAAAATCTGAATTTGAATTTCATCTAATCAAATTGTGCATGGTATGGCTCTTTTTTGGGGCATTCAGGGTTTCAGAGCTACTAGGCACTGCCATTCAAGAGGGTTTGAAGATATTTTAAGATTTACTTCACACATTGAGATCTTTCTAGAGCAGTCAAAAACCGCTCAGACAGGCAAGGGTGCCATGGTAAGCTTGCAGGCTATAGGTGGTTTTATTTGTCCTTTACAAGCCTGTTCTGATTTTTTGAGCATGGGGGTGCACTCTCTACATTTGTTTTTTGCCATAACAATGGCTCCCGCTTTACATCGCAACAATTGTTAGCCATTCTTCGAAAATCCTTGAAGAGTGTAGGCGGGAATCCCCACAATTTTGGTACACACTCATTTCGTATTGTGGCAGCTTTTGAAGCGGCCCAGTGGGATTTTTCTGTAGGGGACATTAAAAAATTGGGGAGATGGTCTTCTGATTGCTGTTTACGCTACGTAAGACAATTGGAGCATATAATTTGATCTCGAGGATATTAATTGTTATTTCTTTCCAGGTGTGGAGTCCTCACGCAGGAATGTTTGGCTCAGAGGCCATTCATTCATAAAATGGGTAGCTACCCAAGCAGATAAAAGACATTTTGGAAGGAACCTGGGCTTTTCCTCTGAGGCAGTGGCTTTATCATGGAGAGGTCAGAGTGGCATGAAGTGGGGCCAGTTCTTACCATTGATGGCTGAATTCTCTCCTAAGAACATGCCTGATATCCTTTAAATACTTCTCAGGGAGAATGATTTAGTTCAACTGTCAGGTCTGGGTTTGTTAATTCTAATTAAATCAGATTTAGAAAGGTTCATGAAGACATGGCCGCACACGTGACTTATCTTAACAGCACTTCTGCCTCGGAGGGTGTGGAGAGGGGCAGACAGCTACACTGCAGTTGAAAGAGCATGCAGATATCGCGATTTGCAGCGTTTCTGTTTTCTACAGAAAATTGTTTGGCTGGTGCATGGGGAGGTTAATTCCGCAGATTTCCAATTCTTTAGGCACGATGGGGTTCATCTTTCCTTCATCGGTAATGAAATTTATTTGTTAAACATTAAAGACATGATTGCCAGGATGCTGAATATCAATCCGTGGTGTTAAAGATTTTACTGTTTTAGCGATAGTGGGGACTGGTTTATATTTTGTTATTGATGACAATGCCGGTTTATTATCAGTTTATGTCCTCTCTATTTTCTTATTTTTATCGCATATTTTCTTCACTTTGTACCTGCCCCTCCCCTCTCTCATCCCTCCCCTGCCCCCTTTTTTCTCTTTTTCCCAAAAATATTCTTTACCGCAGTTATTGGTTCACTTATACAATATTTTCTGATGTTCTGGGGTGGCAGAGCTTTTTCTGCTGGCAAGATCTGTATTGAGATAATGTGTTTTGGCTGTTATAGTGACAGTACAGTTTTTTCATGTGTTTTCTTCATATATTATTGCATTATAATGAAGATTCTCCTGTTTGGCGACAGCGTTTATTTTCACATACCATTTTGATTTAATACGACTTTTTAGGGGGGGGGCTGCAGGAAAAACACCTGTGATAGGGTTTTTCCTGGTGGCAGATTTGGAGGAAAGCAAGACAGGCAGGAAGGGTTGGGGCATTAGGAAAAGGTTTGGGCAGAGGGAAGCAGGGGAGAGAAGTGGGAGCCAAGAGGTAGGTAGGAGACTGGGTTAGGCGTTCTGGGAGGAGCTTTAGGATGTACAAGTTGGGGAAATAGTGGTTAGGGGGTCATGGCTTAGGGGATGGGGGTGTTAGCTTGGGGAAATGTTTTTGTACATGATATGTATGCATTTATTATACTGCCTACCTGTTCAATAAAGCGGCCTTTTACCCCATCTTGGTGTGAGGCGTGGTTATTGCCCGATGGGTCCTGGGGGTGACACTCGCAGAGTGTTCACCCCGGGGAGAGTTTGGGCGGTGGTACGCCCTACGCCTCGTGATGGTGGGTCCAGCGTGATTGGGCAGGTGGTGCGAGACGTGCTGTGCTGGCTTGTGAACCTTCGCGCTTCATGGTAATTTCCAGAAGGCTGCGGAAGTATTTGCAGTTTGGTCCGCCCTCCCACCCCCTTTTTGGTTTACCAACACGTTTTCATTTTCAGTTTATTATTGTGACAATACATTTTTTTAATTTAATGCTTGTTGTCGCTTGGACAGGTGGCAGATTTGGGGGAAAGCAAGACAGGCAGGAAGTGTTGGGGGCATTAGGAATAGGTCTGGGCAGAAGGAAGCAGGGGAGAGAAGTGGGAGCCAAGATGTAGGCAGGAGACTGAGTTAGGCATTCTGGTAGGGGCTTTAGAATGTACAAGGTGGGGAAATAGTGGTTAGGGGGTCATGGCTTAGGGGATGGGGTTGTTAGCTTGGGTAAATGTTTTTGTATATGATATGCTTGCATTTATTATACTGCCTACCTGTTAGAACTGGTTATTTTTGGTTGGCTAAAGCTTACGCCAAAGCCAGGCAGAAACCACCATTCTGGTCAGGGCAAGGGAGTCACACGCCAAGATAACCCCTGCTCACCCCCTTGGTAGCTTGGCACGAGCAGACAGGCCTATTCCGGAGGCAATGCATAAAGCATTTGCGCACGCAACAGCAACAACATCCTAGGCATACCACAAAAGGAACTCCACACAAGGTTATATGAAAATAACTTTTGTATTGTCAAAACACATCAGATAGTAATCACACAATATACATTGTGCCAACTGGCACGGGCAATATTCACACAGGATTATTTACACCAGGACATGGCCACATGGGCCACTGTCAGAATCAACTCTTAGCAGAAATAGCACTTCTAGAACTTAGAATAAGTGTAGCACAAAAAAGACAATTATAGGTCACAACTAGTAACCACTGGTAACAGGTAGGTACACACTACTCAATACTAATAACCATAGGCCTAGATCACGCATGGGCAGATAACCTCTCTAGTATAACATACTAGGCAAAGCACACTTCTAAGCATGAGCACCTTTAGAAGTATAACACCAGCATAAAGGCAAAGCACATTACGCAGCAATCACATATAGGTCTAAACAGTATAAATACAGTAGGCAATCTCCTCACTAGTCTAAACACATTAGACTCTGCCTCCTAAGAATAAATCACATTTAGGGGCATAACTCACAGTGAAGTAAACTCTCACTAGCATAAACCTACATAGGTAAAATAACCTCATAATCACATTGCACAAAAATCACATTAGGCAATTACCAGTATTAACATAGTAAAATCACATTGCGCAAAAATCACATTAGGGCCTTGTGCCCTATCCATATACCAGTCCCCTTAGCCAATTGGCCATCTCAAGAAGGGGCTCAAATGTCCTGTGTCCAGAATGTCAGGGCGCGCTGCCACGCAGCGCCAGTCAGGGGTGCGCCACAGGCGCAAACCTAAACGTTTCAGCTGCCCACTATTCGCTGGGCAGCTGGGAACAGTAACAGGGCCTAAACGTTGCAGCTGGCACTAAGTGCTGCACAGCTGTAGAAGGCCTGGCACCTCTGTGCCATCTACGTCCCTCACAAGGACTTCCACTTAAATGGCGCCTAAACGGTGCAGCTGCCCACTAATTGCTGGGCAGCTGAGACTCAGCAAACTGCGGTAAGGGCTCTCACTAGCCCTGGTACAAAACTGCGCCTGTCGCTGGAGGCAACTAGGCTCGGGAGTCATCAAGGCCCCCACACACTAGCGCTTAAAAATGAGGCCAAGTTAGAGCCACACTGACTCTAAAACAAACGTGCCCCCAAAGGTTGGAGCGATAGGGGCTTTAAGCACACATGCCCATTGGAGCCCTCTGCCTCCTAAAATAATCATGCCCCCATAGGTAGGAGCAGCCCGCTGCCAATGGGGCTGACCTGAACACTCGAAATACCCCTTCAGCTCTGGGGCCTTGTACTAAACAACTGGGGCCCCCAAGCCCCTCACAGGGACTCTTAACAAATATGGGCCCGGGATGAAGCCCCACTGGGCTCTGGAAAATGGTGGGGCGGCCCACTGCCATTCGGGCCGCCCTATGTGCCACCGCCATACTGTGCCTCGTGCTGGCACTCGCACCCGCCTGGAGCCCCCAGCCCCTTTTCCACTCACCGGCTATTCTCTGCGGGGGAGGCTCCTCCAGTCGGCGGTGCGGGCGGGGCTATCTCCTCTGCCTGGGAGCCCCGCCGTGCAACTCATGCCTGTATCTTCACCCGGTCCTACCACGGCGATGCTCTCTTCTTCCCCCCAGGCCCCCTCCTGGGACCCGGGCTTCACCCACCAGGATTTCCTCTTTTCGGCGGCGGTGCGGGACTTCCTTTCCAAACCGGAAATCCCGCCCGCTGTCAGGCGAGACTTTGCCTGACTTCCTGTTTTCGTGGCCATTTTTTTAATGCCACTAGGGCCGCGGCGGTGATTCTCAGCCAGAAAGGAGGGGTGGGCACCCTTGGTACTAAAAAAAAAACATAGAAGCGAAGTGGGCACTTGCTAAGGCACCCATAAACGGGGTGGGCACCCGTGTATAAAAATACAAATGCAGGCACACAAAAGGGCAGGAGCGCTTCCCTCCAAGGGAAAATGACAGCACTCTCCCCAGAAAAGCAGAATAAAGCGCTCTCAAGGCGCTGGGGGCATAGAAAAGCCCACAGGAATGACCCCTACAACCAGAAGTGTCCCAGAAGCACAGCCCTCATAGGTGAAGAGGGCAGGAGGGTCCCACAAAGTCCTGGATTTCAAAAAGATGGAGCAAGCAGCTCCCAACAAGGAAAGTCCAACACCAGTCCAGGGGCTGGGCAGGGCCCAGAAAGGCAAGCCTTCCCCTGGGCCCCAGCAGCAGCACACCCCTGGTTGATTCCAGTCAGAAACAAGAACCTCTTCATGGTGTCACAGCACGCTTTTCATACAGCATTTCCCTTTGTCTGTGTGTGCAGGGTGGGGGGAAAACCAGGCGCAGCTGGTTTAGGAGCTCTCTTGATGTGCTCAGCCACCCCTCCCATTCACTAGTCAGGCTAGGGTCATCAGTCGCACCACAGGGGGCGGAGCCAGCATTGTGTGAGGAAAGCCCAGCCCTATTCAGGTCCCAGGTGAACCCCTCCCTCACATCCGCATGCTAATCTCTCCACTCACTACCGGGGCAGACCCATCCAGACTCCTGGAGCCAGGCTCACCAGTCAGCTCCAGCAATTCACGTGCCAGCACCCATGTCTAGAAGTGGCACTTCCACACTAGACACATTCATGCCGCACACATCATTGCGCAGCATTCAATCTCACGAGTTCGCACATGCCAAACTCGACCCTGCATTCCCCACACATCAGGAACTACCATGGTCACACATATTCCAAATGCATTCCTATGGGAGGTCAGGTCACTCTCACCACACCCACAGAGAGCGCACGTTCTTTACACTGGACCACAGTGAAAAAGTGCGCAGAGACCTAAAATCACCAACACCAGGTTACAAAAACAGGCTAGGCAAAAGCAAAAAGTTTTGGGGAGAACCTGCCAAAAAGGGCCGGGTCCAACACTGCCTGTCCAATAAAGCGGCCTTATACCCCTTCTTGGTGTGAGGCATGGTTATTGCCCGACTCTAGATTATTTATTTCTCTCATCTTTGGCTGATAATACAATAAAAAAGCGAGCTCCCTCTCTTCCCCTGGGAAGGGTAGAGTGTTCTAAATACACCGTCGGTTATTTTTGACCTGCTTGTTTGTGTGCCTTGACGTGTTCATCCCCCACCTGTGATTCACAAGTGTGACGCTTAACATGTGACTACGTGACTCCCAGGCAGGGAGGCGGGAGCTCTTTCGGACTCGCAAGCCTTCTAACTCGGAATGGAACTTTTCCATGTGTGTACAGTCATCCGTAGGGCAGGTGACATCACAGCTGCAAAATCCAGCCTTGTGTCATCTCATTTCTGGGAAGCGGATATACAGTTATGCTAAACTGCCTTTGTTAAGAGTACATTCACCCTGAGGGTCTCATAGCAGAAAACAGACAACACATAACCCACCCCACCCCACGTGTTCTCAGTCCAAAAAATGGATGTATCCTGAAAAATAATGGAAGTCCCTATGCAATTTTGCAGAAGGAATGTCTTGCAAGCAACCCACTCTTATTAGGCGGGGCTTCATACTCAGTGAAAGGAACTCTGTGTGTCTGAGATGTGTTTTTCTTTATACGCAGAAAATTGTTATGTGCTACTGCAGAATCAAATAATGTATCTATTATCTGGGGCTCATGTTACCTAGCTTAATATTACCTGGACCGTCATGCTCCTCAGTTTTTAAAGGAAATTAGAATTCTCCGATGCATGAAGAGGACACAATATTGAGTCCTGTTCTCTGTGGTGCGTTTTGTTTACATTCCGACGATCATAGCAAGAGTGGCCAGGGCCCAAGTGAAACGCCTGATTCTTAGCTTTGCATGCTGTAGAGGGACCATATTTTATATTTTCTAAGTGTAACTCTGTTCATGATAGTCTTTTTGGGAACTTTTACTCTTGTAGCACTAAACTCATGGTATATCTTGAATCCATCGTGAGTATTTCCTGCTATAATTTCTCACCACCAGACCACTCCACCACAAGCACCATCCAAAAGAAAGCTTGAAATTAGTAGAGGTATGTGCTAGAAATCCCTTTCTTTAGTTTTAAACTGTGCTCTGGAGTGCAGCCACACATATCTGGTAGTAACATTACTCCTATATAAACCACATGCCTCAGTCTCACAATGCTACACCAGAAGATGTGTCCTGTATACCCATCAAAGCTATAGTATTATACTATACTGTGGTGGGTAATATATTGTTAATCAAATAAAAATATATCTGTATATACAGCATAAACAGTCGCATTTTGCATTGGCAATATATTTAATGCAGCAGTAATATCCAGTGTGGCCGGTGAATACCAGTACTTAAGAAAGTGGGGGAAGCAAACATGCATCATGGCAGGAATAATTCCTGCCATCTAGTAAACTGCAGCAAACAATGAAGTAATGGACAGAAAGCTTGAACTAATCTTTTCCCCTAGTAATTGCTCAGGGCTGCACTCCTGTGCCTTGTTTTTCACTCACAGCAACATTCTAAACAGAGACCAGCCATATGCAAATCAGCCTTGGTCCATCTCCAGTAGGAACAGTCCAACCTAAATGACAAAGCCAAATCACCATCAATTCGGAACACAGGAAACCCCAGAGGGGTTCAGCTTATTTAGGCCTCATCAGTGATGTACTGCTTGAGTCTTATGGCAGCGTGAGAACAAGCCCATGTTGAGGCATAACTGTGTCAACTATAGCAAATACAAAAGTGATGGAAGGAATGTTTAATTAATCTCAGCCCCTGGCGACCACTCAGGGCTATAAACCTATTGATTATTTTTCACCCACGGTGCCATTCTAGAAAGAGACCAGCTATATGCACGCAATGCAAATCAGTCTTGGTTTGATAGTAACATCAGAACTGCAAGGTCAGGTCTCCTCCAGATTGGTATATATCTGCTAATGGAAAGTGAGAGGATTAAATAACCTAAGGAGGCAAAGTGTTAGCTAAAGACCGACACCTGGGGGGAATGTTTTGCCTACCATTCAAAGCAGCACCATGGACATTCACACACATCAAAGGCAAAATTGTAACGGCAAAGAGAGGGGCACAGACTGTTACCCAGAACAAATTCTAACAAGCTTTGTCATAGCCAATCGGTCTCACATTGGGGCTTTATAAGTATTTAGTTACACAGCACAATATCCTTGGTGCAACAACATCAGCCGTTGCATGGCTAAAAACTTATAAGGTCCGAAAGGTGAGACCTATTCACTATGCCAATGCTTGTTTATGTTTCGGTGGAGCATGGGGCTTAGCCATATCTATGAGGCCACAAAAAACGACCCTGTGTGGCTTTTCATGACCTCGTAGATATGGTGTAAGGCAACGCAGCGCAAGTTGCTGCATTGCTTCACACTGAGTTGGGGAGGTGTGCCATGGAGGTTGTGTGGTATTTGACACATTCCCAGATTTACAACACAGTGTTTTTTTTTTTTTTAATTTATTTAAAGGTTTTGTAGAGCGCGTAGAAACCCTAGAGCATCCCAGCGCTAAACCTGAATCTCCGGGGGTTTCAGCAGTGGAGGGAATTATGGGTGAGGGAAAAGGAGGGTCTTTAGTGCTTTCCTGAACTGGAGGAGATTAGGTTAATCTGGGAATGCTTCAAAACCATGCGCCTCTGCAGGGGAGGGATAATGATTGTTTCTGTGCAGGAAGGGGCACCTTTCAAAACAATTGAGCCAACAATGCAGTCACCCTTGACCCACAGTGCAAGGGTGCCTGTGTTGGCACTAGGCTCCACGTTGGGCACCAGAGCAGTAGAAGAGGACAGGAATGCACCCTATCCCATTGATATGGCCCATTCCTGTCCTTTTCTTTTGATGTAGGGCAGGGCAGCAATATGAATTGCAGCCCTACCCTGTGTCAAAAAGTAGTAAATGAGGCTGTCCATTTTTTGTTGATGATGTACGCATTCTCACACTGATACCACAACTATATAAATACTCATGAGAACAATTGCAAATGAACAGAATGAATATAATGCATGGCATTTGTAAACATAATATATGAGCAGAGATCTCTTTGGCAGGATCGTAAAAAACATGAACAAACTGAATAAAGCTAAATGGTAGACTCAGTCTATCTTTAATTAAAATAAATTCTACTGTCTATGTTGTTCTGCTTATGGGATACAGTCACAGCATCTGACTAAGGTTAGTCTCTGCCTACAATAGGGGATATAGTTATGAGCCCCTTATGCTGCAGGAGCGTCACTTCTTGTAACGCTCCAGCGGCATACACTACAAAATCATATTTATAGAGTTACACAAAGCTGCTTTGTGTGGCTTTGAACGGACCAATAGATGTGGAGTAAGGTAAGGCAGGTCAAATTGCTGCACTGCCTTACTCTGTGCTATGGAGGTATTCATGAGCATTGCGGTGTCGCTGGGATTCCGTTCTCATACAGAACTGTGCATAGAGACTTGGAACCTCAGTGAATTAGGGTGTACCAAAACTCACCTTAGTACCCAAAATCCCCGACCAGACTAGCTACAGTGTCTCATTGGTTTTCACAAACTCCCAATGCTTAGACAAACCAGAATATGGACTTAGTACACCTCAGGTAACGTGGAACACATGAACACTCTTTCGTTATATAATCATTTCAATCCAGAACAAGGAGTAAAGGAGGACGCGTGCACATTTGAAATGTTTATTAACTAATGCAGTGTTCTCAAACGCAGTATATTAGCTAATACAAGAAAACATATTATAAGAAACAAAGTAATCAGCATAGTCACTAGTCCATAGAATACAAAAGGTTACAGCATGGTAAAATGCTAAAACGAATAGGGTTCAGCAACACCTAATTCTCACCCTCCCTAGCTAGTACATTATATTATATCTAAGAAGGTCTCTTTGGGTTTTTAGCAGGGTGGCCCCATACCTTAAGATCCTAGTGGTAAGGGATCACATCATCTTCCACCTGCTCTCTGCATGCGAAGCACCATCAAGTGTTTTTGTATGCTCTGTGCAAAGCAATATAAAACGGGCCTAAAGCCAGAATTTGTCCGCAGCTGCATGTATGTTATGTCTAGGCACGTGCGAAGATCAGAGCTCACAACAACCACTGTGTTTAGATATCCTTGAAGGTTTCAGCACTCACTGTACAGACACAGCTCACCAAGCAAGGCTGATATCAGAGTAACAACATATTCTTCTTGCGTGAATCAAAACACCCTACTAGGCTCAAAGCTAAAGCAACAGATATGTGTCGTGTGCAGAAGCAGCAGAAAGGTAAAATGGCGTTTAAACTCCTAATAAGCTTATGCTAACTTAACATAGCATGTAGGCAAAGCATATCTATATGACTGCAGTGGGTGTTCCCCCACAACTTCCATGGATTTTGACTATTCCCCAGATTTACAAAACCATGTAAAACTGTGAATGCACCACAACATTACATCTCCCCAGAGGAGGTGCAAATAGGAGAAATAACTTTATTTCTCATTGTAGTTTCCTCTTTACATTCTGCAGCACACATTGAAAGAGGAAAAAGCCTCCCAGTATTGTTTTTGTACATGATGGTGCCTCTTCCTGCACAAAAACAATTCTGCTGACAACACATGCACCCTTGCACCATGGCGCAAAGGTGCATGCGTTGGCGCTAGGCTGGCAAAAGGGCACCCACACAGGGAGAAAATACAGTAATGCACTATATTGGATAAATACGGTACATTCATGTCTTTTCACATTGGCGTAGGGCAGCACAGCAAGGTGATCGCTGCACTGCTTCAAAACTCCATAAATGAGGCCTTGTATTTCAACTTTAATGTAAAACAATATTGAATTTTGTCAACACAGAACTGTCTGTCAGGTCACAATTCTAGTTTCCACAGAATTAGAAAACTGTGTTTTTGTCAGTGAGTCTCTAGCGGCAGGAGGCTGAAAATCAATGAATGTAAAATGTTCCTTTTCAATCTGCCACTATTTCAAACAGTGAAAAGAATAATATTGGCTAAAAACACAGCGTTCTTCATTCTGCAAAAGGTTACCGATGAAGGGTCCAATCTGACATTTTAGTAAAGATCATCACCTGATCCTGTGACCTTAAAATCTGGTGCAAAACATGTTAAGGCTGTTACTTCAGCGCTTCCTCTTTCATATATTAAGATTCTGTCGACATGTAAGTTTTCTAAATGTATGGGTAGATCTATTGAACGGAACAAGCTGAATCAGGCACCTAAGCCTAAACTGTTGTGAATCAGTCAGTCACAACAGTTAATCAGTAAAGTAGTGTCAGTAAAGTAGTGGCCGAAGGAGCATGGTGGCGAGTAAACAAGTGAGCATTGAACATGTCAGTTGATATATCTAGTGATGTAGGCAAAATGAAACTTTACTCTAGTGTGCTCTCTTTAACAAGAAAATATACATGGGCTTATGTGCAAGCGCCTTGTTTAATATGGGAAAAAATGACGTACTGGCGGCGCAAGGGGACTGTAAATAAGCCACATACTATAGGGGGATTTTTGGCGCCACACTAAATGGCACTCACACTTTTCTCACAGTCTTGCAGCCAAGGCACCTTTTCGCGAGTAGGCAAGAGAGACAGAAAATGTCTACACTGCTGCAAGTTGCTAGGAATCTTCACTGTGCAGTAACATATCAATAAACTGTGAAATTTAAACAACCCTCATAATAAAGTAAATCTGAGAACAGAGGTGGCTTTGTCTCTCTTTCCACTTTTGTAAAGGATAACTATTCCACATTGTGACCCAGAACTTGGAATTGGAATGTAGAGTGATATTGAACGATACAACCATCAATAATTAGTCACAAATCCAAGTATTCAGAATCAACCGATCAGGTAAGTAATCTAGGCTCAAGAATATTAAATACAGGTTCCAGAGATAGTTGCAATGAAATTGGTGATTTTATGAATGGTTTAACTAAGGTTTGTGTTGTAAATGGATGACAGGATACTTCTAGTTGATTACATGTAGATTTATTGTAGGACACAGATGAGTACACACCTCGCCAGCTGACCAGACCATCAACTGACACAAGTAGAACACTCTGGCACAGGTTAGAACACACACAGGTATTCTGGGAGGCTGAGGAGGTAAGAACACTAAGGAAGGGCTAATGACTATTGTCAGCCATATTACATGAAGAATCAATATACAACAGTTTGCATAGATGATTTACGTTTTAGGATGGCGCTATGTAATTGGATTTTCTCTTTGCAGATTCCACCTGGTTAAAAAAACATATTGTTCACAGGCCTTCTAGGTTGCTATCCTATGCAACTAATGGAAATATTCATTTTTTCTGTTTCATGAAAAGATTAAAATTATATTTCATGTCTAACCAAAAAACTCATACATTTTCAACATTAAAAACCCGCAAATTTAGATTTTTTCTTCAAATAAAAATTAATTCATACAGCAGAAGGGTTCCTTTGCATATGCCGGTCTTCGGGACGCCATGTTTCCAGTGCTGGACAATGTTATTGTACAGGGTGTTGTAATTAGTGATTTTAATTTAATTATTTTACTGAGACATCCCCAGAGCGCTTCAGACTGGGGGTTAGTGGATGCTTATCCAAAAAAAGTCTACCATGGATCACAAGACAAGCACTAGAAGCTTTGGAATACCCTGGGTACATATTGTGATCTCCAACTTTCGAGATGGGTGTAACTCTCGTAATTCCGTGTAGCGAAATCATGCGGAATTACCCCTAAAATTGGAAGCATTAAGTGTAATAATACGAGTAGAGTAATCCTGCATTTAGCACTAGTTTCTTAGCACAAAATGCCCCCTCGCGTCCTAAATGGATGTGAGGATTTATTATGTGTGAAGAAAATAGTGCTAAATGCAACAGAACATAAACAGCGGCATGAGCAGCCACTCATGCTAGCTAAATGTGATCACGTGGCAGGAATATTTTCTGCCAAAGAACTCTTAATTATTGGAGTGGGTGCAATTGTGTTATTATCCGTAATTACATGCCAATTACTGAAATTTCTCAAATTACTAAGGCTTAATTGGAATTCCGCCGAGGTCTATCCAACATCAGTGCTCCCATTTATTGACCTAGAGGTATGAGATCAGGTTGGACCTCAACTATTTTATTCTTGAACTATGTCCCATCTCTCAACTTTACCTATGAGACCAGGTGTGACTGACAACTAATGGACTACTCCTGAAATGTATCCCATGATCTGTTCCACTAGGTTAAATAATCCATGGGCACAATGCCATGCTCTTTGGACATTTGTGAGGCCTCTGTTCATATATGACTGGTGGAGAACTGCAGCCTTAAGGCCCGGTGGCACAGGGTACACCTAAATCCCCGGGGTTCACCTGCCTTGTCAAAAACAGAGACACAGACTCTTCGTCTGGCGTAGAAGATGGTATTTATTAGCTGCAGCTAGTACAGTGGTTTTAGAAGTCGTCCTTACAACGAGGTTCAAAAGAGACTGCCACTTAACTCCGTGGTGCACAGGTTTATATACAATACAATACAATGCAAAATGCAACACACATGAGCATGAGCTATAGGCAAACGTTGTAGACAATGTTTTAAGACTAAAGCAACTCAAGTTCCCGGTTCTTGTTTGTCATTCGACCCCTTAAGTAAATCACAAATGAATCCACACAATTCGATTTACAAGCAGAGAAAACACAGCTGCGTGTTGTAGAAGGACAGTTTGTGAAACAGGAGAATGCATGAGACATGTAGCGAAGGACAGCAGATAAGATAACTTAGAGGAAACAATGGTGTGAAACAGACATGTAGTCCGGACGGGGATTATTCAGCTCAGACAGGAATTAGTGTACTCGGCCAGACCCTGACACTCATTAGTAAACATAGGCGAGGATGCCACCTGACACGCAAAGCAGAAACGACACAAACATCGCGTTCGCCGAGCTGCCTGAGTGAGGGCAACATAAAATGGCGGCGATCAAAAAATGGAGGCTGAGCACGAACGAATTCGTAATTTACGGAACCTCACTGGTGAGTCTTTGGAATACTTGGATTTCAAAACTGATTATGTATTGACAGATAACTATGTTCAAACCCACTAAGTTGTAATCTTCATGCCACTGAGAGGCTTAGGTATATTGTATCGACTGACTTTTGTTTTGATCAAAGTTTTCAATACTCTAATTTGTAAGCGGTAAATAAAATGCATAAGCTTTTTTTCAAGAAATATTTCTACCTGGTATGGCTTGGCTGGCCTATATGGTAATCTGGCAGAAGGGCCGGTTAAAAAGGTCAGTGTGTGGACACTTCTGTTGGCTGTTTCTTGGCCCGTTTTTATGAATATATGACGGTATCCCGCAGACAAACAGCCCGCATACCATCAGTCCGCAAAAATAATCCTGCATGTACTATTAGGCCGCAAATTAAAAGAACTAAAACTTTTAGAATGAATATGCCTTTAGCAAGTGTAAAGGCATGCATGTTAAAGGTATACTTGTTGTAAAAGTTGTAAAAGGTAAGTAAAAGTACACTACCCTACCCTACACTCTAATGTAGTACCCCTGCACCACCCACCCTTGACACAGTCCTTTTTCTACATTTACACTACCCAGCACGGCCCCCAACACTACCATAAAGCACTTTACTTCCCTACACAAACACTACAACAGTACCTTAATACACTACCCCCAGCATGACCCTACACAAACACTACAATACTACACTAAACCACTACACCCCCTACACCCCCTACACCCTAAAACACTGCCCCCAGCATGTCCCTACACTACAACACTACCCAAACCCAAAACCACCACACCCCAGCATGACCCTACACTACACAAACACTACAACACTACCCTAAACCCTAACCCACTACACCCCAGCATGACCCTATACTACACAAACACTAACACACTACCCTAAACCCTAAAACACTACCCCTGCATGACCCTACACTACACCACTACCCAAAACCCTAAAACACTACCCCCAGCATGACCCTATAGTACAACAGTATCCAAAGCCCTAAACACTAACCCCAGCATGACCCTACACTACACAAACACTACAACACTACCCTAAACCCTAAAACACTACACCTCAGCATGACCCTACACTACACAAACACTACAACACTACCCTAAACCCTAAAACACTACCCCTGCATGACCCTACACTACAACACTACCCAAAACCCTAAAACACTACACCCCAGCATGACCCTACACTACACAAACGCTACAACACTACCCTAAACCCTAAAACACTACCCCCAGCATGACCCTACAATACGCAAACACTACAACACTACCCTAAACCCTATAACACTACCCCCAGCATGACCCTACACTACATAAACACTACAACACTACCCTAAACCCTAAAACAATACCCCTAGCATGACCCTACACTACACAAACACTACCCTAAACCCTAAAACACTACCCCTGCATGACCCTACACTACAACACTACCCTAAACCCTAAAACACTACCCCGAGCATGAGGCTACACTACGCAAACACTACAACACTACCCTAAAACACTACCCCCAGTATGACCCTACACTACACAAACACTACAACACTACCCTAAACCTTAAAACACTACCCCCAGCATGACCCTACCCTACACAAACACTACAACACTACCCTAAACCCTATAACACTTCCCCCAGCACGACCCTACACTAAACAACCACCACAACTCTACACTACACTAACACAACACTACACTACACAACACTACACTACACAATCACTAACCCACGAAAAAATTAACACAAACCCACTTACCTTTCTCGTCATCGTGGTTTTCACAATGCAAATGCATTTACCATACATGCCTTTAAAACGTAATTCGTTGTAAAGGCATGCGTGATAAATGCACATGCGTTTTGAAAAAATGCGGGATAATGGTATGTGAGGTCAATGACTTTGCGGGATAATGGTATGCTGACTGAAAGTCCCCGGGATAAAAATGCGGGATAATGGTTGCAAACCCCTTTTTATGGCTCGGTAGGGATGTTTTTACTAGTGATTTTCCTTATATTTTCACAAGCAATACCAGCAGCATGCCCAAATGCATGCAGTCATCCACACTTTTCAAAACATGTATACAGCGTGTCTAGAGAAGATTTGGAAATGTCATCCTCTTTTTTAGCTATTTGATTCACTAGTTCAGGGAGTTATATTTAGGGCTTTCAGTTTTATGGTGTTTATTTTCTTTACATTTCTTTACCTATTATTCCTCAGTCAATGCAGCGACTACTTGCCTGCGCATGAAACCCATCATTAGGGAGGAACTAAATGTCCCCTTGACCACTCAAGAGATCAAATAGACTATTGTATCCAAGCCAGAAATAAAACCCCTGGGTTGTATGGTCTCCCAGATAAATATTAGCTGAGATGTATGGAGAAGCTCTACACACAAACAGATTGCCTCTAACCTTATGCGAGTCCTAATTAATAATGCTACTGAAACCCAACAGAGACCTGGCCCTCCTCACATTCTACCTCCGAATTGCCAAGTGCTCTATTAGGCATGGATTCCTGCGGAAATTTTGGGAAGAACGCTGTGGCCAGATCCTGAGGTCCCTAGTCCACCCTGAATAGAAAATAGCTTTGTCCCTGGGCGGATCACCTCTCAAAATATATGCCGCTCATGCCATCCAATGGATCAAGCCCCCCAACACTTTCCCTATGCAGCATGCCTCATTCTAGACTAAGCGGGACTACCTCTTCAGGGAACTGCCTGCCCTGGAGATCGGTGATCATCTCCATACGTACATGCAGCTGCTCTATATAATCCCCACATTCACAGTCCAGTTGGGATGATTAATCTCTCTTGCATTCCCAGTGAAAAGGGGCACTAGACAAGACTGCCCCATACCCCCATATTTATTCACAATTGCAATGGAAACTTTGATCAAAGGTGAGGCCTGGGGGATACCCCTAGATGCCACAAACCATGCGGTCCTCCTTTACATCCGGGATATCCATACAGATCTCACCCCAATCTACACCACACTTCACTCAAGAACGTGTATAGCCGGCCTACAAGTTAAATGGGCAAAGAAAGTCATGCTCATTCTCTTCATGGGGGATTTTTCCCCATTGAGGTTCATTTAGGGAGGCGGCTGCTACACTGGAGTGGTGACAGCATCTGGTACTTGGGGTGCACTTATACCACTTTCTGGATGACCTTTTTGAGGGTAACCTCAAGAGGAAATTTGCAGCTTTGAAATCGCAGGTCCAGTTTCAGAAAACACTCCTACTGGGCATGACAGGAAAAATTGCTGTCCCCAAAATGATCACCCTCCCGCATCTCCTCTACTATTTCACCAACCTACTCATCACTCATTCACAGTTTTTTTCATGACCTCAATACACTGCTCAGAGAACTTATTTGGGGCAATAAATTACATTGCATTCCACTATACAAATTGCAGCTGCCCATGGAGAGAGGTGCCCTAGACATTCCCTTGTTCGAAGCCTAGAACCTGGAAGCCCAGCTTGAATGGGTCTTGCGGTTGCTAGCACAGTGTAACCTGGCTGAAGACATGCAGGCTCAGGCACTCTCATCCCCTCACAGCTCCAGGGATTCCTATTGACAAAGAAGCCCCCTCTAATTCAGCAATCATCATTAGTGGCAATAGCACACAGACAATGAAACTATATGCGCCATTGCCGAGTTTTCACTCCCCAGGGGTCAATCCCTAGCATATCGGCAGGTGCGGTACACAATCCAGGGCCAGTGGTCTATACTACACCATTGTCCATACACACTATTGTCACTCGATAATGGTGAGTGCTGCCTACATAATCTCCTGGACTCTCTGCAGCATTTGATACTGTTAACCATTCTTCCTTACTTTACTCGGTTCAGTTCATAAACTTTATTTCGATGTTAAAAATCGCAAAGGTTGGTACATGACTCATATAGTGGTGAAGTTAAAAACAATTCTAACATTTCAAACCAGTGTACAATACAGTTATTCAGTCAATTCATAAATATATAAACAACTGATCTAAATGGCTAAAAATTGTACAGCTACAACATTAAAAGCTTATAAAAAAAAGAAGACCCCCAGCTGGATAAACCGATATGATTTAGAGTTTTGTCAGACAGCAGTTGGGAGTTAGAGCTTTAGTGGTGTACAATACCAATGGTATAAAGTGCAAAGTGCAAAGTGCAGGTGCCAAAAAACCTAGTCGTCTGCTTTTAGCTACTAGTTTTCGAGCAAATTACCCACACCCGTCCCAAGAACTTAGCGACAACAACCACAATAGGCTCTTCCATTGATGTATTAAAAATCCTAAGAGCCTCATTGCTGGACCTGATTCCCATGTTCAAACATACAGGTTTCAACAATCTAAACCTTGGTTTTCGATAGGCTGGACAAGCAATGAAAATGTGCATCACTGTCTCTAGCACGTCTGGACAATGGGGGCATACACTAGTGTTCATGTCTCTGGAGTTGTTTGTCATTGCTTCCTGCTGTAGACCTGTCATTGTATGTTATTACTGCACACTAATATGTTTCTTAAATGCCATAATTTTGATATGTATTTGTCTTTTGCTTTTATCATTGTGAACTTTTATGTGGCCCTCTTTTGAGAGCCAAAACATAAGAAATAAAAATTGAAAAAATTGAATAGTGTTCATGCTACTCCATTTCTTTGTAAATACCTTAGTAGGGAGAGAACCCACCCTAAACTGGTGGTATAATTTTCTGTCTTTAGGGGTGGTGATTAAGTTCCAATAACCTTCATAGTTTGCTTCATGTTTTAGACTAAGAAATGCTCTGGACAGAGAAGGAGCAGTATGGGGAGCAAAACACCTAGTTACAACAATGTTCCAGTATGTTACCTTAAACTCTGCTTTAGATGGAAAAACAATATCACCCGGGGTAGTCGATAAGCGGCTCATCCCCATCTCACTAAGTGTATTCTTTACACACCTTAGCCATGACATTTTATTAGAGACGTCTGCTTCCTTAACGTCTTTTAATGACAGAGCGTAGTGCTTGAGCTCGGGAGTCACCCAAATCCTCCTCCAATAAGCAACTGGCCTTTAGTGTGCCACATCCCTAATGGAGCAACAGCCCAGGTCCAGATATAGTGGTAATAACGGGGTGGACTGTGGGAGGCCAATTAAGGACCGCAATAACTTATTTTGCGCTAGCACCATGAAATCCAAATTAGCATAGCCCCACAGCTCAGCCCCATAAAGGATGGAGGCACTAATTTTGGTATGGTAAATTTGGAGGACAGGAGCAATGGGTTTTGTATATGAAGATCTGTGCTCCTTGATCAATATACCCGACAATTGGGCATGCTTTACTGTGAGCAATTCTACTTGTGGTTTGCAGCTCACTTTTCTGTCGATGTGAACCCCCAGATAAGAAAAAATGTCAGTTTGTTCCAATGTACCCTCCTTGATTTCGACTCTACCGACAATCGACTTATGTTTGTGCAGGACCATGTACTTAGTTTTGTCCATGTTAACAACTAGTTTGCGGTCCTCACAAAACTCCTCAAATCTGGAAAGGGCACTTTGAAGGCCCTTTCTTGTTTTCGAAAGGATGAGGGTAAAGGGATCCTGCACCCTACTAGGGAAGGTCTATCGGTATGAAAATTCTTAAAATAGATCACCACCCCATTTATATATAAAGAGAAGAGGGTGGGTGCTAGAACGCACCCCTGCCTAACCCCCTTCTCAACTGTAAACTTGTGGGTGATACTTCCCTGTGCATCCCATCTCACCTGCACGTAGCTTGCGGTATGTAACTTGACCAAGAGTGCCAGAATCCCAGAAGGCATGCCTAACTGTGCGAAATAACGCCACATCTTGGCTCGGGGGACAAGATCGAAGGCCGACTTCAGATCGATGAAGGCAGCATATAGAGGCCCTCCCCCTATAACCACGATGCGCCAGTACGCAAAAATAAATCTGAACACCTGGTCTATGGAGCTTGTACATAACCGGAAACCTGCCTGCAGGTGGCACAGGATATTGCATTCCTCCAACCATGACTAGATTCTGCTTAGTACCATTCTTGCCAAAACCTTTTGTATACAATCGATTAGGCTAATGGGCCTGTAATCCCATGGTAAAGTACGATCCCCTTTTTTAAAAATGGGTAAAATTTCTGCTCCCGCCCACGTACTTGGCATAGGTGCTCCACTAGCTACTGCATTTGCTAGGAGCTGGATATATGACGCCCAATTTGGTAAATCGTGAAGAAACAGGTCGGCGGGGATGCAATCAGGCCCAGGTGCCCTGCCTCTTAGTACTAGCTGAAGTGCATTTTCCACCTCTTTCTTAGTAAAGTGTAGGCTGGAAGCCGGAAGTGGAGTAACTTGAAAACCTAAATTAGCCTCTGCACTTGAAAACTGTGCTTTAAAATGGCAGACCCACCTAACGGGCTCCACATGGTTTTGAGGGACATTGTTAGGGACCCCACTACTCCAGCTCACCAGTTGCCAAAACGCACTCATGTTCCTCCCTAAGATGCTTCCAGCAAATCCGCCCAGTGCTGTTCGTCCCAAACCCTTTCGGCACTATACTGCACACTCTAATAGTCGGCCCTAGCCTTGCGAATTGCATCCCTATCCTTTGATCTAATTGCTGCTGCAAGATTACTATTTGCCTGACGACAAGAAGTGCCGTACCAGGCTGACGCTTTGTGGTCTGGTTGGCGACTGGGTTTCTTACTTTTCTTAATAAATTAACTTTCAAGCTTCAAAAACAATTCCTCATGGACTTGTTAATTTTAGGCATTTAGCTCCCCCTGCGTGACACAGGTCTGTAACATACCTAAAGCGTTAACTAACAGACTACTCATCTCATCCAGATGCTCTTTACTTTTGAACATGTTTGCCCACTTGACACGTCTGGAGTCATTGGTCAATTAAGCCTCAACATAGTCAGTGCGTGGAGCCGGACTAACTCCACATACTGGCGATGAGGGTAATATAGATAGCAAAAGGGGGTTATGGTCGCTCTCGGGTCTTTCACAGACCTCCATGTCTACAAGGTGGACCAAAATTCCTTATTTAGTAAGCAAACATCTATTCAGCTAGTGCGTGAACCAGTGTTAAAGGTGTGAAAACCTGATTTATCTGAATTAGATCTTACATTAGCAGCCCTTACCCCTTGTTCCAGGCCAAGTAGTTTTAATTGGAGATCAGCACTAGACCATTTTAATATTGCAGGAATATCTAACTGGGGGATGGACCACTGGACATCCTCTTCCGTACCAAGGTTTACGTTGTGATTGTCCGGAGGTTCAAATGTACAGTTAAAATCACCAGCTATTATGACATTGTTATCAGCTCTGTGATCTAATAAAAACATATCTAGAGTGGCAACAGTAGGGGAAGCTTTCCCCACTTGCAGACCTCGGGAATAAACATTAATGATTAAAATATCAGGGACACTTACTCTAACCTATAATATGAGAATGTCCCTACAATCAATATGGAGCTTCTCAACAGAGTACAACTCACTCAGTCCGACCCAAGTGGTCAAACCCCCCTTGGGTCTGCCACGCTGTCCTTTTTCCGCACCTTTCGCAAAGTTTAAATAACCTTGACGAAATACTGCGTCAATTGCCCATGTTTCTTGAAAAAACAATGTATCAGCCTGCTCAATAAAATTGGACAAGTCTGTAGAGACTGTTTTGTGCAAAAGTCCTGTAATATTCAAGGAAACGAGCTTTAGTCCTGTCACATCAGAAGGGTTTTTGCCATGACCTGGCTGGCCATCTGAATCGGTTGCCACCCCAGCAACACGAGCTACTGCAGACATCGAGTTGTCTGGTAGGTTCCTTTATTTGTCCCTACCAGTGTCCCTTCTAAACCTCCCCCCTAACTTTTCGAGACCCACTCCTATCAACGGTAATTAGAGGGAGTTGCCTGGAATCATGCAGTCTGGAACCACATCCCCCCCCCCCCGGAGTCGGTAGTGACCGAGAGGTCATATTATACTCTGCTACAGGGTGTAGTCAGTCAATATCTTCCAATGTGGAGAGGAGCTCAAATCTATTTAATGTGGGGACTACATAATCATAGGGACCTCGAGCCTGGGCAATGTTCCTTGAGCTGTCACTAGCTATTGCATGCGGTGGTAAAGTTCAATAAAAAAACCCAGGGGCAAGATGTGGATATTGTCCTTACAAAGAACCCTTGATCCTGCCCTTTCCAAGATTGTTTGAACAAGAAATGGGGACCCAAAACTAAGCACCACACAATCGACTCTGAATGATTTCTGAGTTTGCCCTACCCAAGCGACTCTACAGATCATTTTGAGTTCGCGGAATAGGCAATCATCCAACCCGGTTTTGGTGTTTAACAAGTGTAGTGCTTTGTTCTTTAAGGGCGCCCAGTGTTCAAAACTACCTGTAGAAGGTGCTGGCCCATTAGAAAAGACAATGGTGTATGGTGTGGCTTCTGGTGGAAGGCTGAGAACGTTGCCAGGATAGATATTCCTACCCCCTGTTGTTCCCTAGTGTTAGCAGCATTAGTAAGTGAAGTGTGGAAACTACTTGCAATGGCATTAGGGGCTGGTACTGTGGTACCATCTCAGGTGACTGCCTCGTTAGGAGGTTGATATTTACTATGCACTGGAGCCAGTCTTGATACAGTTGGCTGTCCGTTTGTTTCCTTTCCCTGAGTTAACACTGGTAACAGTAGATGATGCTCTATTTTAGACAACCCGTGTAAATTTCTGTCAACTTGGTTAATAGGGGGTCTAACATGGCCACCATGTTTTCACCCATTTTAGTGACGATAGCCTCTTCAAACTCCCTAAACAACTGTTTGACCTAGGCTATGTCCTCATCCTTATCACCTTTTGGGCTAGAGTTGCCTGTTGGAGAAGCAACTATCTGAACCCCCTCGTTACCTGGGCCTTTACCCCTTGTTTTGGCCACCTTTTTAGCCTGAGATGTATTTTGCGACTGCCCACGCGCCTTCCGTTTTTTGTTATGAACCTCCCCCACCTTTTCCTATTCAGATCTCTGGTGTTGTGTGAGTATCTTAGGAGAGGTGGAAGGACCAGGGAATGAATTACTAACATTAATAGGATGGTTACTTAGTTGGGAAGGGTGTGGCTGGGGAGTCACCAAAGGAGTAGAGTCAACAGCTTGGACCTCAGTAGATGGGAGGCTTGATGGAAAATCTCAAGTCGAGACTCGATGGGGATCTAAAGAGAGTCTCCTTTCGGTGAGCTCAATCTCATGAATGAGAACCGACTCAGCCCGAGTAAGAAACGCATCTAAGGTGCCCGCGACCCCAGTTCCACCCCCCCCCCTGCGATTAGCCTTAGACACACTTATTTGTGAGATTAGGAAAAAGCACAGCAATATTACAAATCTATGCCCACATGTAACAAAGTAAGGGAATGAGTATTAAATGCTAACCAGAGGAGCCTTGGACACAGGAAGTTCATTGAAAGAGGGGTGGCCCAGCCCAGCCTCCTCCTGGCTCTGACGGGCGCAGACGGGCCTGCCCTTGGTGGCTCGGCCTGGGCACACCAGCGCGCGTCCCGCGCTGCGGGAGCCATAGCCCCCTTATGAGCACCTCCTGGTGCTCATCTAATGGTGCGCGGCGATACTGCCGCGTGGGATGCTAGGGGGTGTAGTCCCCTGACGGCCAGAGGTGATGGTGGCGCTCTACAGGACACAAAGGAACAGCGTTCCGATGGCAGCGTCCTGTGACAAGTTGCAGGTAAGTTGGCAGCAAAGTACTTTAGGCGGCAAAAGAAAAACGGGCTCACACTTAAAGCTCGATTTGGCATTAATGATCTTGTCCTCAAACGGTTCTCTTCTTATCTCCAACACAGAACTCAGAAAATCTAAATCCTGCACTGCCTCTCAAAACTTACACTTGTCTCGGTTTGGAGATTAGATCGTACGATTCTGTTAGATCAAGAAGCCATGGAGACTGTAGAAGGCGAACTGGATGTTTTCTTGACTGCGAACATAGACTCTGCCAAGCTAGATGTGGTTTGGGACACGTGTAAGGCCTTTTTGAGGGGGAGGCTGGGGGCTTAGGGGCAAAGAAGAGAAGGTTATATTACAGAAGAATTACTGATCTGGAAGAAAAAATCAGACAACAGAAGAAGAAGAAACTTTATTGTATAGTTAATTAAAACCATTACAAAAATACAGATATGATAATATACTAAAAACACACTGATGTGAGAATAATAAAATTTAGAATTGGTGATAAAAACAAGTGTCTTTCTGGGGTAAAGAATAACAATTTCCATGTTCAAGATTTTGCCTATGATCTTTGTTTTTTCTCAAAATGTTCGATAAATTTGATTGATCTACATATAAATTGGGGGTCTGTGGTGCATAATGTTTTTATAATCGCAGATCTACAGGTACGTGTTCCAAACTGCTTGAGCTTGGCTTTCAACCAATTCCGACGTTCCTCTATGAGAGCCGGGCAGATGCAAATTAGGTGGATAAAGTCTTGCCTTGCTGCACCGCATAGCCCGCACCCTTCACTTTCTTGGGGCTTCCACTTAGGACGCTCGGCGTTGGTTGGCAAACTACCCAGCCTTATATTAAGATATTTATGTTTGATATAAGGCGAGAAGGTCAGATCCAGGTAGTGTGCCGGCACTAGTTTTTTGTATGATTGGATAGTCATCCAGGCATGTGACCTGAGACTGAAAGCTATTTTGTCATCCAACAATGAGTGTTTGATGGCTGCCTTCCTGACCACCTGTTTGAATAAAGGTACTTGGAGCTTGGTTTCCCAGAGTTCAATCAGGTTTGTTGTTTCCAATGAAATTTTGAGGTACTTGGCATAATTTGAATTTGGACATTTGGTGATGGTTTCCCACATAGCACGATAGATCATGATCTCTTGGTGCATCCAGACATTATACCAGAATTTTATGGTCTCATACTTCCTCAGTAGCACTTGAGATTTCAGGCCCAGTTCCAGTCTTACCTGGGCCGGGGATGCTTCACTTGGTAGTGCAAAGATGCGCTTATAAATTCTCATTTGCACCTTATCCAAAAGTTGTGCACTCTTGCCGTGGTGCAGTATGCTCCCGTAAGCTATCGTGGGAATAAGTTTGGCTTTCATTATTGTTAGCAGTGGCGAGACCAAAGGACCCTTGAGTTCAGTAGCTAAGCTCATGAAGGCGTGCATTAGGGCCATGCCCTTCTTTTCCATGCTGGTGAACTGTGCCTGGAAGTTAAGACGCTTATCCAGCAGTATTCCGAGATACTTGTAACTTCCCACCGCTTCAAGTTTGACATTGTCTATGGTAAATGTTTGTGGCGGTTTATGGCGTCGGGTTATGACCATGGTTTTTGTTTTCGTGCAATTTATTTCTATCATATTCTCTTTTGTGTAGCGGGTCAGCTCCTGTAGTAGCCGATGCAGGCCTATTCGTGTCTGGCTTAATAGGACCACATCATCGGCGTAAGATAGGTGGGTTACACGAAGCGTGCCCAGCCGAGGCGGATGGGCATTGACCAAATCGAGCCTTGATGTTAAATCGGCCATGAATAAATTGAAGAGGTGGGGAGCCAGCACACAGCCTTGCTTCAACCCATCAAAGGTGGGTATCTTCCTGGTTAGCCTTTGCCCATTGTTGATTTTTACCTGCATCCAGGTGTTGCTATACAGGTCGATGATCGGCATTAGGATTGACTCCGGCAGACCCTGCTTTTTCAGTTTGGCCCATAGCAAGTTCCTATTGACACGGTCGAATGCCGCTTTAAAGTCGACAAAACAGGTATATAGTTCCCGATGGTTAAGTAGACTGCTTTCGCCAATCATGCACAGCGCCATTGCATTAGCCATTGTACCAGTTCCGCGACGGAACCCGGTCTGATTTAACGGAACCTTGCTATTCATATCAGACCACTGTACCAGATCGGCTAGCACCAGGGATGCATAGTATTTTGCCTCTGCATCAATCAGGGCAATTAAGTGGTAATTTGATGGGTTTTTCCGATCTCCGCTTTTATAGATGGGGTTGATGATGGCACCCCTCCAACTTTCAGGCACCCGACCTGAGTTGCTAATGGACTGAAATAGAAGATTAAATTTGCGCGCCCAGAATTCAGGGTCCTCTTTGTATATCGCCTGCGGGATGCCATTTGGCCCCGGTGCGCTCTCTTGCTTGCCATTCTTTGTTATGGAACATATTTGTTGATCGTCAATTGACAAGATTGATTGGTTCAAGCCCTCCTTGCCATTAGATGTGGCTCTGGAACTGGAAAAGGATTTGCTTTCCTTGACCCTAGTTCTTGTCATTTCAGGTGTTGTTGTGGTCATCATGGCCTGGTGCTCCAATGGTTTTACCGCGGATGTATCCACTATGTGTTGAACCCAAAGGGTTTCCGGGACGCATGTCATGCTTGTGGGTTGTACTGCTCTGTTGATTGCATTGATTTGCATCCAGAACGCTCTAGAATCTGCTTTTTTAATGTTATGCATCAATTTGGCCCAAAAGTCATTATATTTGTTCTTTTTTTCCCTCCATACTAACTTTTTGTATTCTTTCCTAATCAACCGAACTTCTTGCCAGGTGCTTTGGTTTGTCCTTGAACCTTGTACCCGTCTTGTGAGCTTTTGGAGATGGGTCTTCATGACTAGAGTGGTTGTTGAAAATGTAGTTTTGGTCGTGGGACTGCTATGCCTCCTGGGCTTGCTGCTTGATTTTGGCAGTCTGTCTAGAAAGTTGGTCCAGGTTTCAGAACAAAGATCATTCTCTGCCATGACCATTTGTAATAGGTTCTTGGCATCCAGCACTATTTGGAATAGTGTTTTGCTTGTCCACTTGAGCCACTTCAGGTTGAAAGTTGATAGTTGACCTGGTATTTTTGGAGCCATTGTATACCTAGGGGAGCTTAGTTTCATTTCAATGTGTTGCATGGAATGATCACTGTCTAGAGTACCAATTATTTGAAATTTTTTGACCAAGCTCATTAGGGGCAATGTTATTAATGTGTAGTCCAGAGTTGAGTTTGTATTATGACCTATGTATGTAGCAGCTGGCGGTTTGTCGTGCTTCGATCTTCCATTTAATACCCGTATATCGAGTCGTTCCAGGTCCCAAACCAGTTGCTTACCCAGTTGGTCTGATCTCACGGGCGATATGATCTCCTGAGATTCAACATTCCAAATTTCGTTTGCCACTGAGATATTGTCCTCTTCCTCCGATTGATGCAAGAGATTGGAGTTAAAGTCGCCCGTAGCAATTATCTCCCAACTTGGGTGATCTAAGCGGATGGAAGTTACAACATTAACTACACGTTGGAACAGATCTTTTTTTTGCTGTTTTTTCGGGTGGGCGTATATATTGATTAGGACAATTGTCCTGAGCACACATTTGATTGTGCTCTCCAGCTTGATGATTTGCATATCCATTGCTGAAGCCGGCATTTGCGAAACATTGATATTTAATGAGGTGGAAACGTAAATAGATAGACCTCCCCTTGCGCGACCGTAGCGCTGACAGCGTGTCGCCTTTTCATGGAAACATAATCGCTTCTGTTCGCCGACGATACCCTCCTAATTTCAAAATCACCGATGGGCATTCAATCGTTGCTTTCTAGGTTCCAAAGCTTCTGCAACGAAAGGGGTTTAGCGATAAATATAGGCAAAACCAAGTTTCTAGTCCTTAACCCGCCAAAAAAAACTGTTTATCCCCCGGTTCTGGATTCCGTTCCACTTGATCGTGTAAAGGAATTTGACTACCTGGGTATACGCATCAGTGATACTATGAGCTGGAAGTCACACCATCAAAAAGTCTTCCTTACCCATAAAAGGGTGGCAGGTGCGCTGCTCAAGGAGCAGCGTTCATCATCATCAAAACCCATTGGAGCTCCTTTAGATATCTATAGGGCAAGGGTCGTAAGTGCGGCACTTTACGGTGCTGAGCTGTGGGGCACTCAAAAAGTTGACACTCTGGCCCACCTTGAGAACAACTTTCACAAAGATCTAATGGGTTTGCCCCACAGCACACCAACAATCCCATTGCTGTTAGATGCAGGTACCCGGGCAATCTGCGATCAAGCAAACTACGTCCACTCCTGTTATGGTCCAGAATCTGAAATGTGCAGGAATTAAGTAGTTATGCAGATGCCTTATCTGACATTTTGTCATTACCGGGCTCTCATAAGATCATTTGGCTCAGGGAGGTTAAAACGCTGCTCTACAAATTAGGCCTAGAAGAGGCTTGGTCAAATAAATCTGCACCCACGAAACAACAGTTAAAGAAAATCTACTGGGCATGGGTAGACAGTGAGAGGGCACGATCCACAACTCATTGTAAATCTGTACTTCTGTTTTTGTCAGCTAAGGAGTCACCGTTAAGGGAACCTTATCTAGACATCATACAGAACCCGAGGGACAGAGCATTATACACTAAGTTCAGATTGGGGGTGCTCCCAGTATGCGAGTTCACTTCCACATGGAAACCCCCAGCTCAAACTGTTCCTTATTGCCCCTTTTGTAATCTAAGGGTAGAGTCTGTGCCCCACATGCTGTTCGAATGTAGTGTCTATGCAGCCCCGAGACGTAGGTGGTTGAAGCCCCTTTGCAGATCTTTGGGAACTCGCTCTCATTTGGAAGCCTTGCGTATTTTACGTACAGATGCTAGACCCTTCTTTTCTACCTGTATGGCAAAATTCTTGGGGTGGGCATGGCGACTAAGATCCGCAAGAAAACTATTAATCCAGTAAATGGGCCCACTCAACTAATATACTGCTCTACGAATGAAATGTTCTTAAAATTGATGATTGTTGTAAAAATGTTTTTATAAATGATGTGTAAATGCTTTTATGATATGTTTTTATCGAATAAAGCTACTACAACGGAAACATAATCTTCCTGGTACATCAATTGGCTCAGTTAACCAAGTTTCCTGCAGCGCTATGATATCGTATTGATCCCAGGTAGCTGTTTTCCTGCTTTGATTTAGGATGTTTTTTGCTCCTGCAATGTTCCATGAGAGCAGTTTTATAACATTTTCTTCAGTTTTACCGACCTCGTAATTAATTCAATTGTCATTAATGGCTTGCATTTGTCTCTGGTAGCTATTAGTTGATGTTTCTGCCCCCCTGGCACCGTGTAGAATTGAATGAGTGGTCAAGATTGTGTAGTCTTCTCTTTTCCTAAATCTTTTTAGCAATGGTGATGGGTAGCCCTTTTTTGATTGTTCTTTCAGAGATATTCCCCACTCTTCAAATTTATTTACTTCTGCAAGAATGCTTTTTGTCACTTCTAAGCTCCTCCAGGTGGTAAGTGTGCCTTCCCTAGAGGCGTTCTGTCCTAACGTGATGAATTCGATTGATGATAGGTCAGCCGACGTTAGATGGGTTAGACTGGGAATGGAGGATGTGAGGTGGAGAATATTCCCTCGGTTTAGGTAGTCTACGGTGCCTTGGGGCTCGTAGCCGGGGATGAACAATATCTTCCCCGCTGTGTCTGGCTGCTTCTCAAAGGGTGCTTTGCTGCTGATCTGAGCTGTTTCATTAGTGGCAGATTTCTGATCGTTGTAAGCCTCTGCATTAAGGTGAAGGTATTGCCCTATTTCATTGTATGTTTCTTTCTGAGTTAGTGCTAGTGGCCTATTTGTCGTGGTTTGTTCCTCGTGAGCTAATCTGTTGGGTCCCGCCTGTTCTCCGTGGTGCCCACTAGATGTGATCACTGGTCTAGGACATTGACCTATTCTTTCTACATTTGCAGTCTCATGAAGTGCTTGAGTACCGTTAGTGCCAATGTGTATTGTAAGTTTTAGTTGGGCATCCTTATGACTGTCAGTCTTTGTTCTTACTTGCCTAAGACACTTTTGGTCACTTTTCCCCGAAGTTTGGTGGTCAGGCGGAATGATGATACTTTTCCCTGTGGTTGCATTAGTGCTTGGAAATGTGACCCGAATGGGGGGGGTATATTTTTGATTTTTGTTCGTGTCTTTAAGTGCAGCCCAGTGAGGATTCTTGTTACGTAGATCATATCTATTCATTTGCTCAGCCTTGTTTGAGGGATTCCTTTTGTCATCAGGAGTAGTGCACCATGTTTGTTTGAGAACGGACTCCGTTTTTCGGGATTCGTCCTGAAGATTATCTTGAGTTTTGTTTAGATGGGTAACTGCTCCTGACCCTCGATCCATGCTATTATCAGTGATATTTGCAGCGGTAGTTGCACTCCAAGGTTCCGCATTACTAGCATTCCCTGCTTCTGCGTTTTTAATCGGTCCCACTCCCTCGATTTGGGGCGACTTTTTTTTTGTTGCGGCTTGAAATGTGGCCTTGGGACTAATCCACGGTCGTATTTGACTATCCTCATTGTCTTTATAGTTTGTATGTCCTGTATGTGTTTTAAGTGATGGATTGTGTTTCCTCACTATGGCACCCGGTTCCAGCTTTAGTTTGGGGTTTGCCTGATTAAAGATAGGGAATGTTTTCAATGTTTGTTTTTTGGCTGGTGGGCAGTTTGACGGCTGGTTTCTGATCTTCCTTGCCCTTTTTTTTTGCCTCTTGGTTAGGCATTTCTGATCATTTTGATTCGACCCATCTCGGCTTAGTGATTGTGGTCCTAGTTGTTTGTGGTCATTGTTTTGTACGATAAGGGATGTTACGCTGATAGCTTCTGGTTCCTCTGTTATGTCGACAGGTTTCAATTGTAGCTTATGCAGTGCGGTATTTTCTGTTGGTATTTGCTTTACTGAATCTTTTGATTGGTCTGCATGTTCGTTTTGTTGAATCTTTGGATTTTCAAAGGAGATGAGGTCACATTCAATTGGAGTGTTATTGTCACCGCGATTTGCGTGTTTGCATTCCTGAAGTATATCTGTGAGTATCGATGGCAAATTCTTTAATTTTTCCAATATTGGATGGCAAGTGCAGGTTTGAGATTGTACCCATGGTCGGGTCTGGTCCTTAATGATCGCGAAAACGCTGGCCATATCATCTAGTTTTTTATTTATGTTAGCTATGTATTCCGCCGTTGTGCTCAGTAGGTGTATTTGAATATCCAGTTTATCAGATTGCATATTGAGGGTTTTGATTGAAGTTTCCAATATGCACCCTAATGCACTATGTAATGTGATTATGGATTCCAGGTTTTCGCCAATGTCATAACCTCTTTTTTGCCGGGGTCGTTCTTCAATGTAGCTGCCAGGTGAGTGTCTATGTGAAGCTTGCTTTGAAGGTGTTAAATCATTGTACTGCTCTTTAGTTATATGCCTTGTTTCACGGCGTATTTCAGGAGATTTAGTTGTTGCTGCGTTGGGGGCAGCTGAAACACTTGAGATTTCTATGATTGAGGAGTCTGCCTGTGCGTCACTGTGAGTCAGGTGCGATAAGACTGTTAGTGGAATGATATCCACCTCTTGGTTCGTTCCGCTGGATATATCTACTATGAATTTGCTTGGCGGCTCCTGTAATGAGGGGTTTTTAGTACTCCAACCGGTTGCTATTGATTCTTGGTTTGTCCTTCCGGTATGGGTTCCTTTGCTGGGGTTATTTTGTCCCTCAAGTTTGCTTCCAGTTATTTCTTGTGTCTCAATTCCAGGGGCAATTGATTTACTGCAGGTTTTCAGCCCTTGTTGGGTACTTTCAGTTGTTAGGCTGTCGGGGCAGGTTCCATGTGTCTTGGTACTTCCTTTGTTATGGATCGGTGGTTGAGTTGGCCAGCAGAGGTTTAAATCCTTTATCTGTATCGTCTTTGTGGATTTGGTCAATACTGGGCTCGTGCCTTGGTCCGGTCTAGGGGTTGAATGACTGTGTGGAGACACCTTTTGTGCCAATTCATACATGCTTGTGTCTGAATTGTGGCAGGCGTCGTTGTTGAATTGGTCTAGGTGGCATTCCGTTATTGATTGCTCATGGGATATAACATAGTTTGATGTTAATGATGTTGATGGCATTAGTGGTGTTAATAAAGCTTGGTCGTATTTATTCTCATTATTTTTTTCCTGCGAAGAGCTTGTTTTATTTCCTTCGTGCTGGACACCTGAGATGTTAGGTGATCCTGTGTGGGTTGTTGGTGACTTGTCCTTTGCTTGCCCTTGGGTTGTATTATACATTTTGTTAACCTTTTTATTCTCCTTGTGTATCTGGGCTTGAAATTGGAAGATGTTTTTCACAAGACTGGCATTTGTGCGCTTATGTGTCTCTTCTATTACGTTGGCCTCATCAGTATTTATAATTTGGGCATTCTGTGGAGTCCTTGGTGCTGTTTGCATTGTTGGTCCAGCTGGCCTCACTTCAGTTGGTGACATTGGTTTTTGCAAGCCTGTTGGGGTATTTGGTAGTGCGTAAAGTGCTGTTGCAGGATCTTTCAGAAAGGCAAATCTGCCAGTGTGGTTCATATTCACATTGCTAAAGATCGGATATACAGGCGGAATTAGCTGAGCTAATGTGTTTCCGTCCGCTGAGCCGGCAGGAGATTTGGTTTTGGCCTTGGCTTTTCTCCTTGGATTCTTGGGAGGGTTTGTGCGTGTTTTCCCCGACCTCATTTCCTTTTGTTTGTTTTGTTTTATGTGTTCCCTCCCCTGCCGTGTCCGCTTCGCTTCCTGTGCCACCTCCCAAGCCCGTCTGAATCCATGGGTAGAACAGCTGCCGTCAGGGGGTTGGCGCAGTAAGTACTATTGTGGTGTTCGCGAAAGACACGCAACAGGTTGAACCGGTTGAAACACTGCCCTCATGGGCAGCACTGCAGTGGGGCAGATTGAATTATATATGACCCTACAGATCTGTGTGGTGTGTTGACCAGTGTCCCAATCCCGATTTAATCCAAGTCGAATTTCAAGTCTATTACTGGTCTAATCGTTAACTCTCATTAGCTCTCCTAAACTCTCCTGGCGGCTGGAGGCTATGGGCAATGGGTTATGGGTAGGGTAGTTTTCCGCCTTGTTCCACCGACCCACCGTCCCAAAGCTCAGAAATCAATAAAGTATATGTGAGCAAACAAGCCCCCTACCTCTTCAAGTGCGGTTTGATTGCGCAGTCCACCGTTCACAGTCCACAGTCCATGGACCACCGTCTGTTCTTCGGGGTGGCCAAGAGGCTGGAATGAGGCGAGAATGACAACCTCCCTCCCCTACTTGGCAGTATTGTTTCCGCAGCGCTTATACAGCACTCACACCGCCAGCAGGCGGCACTCTGCTGTAACTTTGCAGCAACTTTGGCTCCTTAGACCTCAGACCTCGGGGTCTTGTTCCTTTCTTATCGTATGGCTTCCAGCTTGCTGGGCTTAGAGTGGAGCGGCTCGCAGTGGCAGTGGGGTGCTGTTGTCACAGCGCTCAGCCCTCGGCCTCGGCCCCTGGTCAAACAGCGCTCGCACCTACCCACACTGCACGCCACAGGCGCTCCTCCAATCCGGCGTGGTCAAGCTGTCAAGCAGAGCCGTTAGCCGCTAGCAGGTCTGGAAGAGTAAGCGCAGTATCCCCAGTTTGCTCCGTGTAGCTCAATCAGGTGGTGATTTTCTGCTCCGGTTTTGCTCCGTGTCTCTCTCCTGGGCCCCCTCTCCTGGGCCCCCTCGGCCTCCCCAGCAATGATGGGAGCGGAGCGGGATCGCCCGTGTCTCGCTAGGTGAATGGCGTACTGAGATCGTTCTGCTAGCCGCAGCTCGTGAGCACCCTCCAGTGGAACCAGGGACAATGGGAAGAATGAGAATGAGACAATATGAGGCAAGGATCATGGGAGAAAATGAGCAGCAGCTAAGGGACAAGGCCATTTTTGACATTTCAAAACTGAAGGCTGAATTAGTTACAGTTCTTGCAGCTAGAAACGAGGAGAGATGGGATGCTAGCAGATTGGCGCATTTTAGTTTTGGAGAGGGGGTGGTAAGCTTTTGGCATGGAAAGCAAAGAAGGACCTGGTTCCAAACTTTATTAAGGAAATTAGAGTGAATGGGTCTGAAGGGGACATAGCTATTACAGATAGTGGGGAGATTGCAGAAGCTTTTTTTAGCACTTCTTCATGGTTTATAAGGAGGAGTTAGTACCAGATCTACAAGAGGTGAGAGCATGGGCACAGTTAATAAAGCCACATCCAGTCCAATATAAACAGATTTTGAATTCAGAAATTTCACTGATGGAGGTGGAAAAATCCATAAAGAATGGTAAGAGAGGTAAGGCCCCGGGGCCAGACGGTCTCCCTCTGGAGGTCTATAAGGCCCTGATTGGTTCAATTGCTCCTCCATTACATCGATTATTTAATAATATCTTTAGAGGAGATACAGTGATGCCGGAGTCTTGGAATGAGACGGTAATAAATCTGATCCCAAAACCCGGCAAATCACCCAAATATTTAGATGCATACAGGCCAATATCATTATTAAATAATGATTATAAACTGTTCACTAAAATTATGGCCGATAGATTGAGTCTAGTTATCTCGCACTTAGTTCATGAGGACCAAAAGGGATTAATGAAGGGTAGATATCTAAAAGAACTCACTTTCTCAGTGGTTGGCGCAATGGATATGGCTACAGTGTTTAATCTTCCCCTTGCTCTTATTGCCCTTGATGCCGGTAAGGCGTTTGACCTCGTGAATTGGCTTTATCGGAAGAAACTCATTCAGCACTTAGGACTAGGTCCAAGCTATACTAATACCTTGCTATCATTATATAGCTCCCCTATCTCTAAGGTGCTTGTTAACGGCATTTTGACACCCTCCATTAGGGTAAGGAGGGGTACGCGTCAGGGATGCCCTATTTCTCCATTATTATTTAATTTGTATATAGAGCCACTTGCTTGTAGGATTAGAGCTATGGATACAATAGCTCCTTTTAGAGCAGGTGAATTGAATAAGAAGATTGGTCTTTACGCAGACAATATTATTTTCACTTCAAACTTGAAAGAGTCAATGGGAAACTTATTTAAGCTCACTAAAGAATTTGGCAAGGTTTCAGGGAATGAAATCAATGAGAGCTAAACAGAGCTAATGGCATGGAACTTGGATACTGAAGACATTAAATGTAAGAAGGAGATGAGATACCTAGGCGTGAGAATAACGCAGAATATAGCGGACTTAACAAAAACTAATTTTTTTAGGGTGAAGAAAGAAATAGGGACTACATCGCGAAATTGGAGTCATCTACCTCTCACCCTGTTTGGTCGTACTAACCTGATTAAAATGGTGATTTTACCAAAACTTACTTTTCTATTTGAAACAATTCCCTGGGACTTTGACAAGAATGGGCTTAAGAGATTACAAAGCGAGATTTGTTCTTTCATTTGGGCCTCTAAGGGATCTCGCCTATCTTGGAAGAAAATTAGAAGAAGATGGGACAAGGGCGGGCTGGCAGCCCCAGACTTTTTGTTATATGACTGGGCTTTTCGTTAAAAAAATTTGAGACAGCTTATGGGAGTACCCAAGGCTACAACCAACGGGTATATCTTTTTGGCTATGTTAAGCTTGAGCAATTATGATGAGGACGGATTCATGTATAAATTTTCAGACCCAACATTTTTCAAAAAGGTGAAACTGAAAACTTTACGGGAAGCAGCAGAGCGCTGGTATAAAATCAGGAAACAAGATAAGTTGAGTTATTATGGGTATAGGTCGTCTATTTGGGATACACCAGGATCACCGTCTTGGGCAGAGGATGCATTGGTTATCCTGTTGAGAATAGCAGGCTTAAAAACTTGGGGGAGACCTATTTCCAGAGGGAAAGCTGATTGGTTGGATACAAGGGGCACAGCTGTGGGGTAAAGGGTTATCTAAATTTAAATACCTTCAGGTGCAAAGTTGGGCAAACAAGTCGGACACTGTTATCGATCTTCAGAATGACTTTGAAGACAAAATATTTCTACCACGACCATTTAAGAAGGAAGTCGCAATATGGTACTGGGCAATGGTGGAGATGGAAGATGGCCCGTTCACACTGCCGGAACTGCTATGGGGAGATTGCTTGCCGGGCATCGCTACAGAAAACCAATGGCAAGTAATGATGACTATACTTTATAAAACTGTAAAATCTGCAAATTTAAGGAGAAATGTTCTGTTTACTATCCATAGAGCCTATTGGACTCCCCGTAGACTATCAAATTTTAAAGCCGGCGGACGGGTTGAGTGTCCAAAGTGCAGAAATATAAATGTGGACGACCTGCACATGTTCGTGGAATGCTTGAACATCAGGGAATTTTGGGAGGCGGTAAGCAACTGTTTGTCACAATCAATTGGCTGCACGATAGAGGTAAGCCCTGAATTAAATATTACTGGGAGACACGATCTACAGGATAATAGAATAAATGATAAAGCAAAGTTAGTTTTCTATGGGGTTCTGCTAGCTCGCAGGGAAATCTGTAAGGTATGGGTAGAAGCTATGACACCGACACTTATGGACTGGTTAAAGAGCATGAGATACTTGGCGACACTAGATTCCAAGGGTCGGATGAACAAGAAGCACAGATTTTGGTCACTTTTTTTGCAACATTTTGGGTAAGGAGTGGGCCGTCGCCTTGGCATATTGTAAGAGATTAGGACTCAAAAAGAAAAAATCCTATGATTAAGGTCTTGGCCTATCTCGCAGGCATGTTGAGCAGGTCCGTCCTTCGTGAAGGCGGAGTCAGGGACCGGGCTGCGGCCTCCAGCAAGGCTGTGCCATTGTTTTACAGGGCGGTATAGAGGGTTTTGGCCCAGTGCAGGCTGGAGAGCCGCATTTGCCCGAGTCTAAAGCCAGCATATGAGATAAAAGCCCAGGGCGGAAACAATCGAACATTAAGTGGCGTAAAGGCTACTGAAGGATAAAAAAAATATATATATTTACACTTGTCTCCCTGGGCGCCCCACAGGGATCCATTCTCTCCTCCTCTCTCTTTAATCTCTTCATTAAACACCTCAAACTTAACCCCAAGAAAACAGAAATCATTCTCTTCTCTCCCAACAGCAACCAGCTCCCCATCCAAAGCTGGCTCTCTGACCTAAATGCTCTTACTGCTCGCTCTTCTTATCAAACTCAGCTAAATCACTTAATTTTACTATTGACAACAAACTTACTCTTAATGACCACATAAAAAACTTGGCTAAAGGAGCTCTCTTCACGCTCCGATATCTTAAAAAAATCAAACCCTTCATTCCAGCTGATGACTTCAAAGGGGTTGTACGATCACTTGTTCTCTCCAAAATTGACTACGGCAACGCTATCCTCTCCGGTACCCCTAAAGTACGTCTTGTCTCCCTTAGATCTGTGCTCAACCTAGATTCCAGGCTAATCACAGACTGCAAATGTTTTGACCACATCTCCCCTTCCCTCAAAGCCCTCAATTGGCTTCCTGTGGAAGGAAGAGCCTCTTACAAGACTGCATGCATTACTCAAAAAGGCTCTTCACCAGCAAACTCCCCTGTACTTTACAAACAAACTCAAAAAAGCAGGCTGCTCCCATACAATGAGAAGCACTAATGCCCTACTCCTTGTCCCCCCTCTGTTAAAAAAGAAAACCACACAATTTCAGTCCTCTGGGAATGCCCCAATGATTTGGAATGCTCTCCCCAGGGATTTTCTCTGTAACCCTTCATACCTTAGCATTAAAAAAGGCCTCACATCGCACCTTCTCATTACATTTTGGGGTCCTTAACCTCACCTCTACCCCCTCTTACAAGCCCCCTAATTCTGCTTTTTACTCATCTGTCCTCCTGACTCCACCCCCCTAAATCCCTCTTAGACTTTACTTCCTTTCTTCCCAAACTGTTCCCCCTTCGGTACTTACCAATCTTTTCCTTCTTCCTCACCAACCAGCCTTTAACTTTGACACCCCACCAGCACTCAAAGATGAGATGTATACTGTGTATTAGTCAACGCTCCAAAACAGTTTCACCTGATAGCCTTGACTCATGTAATTTATCTCCTGTTAGTTTTTTAAAGTTCCTATGCCAAAAGCATTTCTTGATAACCCTGTCCCTATTTAAATAGCTTTTTTGCTCACTTGTTAATTTATATATATATGTATATAATTTTTTTTTATTATTCCTGACTTCTAGGTCTGTGTCCTATTGAAAGCTGTTTGTTCTCCAACAATAAACACATTTTAACTTATGTGTAATGTTTTTTTCTGTTTTACTCTGAAGTCTATGTTTGTATTCTCCTGCTCCAGTGCTATATAAAACCTCTCAAATAAATAAACAAATAAATAGTAGATGCTGAGCCTTCCACTCACTCTGTCATACAGACCCTACTAACAAGGGGAACAGGACGCCGTCTTATAACATGGCTCTGCAGCTCACTGAGGAAACACACACGGACCCTGCTAATGTTACTAAGTGACAAATGGGAAACAGATTTCAGACGGGCACTCCATGACACTGAATGGGATAGGATGCTTGAATTTCCACACCGAGTCTCCTGCAACACCTGGTTTAAAAGTATACAATTCACCATCCTCCATAATGCCTATCTAACAGCACATCACCTCAATCGCTCCTTCTCCACTGCTCGCCTGGCTGCCTACCTTGCCATGAGTTCTCAGCAGAACTGCAGTATGTGCTGTGCTCCTGACCCCCCAAATCTACACATATTGGCATACAATCCACTCAACACTTTGCGAAGTACCAGAGCTCCCAGACATATACAATTGGGAGGCCTGTGCTCTGGGCATATTCAAACATGGAAAGTGCATAGCAGTAAGGCCATGTTTTGCTAGCCTTGCGCTGCTCTTCACCAAGTGCATCATTACCCTACAATGGTGATCAACCCAGCACCTCCAAACCAGAGGCCTGGTACAGAGCAGTACTGCAATGAGGGAGGGCTGAGGGTGAGACCCTATGCTTTAAGGATGACGGGCGCGAGTGCAAGCGCCCCATCTTTCCCAGGTGGGACTCCCTTTTCTACCACTTCCTCTGACTCACCCAAAATGATGATCTACACCAATGACCCTAGGATCACAGCTTCTTACCTACTGGACCTACTCCCCTTCCCTTATTCCTTTGGTGCAACCCCGGGCCCTCTCTCTAAAAGCCACACTGCCATTGACATGACCATGCTCATTCGGCCACCAATACCTTGAGTCTAACTGAGCATCTAACTGCCTAGCTCTATTCACGTACTCCTCAACTCTCTTCCTCCACAGACACACGGTTAACCCACACTGCTCCTGGGAAGAACGCACAGCCGCCCCACACCCCTGGCGGCCCTTCACACACAGTTGCGCACATACTAGACACCTCGCCCCCTCACTCACCTAAGCTGCATCATGGCCACTCGAAATAAATATGTGTAACCATTGACCAGTGTGTATACCTGCTTTAGTTAGTGTAATAAACCCCAATAAAAATACTTGATAAAAAAAATTAAATCAGGAGCCCTCAAACATGAATTCGATTTATTTGTGTGAGAATGATTTTAGACCAACCTGCCACATCTGAGCATATATTTGCCTGAGCAGATTGTAATCACAAATTGCTTCTCAAACTCATTTAGTGCTAAATATTTCACCAGCGTTGAGTGCTAAAGCTACCTTTTCTGTTTTCTTACCTACTTTGACGTGCATGGTGAGATTGCAGCTAGGTAAAGACGCAATAGAACCTTCTAAAATGTCAATGTTAGGGGTTATTTTCTGATCAGAAGCCTTCACTCTTCAGCCCCAGCTATTTTCCATTTTCTTCACAGCTGGGTCCTTATTTCTTTTTAATGCAGGTTGTGAGAACCGTCTCCCAAGGGGCTCCGCACATTTTAGATCTGGTGCTCTTTAGGTACAAACTTCATGCGCCACCGCACAGTTATGAGGCTAGTTATTCTTGACACTTCTATCCAAGTTCTGGCTTGTGGCATAACTGAGAGCCTTTTGTCGTCTAATTGCTACACCCAATGGTGATGTCTATGAGTAGCCGATTCCAAATTGAGCACAGTGTCCCTTTCGGATTCATTGAATTTCATTATGAGCTTTGGGAGCCTTAGTGAGTCCTAATACAACATTACTCATAGTAATGACATGTCGACACACACTTGTTTTCAATTGGTCATCATCAGGATTAACCGAAAGGATGAAACATGTCTTGCTAGGAGTAGGACAACATTTGAGTTATTGTAAGTCTAGAGATTGAATCAATTAATGATAACTTTATGGCCTGATTTCAAATTGAGTAGTAAGTCTCATGGGGATGTTCACACATCTACTGACTCTTGGTAGCCCCTTTGTGCTTATATATTTTATTGAAGGTGATCAATCATGAGCATTGTGTACTTGACTTTGCAAAAATTACTATGATCATATTCTTGATCAAGAACAAGGTACAACCCATTCCACACCTGCATCCGAGTGGAATTCACAAATGGGAAACTTTAAAATGTTGACGGGTATGGCGCATCCACCATCCATCAAAGAATCCCAGATGTCCAATAAAACAACTTTTTGAATCCCCTACTCCATTTAGAGGTTGTGGAACTGCAGCATTTCCACTGGTGAGCGGGCTTCTCGGGCGGAAACCCTTGAATTGACAAGCTGCTGGTCACGTGGTAGCCATGCCACAGTGACTGTCACCAAGCCTTATTTAAGACAAGGTGGTGCACTCACTGTCTGCTCTATTACAAGTGCATTACATTCAATGGCACTTGTAATATGGCAGACAGGATATCCGCTACGTTTGAGATGAATCCCATCCACCAAACTCTAAATTAGGCCCTCACTTTCATAGTTTTGGTCCATCATTTTAGGCATATTAGACATACGCAGGTAAAACTCATGATGGCCTCTACAAACAATGGGAGAAACTTGCTGTATTTCAGAGCCAATTACTTTACTTTGTTTGTGGACTGAATGCCCTGATCTGGAGATGTGTCTCTGAAAAAAAACTGTAGACAGTGGATTATTATCTGGGGTTGGTGGCTTAAAAAAATAATAACATAAATTTGTCAGGGCGAACCCCAAAAGTTGCTAAAATGACATGAGCTCAGCTCTTTGGCTGCTGAAGCATAGAGGAAAAAGCCTTAACTTAGGGCAATGTGTGAAGCACATATGCAGTACTAAAGCACTAATAGAGTCCAAACAATAAAAGTCCCACTCCAATTTAGAAAAACAGAGACACATTTAGGGCCTCATTATGATTGCGGTGAATCCGCAAACTCCGGGCCGGCGGAAGCCACCGCCGGCCCGGAGTATGCGGATTCACCGCAGCGGACACACAAATGACCCCCAGCCAGATTAGGATGGCTGGGGGGTCATGTTTACGTCCGCCGCTTTTCGACCGCGGTCGCCTTCCGACTGCGGCGGAAAAGCTCTAACATGGCTGGGGGTATCTATCACACACCGCCAGCCATATTACGATTCGAATTTTGTAATGCCTTTCCGCGGCGGCATTGCCGCCACAAAAAGGCATACGGACTTTTCGTTGGGGGCCCGTTGCGGGCCCCCCGGGTGAAGGGGGGGCACGGTGCACATGGGGGGTACCTATGGTACCCCCCTGCATTTGCATGCACAAAGCGGCAGGCACCGCGCGGTGCCTGCCGCTTAGTGCATGCAAATGCACTGATTGCATTTTTAACATTGCGGCGGTTGCTGCTTCAAGCAGCACCCGCCGCAATGTTAAACATACAGGATGCAACCACCAGGGTGGCGGTCACATACTAATTTGTACAGAGGGAATGCCGCTGCCCCTGCGGATGGTCCCTCCTCCTCTGGGGTGGCGGACGGACGCAGGTCCGTCCGCCATCCTAATAGGGCCCCAAATTCACAAAATGATAGCAAAATTACCATAATCATTAAAAGGAAATAGGAAATATAAGTTTTTTAATGTTTAAGTGAAAATAGCACCAAAAAGCATTAAAATGCCAATGATAGTCTATGATTGCAACCAGCACTGAGGCACACTTTTCAAGACCAACTGTAATGGATCCTGAAATCAAATAGACAATGCGTGTGGTCCAGTCAAGCATTTTCTTTTTGGACTTAGTCTGTAAAATGGAGGGAAACTAATTTCAGCGTGTCAATGGATGAGATCCTGTCTGCCGAAGACCCTCAAAATCAGCTAGGATGTGATCCAGCTGGGGTCTTGGTTTTGACAGGAAAAGCTCCAAGTTTGAAGTATTTGAATTTCCTACTCGTCCGCAAGATACAACGCTTTGAATACTTTTTGCACCTTTCTCCAATCAAAATGTTCTCTTAGACTCTGAAATGGAAGTCTTTTACTTCCAGCGGGGCAAGAGTGTAGGTCATATCAGATGACGGCTCCATGAGACCAGATACCTGCCCACCCAAGGACCTTTGCCAGAAACACTCTGGTGGCAGTTCCTGGTCACACAACTTTGCAGGGGTAAGTTCCTTTTTCTGAAGCTCTTCATCTATAACTCCCAGACTTTATTGGAGGATCTTCAGACTTTAGGACTTGGTCCAGTGTTAATATTGAAAAGTATGATATCAATGTACATTATGATACATGTACATATAGAAACAAACTTGCATCTCTGTTGTTGAACCCCCCCCCCAACTCAGAGCCAGAAATAAATGGTCAGGCAGGCACTGTGAACTGGACCTGAAGGAACTGTTTGGCAGATCATCGGTGGGGAACATGTAACCCTTAGAAAAATGCGCAAACAGGAAAACCCAGATCGATCCCACAGATAAGCAGCAACACCACAATGGTCTCAGGAGTCTGGCCCCAATAAAACATGTTTGACAGGAGGGGCGCATGTTTTCAAACACACCATAAAGTCAGATGCCACACTATGTTAGGAACATTCAGACAATCAGAACACAGCGTGCACATTACATGTATTGATCACGCTCTCCCCATGTCGGACATTTGGACACGTACCCACTGGCCCTATATTGTGTCCATGCAAGGTCGAGGCCCACCTGCACCGCATATCAAGTGATCAGATCTATGGGCCTATGTCTAGGCCCAGGTTTCTGCTACACATGGAAGGTATAATTTTTTTTATGACTCTTCTTGTAATGTATGAAATGGAGGCCAAAACCTATGTCATTTGAGACAGTCCTCAGACTCATTTGCCTGACCTCCCGACTGCTGCGTATAATTAAACCAACTGTTCCAGTTTTGCCAAATGCTTCTTGTCTTTAATTTCTTAAAGGTAAATTTATATTCGAGCCATACCAGGAACCCCAGCAGAGTCCAGTGCTGGTTTATTTGTGATGTGGCATCGGGGAAGCCAGAAAAAGTGTTTTTCAGCTTTTTGTGTCCCTGTAGCCACACAGTAGGTCTTCCCAGAGCACAGGACCTGACCACAGAGGAAGCCCTCTGGCCAATCCCCCTACTGCACACAACCAAAATCTGTATAAGGGGGCAAATTGGTTGTTTACGAAACAAAATGCCAGAAATTGCCTGAAAACTATTAGGGTTCAAGTGGTGCTATAGTTCAGTATGCAAATAAAAACCTTGGCATCTAATTCTTCGACATGGGTACAAGAAGTAATAGATTGAGTGTTTCAGAGATTCTTTTAGGTCACAGGAGGCAGGGTTCAGTCCTTTCCTGATCTTCTGCTGGTCCAGTAGGTTTGCGGATATGAGTTTCTTCAGATGTCACATTTATTACTTGCACTACCCAGTTGGAGGGGATGACTCCTTACTCCTCCCTAACCAAGAGAAGAAAACGTCCCAGGGATAACCCAACCCATTTGTATTCAGCAGCTCCTTTTTAGCCAACTACAAACAATCCCACAATGCACCCTGCTTATACATCCAAGACAGGGGAATCCTTAAGCAAAGTCTTAGTGTCCACCCAGGAGTATAGCAAGGGAAATGAGAAGCCCCCCCCCCCTTTGTCCATGCAAAACTGGTTTTAGAGGTAGCCTCCCTTCCTCTTAATTTGGAGTCAGTCTGGCTAGTGTGGGGAACTCAGACTTGCCTTCCTCCAGGTTTAATTTTACTTCTGCTTGTGAAACCTAGACTGCACCTTTGTTTCTTGCAAGTTAATGACGTTCTTGGACCCATCCCAACTATCCTTCTGGCAGGCTGAAAAAAAACACCACCCACATCCAGTTTATTTTCTCTGCTGTGAGAGTAGTTTTAAGACATCATTATAACGGAGGCATTGGTCCAATGGCTCAGGGTAATGCTAATAAGCCTACCTGGGGCTCAGGTGGGAAATGTGTAACTTTCCAAAAGTCACTTTTTATTAAAAATCCAACTTAATCAGAAAATACATTTTTTGATAATATGAAATAGAAACTTTGAAGGACTATGAATGACTAATAATGACTTTGAAAGGCTAATCTAGCTGTTTCCTGTCAAAAGATACACATTAAAGTTTATAATATTAAATAAGACATATCCCAAGATCCACCTACTCACCTTCCATTGCAAATAGCTTTTGGAGCCTAGTCACTGGTCAATGTCTCTGAATGAATATACCATCTTTAATTCTACACATGCTTCACTTTTAAATATCCTGGGCCTTATTTATGAAGGACTTGCGCCGCCGGTGCGTCACTTTTAACATGGGAAAAAGTGAGGCATCGGCGGCGCAAGTCCTTCATAAATAAGGCCCCTAGTGTCTCACTTTGAGGTCATTAAAGTGTAATTAGAGGTAACTTACTTGTAGTTAAAATCTTCTCACCTGTTGAAAAAGGTTACTTTGATAGGTTTAACAGTAAGTTTTTAGGTTGTTGCAGGTTGGACTACAAACAGTAGGCCTCAATCAATATTTTACAGGCCAACTCGGCGGATGGCACACTACATGCTGCAGTACACATGTAGCATTTAACTTCCAGGCTCTAGATACATTTTTGACTTCATAGTCCCGAGACTCATCGACAAGTTAAATATGTCAATCAGGAGGAAGCTAATTCAACCTTGTTTAAGTGGGAGCACCAGCACTTAGCTCCAGTTTAGGAGGGTTTTAATTCTAAGTACTGCAAAACAGATAAAGCAAAAACTGGAGGGAGAATAATGCCAAAGATGGTTATTTGCTACACAAATGTAGAATGAGTTAAAGAAATATGAAAGACAGTCATCATAAGCAGTGATAAAAGAGCATCCACAATACCAGTGGATGCAATTTTATTCTAGGATTCCTATCCAGCATATATAGATGTTCAATTATGGTAAGTGGTACTCCATCACACGAGTGTCAGCCAGGACCTCTGCTGAATTGACGGGCTGGCAGTCTGCGTGCCCAGACTTAGTTGACCTACACAGTTTAAGGCCAGAGAAATCCCCTGGAGATGTTCCCTGCCTGGTTTTATGTATGTACCAGGCCCCTTAATACATTCTGAAATGGTACCCGGTCTCTAAATCCCCTTTGACTCTCTAGGCAGTTTGGTCAAGCAATCAAGCCCTAGCTCAAAGATGATAGTGTGAGGTTGCACCAGTGCAGAGTTCAGCATTATTATCACAGATGCACTAAGGTTTGAATATTCAAACTGACAAACACGTTTATAAAAGCTTTACAGATATACAACTAGGTATGCAGTAAAAACAGGGATACAATTGAAAAAAAAGATCTAAGGTAATAGAAAGGATATCATGAATGTGCCCAGTCTCAAACAAAGCGAGGTGTGAACAACTAGGATGTGATATCCTTTGCATGAATGATTATCTCACAAACTAATACACGTTGGTCTCAAAAGTGGGACACAATAAAAGACATGCAGCCAGGAGTTTTCTGTCTGGGTATCATAAGCCATTCTACATGAAATGACAAACATTCCTCAATTGACAACCCTCTTGGGGAGATGGAATCACAGGGCACCAGCTGTGTGGTAATCTCTTTTAATACCCACACATTCAGAATGATATAGAAAAATGGTGAACATGTTGGGCTATGAAAGATTTAGTTCTAATTTAAATATTTAAATGACAATTTTTAAATCTATATTGAATGCTTTTCACAATCCGATTAAATACATTAGTGTAAACAATATTCCTCTCACTATGTTAAAAACAAATAAGACATGTATAAAACATGTCATTATAGTCAACAAGAGGTGCTGGCATTCACTAACAAATCATGGACCATAGCACTAACTAATATACAAACTTCAAACAAATAATAGAGCTTACTTAATACTGTGTTAATTTTGTTCCTCTATGTAGCAGAATGTGAGGTATACATATTATCTCTTCTCATACAATTCTCCCATTTTAATTCCTTGATTTAGATACTGCATGTATTTCTAACCAGTCAAGTCATAGAAACAGGTCTGCAGAGAAATATACACCTGTAGTCTGATTGGAGTTACGACATTGATAAATGTTCATCAATATGTTACATTTATCCATGCCCAGTCCTAGCGTATATTTTGTATAAGCCTTCTACTGTAAATGTCAAACAGAGAATGAAAATAGCACAAAAATAAAGGATAAGACGAAGGAAGATATACTGCCAATGATGAACACCTCAATGCACATGTACTATACTCTCTACAAACACATAATGATAGCAAACTACAGGAAACCCTTAAAATTATATCCTTTTCACTAATTGGGATTATTGATTTTCATTGTTTGTGGTGGCTTCCTCAATTGAAGCCATGGATTAAGTAGGGAACTGAGATAATGAAATGCAGGATCATAATGCTAAGGGTGAGAAAATGACGTTGATAAATTATATGGATGTGATCAGAAATGTGGGCATAGCCAAAACTGCTCTACACCTCCTTTCCAGCATGAACAATAAATATTGCAGGGTAGGGGCTCAACAGTTGCTATAATCCTTTAACTTTTTTGGAAACTATACCTAAGCCACTTTTTTCAAGTATTTAAGGGGGTTATCACAGGCTGGTAATCAGTCCACAAGTCAGCACATATGAGTTTGACCCAAACCCTGTTAAATGGTAGGCAATATAATGCATCAGGATAAACAGAACGGGGAACATGGTGGCTAGCTAAGCACACTGGCTGCGAGTACTTGTATCTCAGCTTTTGGACTGGCACTTACCAAGTCTCTGCCGATCCTTGATTCTGCACTCTTGTGTGCCTAAAGTCCAGATTGTTTTAGATCGCCCACCATGCTACATCTGGTGCATCCCCTGGCTGTCTGTGGGGGGGTGGGGGCGGTGAAACAAACAGCAGTGGCAGACACAGGTTCCTTGTGCCTACTCGCCACCCCAGAGCTACGCGTGATCGTCGTGCAGCAGCCCGCATCAGCTTCCTGGTCACTGGGGCAGAGCCAGTACTTCCAATACATCTTTACCTGCTATTCTGAGCCGTGCTGAGACAGACGCGGGGGAAAGAGATCTCCCCATAACATCTATGACCCTCAAAAAGGGAGCAAAAACTTGTGCCTGCAGAAAACCAAAGCCCTTTACCCCCAATAAGGTTCCTGACCCTGAAAGGCATATAACAGCATCAAGCAAAGGCAAGACAATGTCCAGTTTGGCAGAAGGGACACCAGCTGACTCCTCTCAAACCTCCACCAAACCAGGTAACAATAGTTATACTTTCAGGAATGCAGATTTTTTTGGGGGGACAAGTACATTTGATACAGGATGGCGGTAATAACCCCAAAAAAATACATCTCACTGGGGTAACTACCTCCTCCACTGAGGCCATCCAGAAAACCGTCCATGCCCAACCCACCATACAACCAGCCTCCCAAAATATATCTGACAGAAGAGGCATTAAAGCCCTGAAAGCATCCCCCACCATTTTAGGAGGGAAAGTTAAAATAACCCCTTCACCAGGTCCTACTTTAAAATTAAGGACACAGAATATCAGAGTAGCAATTTAGGCTGCGCCCAGATAAATGACACAACCCATTCCACTTTGGAGGTGGAAACATCAATGGTCACGCAGTACAATACTCAGGACCTCCACATCTCTAATCAATACTCTGTACTCACTAACGATCCGTATCCCAATAGTCTACCAGAGGATTACCCTTCAACAGTTCCTGAGAGAGTAATGTTAAACTGTCCTAATAACATTCAAAATTCAGGGAAATCTTGAGCACAGAGAGGGCAAGCACTGTAGAAAAAACGAGACCCCAAATGCGGACATTAGTCAGATTTTGCTCTCCCAATCCAATGACATCAAAAGAAAGTTTGCTATCTCGGAGAAAAACCAAGCTGAAATTGAAGAGGCCTGTGAGAGCTTAGAGAAGTTGGTCAATATTACAGAAAGGCTTCTCAATGTGGAGGTCTCACTAGGGGCCTTGCAAGAGGAAGTGAAGTGCAATCAAAAGGAGATTCTAGCATTAAAAGCAGGAGAAATGGAACTTAGAGACATACTGGAAGTTTTGGAGAATAATTCCAGAAGGAAGAATATAAGACTTCTGTACGTTCCTGAGGGCACTGAGGGTGGGGATGTAAAGGGCTTTGTAGTTAATTTATTTAAAGAATATATCCCGGAAGTAGGGAAGCTTGACCTAGAAACAGATATTTAGAGGGTCCATAGGGATCCCTTTAGGAGAATCCCTGAGGAAGCGAAACCGAGTAAGATCTTGACAAACATTTGCACCTACTCTATTAAAGAACTAATTTTTACAACTGCCCTTAGGGCTAAGCAGTTTAAAAAGAATGACAGGTCCTTTACTATAAGGTCAGATATATCCAAAGCAACTCAGACCCACCAGTGGGAACTCGGAAGGTACATTCAGGATTTGAAGGCTCTAGGTGCAACGGCACAGTTGAAATTCCAAGCATTATTGATAGTGATGTGTAACAAAAAAATGTATAGTCTAAGAGAGGTACCCGAGGTCGAAAATCTCATCTCCCAGATTAAGTCTCACAAAGATTCATAAACACTTACAATAAGAGGTCGGAGATAGGAAGCTCGAGGAGTATGATGGAATACCCAATTTGGAAAAAGGGAGGGTTCCCCAGGGTGGGAGTGGAGGGTGGGGTACAGAAGGACTCACACTTTTGTAGCTTATTCAAACACTGGATCAGGAACATTGAGAAAAAAACAATAAAAATATGGTCCTCATTGGTACAAAGAAAAAGAATACTCGCAGGAGAGGTTGTGCATACGCTCCCATTTACGGGGAAAGGGAAAAAGAAAATGGCACGTATATTAAGGGTACTTTCCAGGAACTTGAATATGGTGCGGATTAATGCTAGAAGGAGGATGATTCTAGAATTTCTCAAACTCTCCAATCATAATGTCGTAATATTACAGGAGACACATCTATGACGCAAAGAGTGGCAAGGTGTCCTAGAGTGGAATAAATGGATCACTCGCCTTTCATACACTAACCAATCTTGTAATGTGAATGCGATGGTGGTCGTAGGTAAGAGCTCACCTCAAGTAAGGGTGGAGAGTACTACAGCAGATTCAGGAGGTAGATGGCTGATAAAATATGTCAAAATACACAACATAGGATACACATTTGTGGGCTACTATGGGCCAAATGTCGATGCCCAATCACCACTTAGAGAATTATATCAACATCTTCTCAACCTAAAATATCATATCATAATTGGACGGGATTTCAATAGTGTTGGATCCAGTGCTGTACAAATCTACATCTAGACCAGCAGTAAATTCACCTAAAATATGAGATTATACACATCAGTTGAAAAAGATTTTAGGGTTGGTAGACATCTGGAAATTAAAAGCAAGTCAGGAAAGAGGGTACACCTTTCAGAATAAAAAGCTTTCTCATTCCTCTAGAATCAACTTATTTCTCACAGATCTAAAACTAAATAAGAACATCAGCACTGTAGTACACCAATCCAGGCATCTATAAGACTGTGCCACAGTGACATTAGAGATGTCCTTAGAGAATCTTCCATCGCAGCATAGATGGACTTTAGATAGAACCCTCTTAAGAGACCCAGAAATAGTAAAGATATTAAAAGCTGACATAGTTTTCTTTTTTAAACATAATGAACAGCCAACCCCCACATATTGCATGGGATACTAACAAAGCTTGCATTGGTGGAAATATAATAAGCTTTGCAGCATATAAAAGAAGGCAAGGGAAGAACAAATTAGGGGAACATGAAATGACTATTAAGGAAACACAGGAAAAGATAACAAATAGCCCGCATGCGCAAGATTCCACAAATGAGGCGCTGCATAATAAATTGAGAGAGGCGAAGAGGACTCTATTAGACTGTCTCTAAGGGAACGTTCAAAAGACATGGGAGGCTAGTAAGTTGGCAAAATAGGAGTACGATGAAGGGTGTGGAAAGATGCTAGCCTGGAAGGTGAGACAATCCTACGTGAGGAACAAAATTAAGGAAGTGGTGAATAAACTTTTTTCTCCAAGATCTATATACAGATGACATGGTAGCTACACAATCAGAAATTAACAATATAAACAGGATTAACTCCCCTGCCTGGATATAGATGAGCAGGTATTTATTAACCAAGAGATCACCATTCCGGAAATAGATTATTAAAATGAGAAAGCTTCAGGTCCCGAAAGTTTACCTAATGAAGTGTACCAAGCTCTGAGGAAGGAACTTACCCCCTTTCATGGTAAGCTATTGAATAATATATATAAGCATCACTCACACCTCCCCTTACATGAATGAGGCAGGTATAACCTTGATAATCAAACCTGAGAAAGACCCTAAAAAATTTGATTCCTACAGATGATAATCCTTGCTCAACGAGGATTATAACATTCACCACAGATCCTTGCCAAAAGCCTGGACAACGTTTTGGGAGAATTTATACATGAAAACCAGAAGGGCTTTATGAAGGGAAGGCAGCTCTCAGACTTAAACCAGGATTTGGTCTGTTCAATAGATACGGCCATTGTGATTGGAGTTCCCCTATCTATAATAATGGTAGACGCTGCCAAGACCTTTGATAGGGTTAGCTGGCCTATTTATACAAAGTAATGGAACAGAGCGGTTTGGGAGGTAATTTCATTTTAGCAATCAAAAGTATATATTCCACCCCTAGAGCAAAGATATAAATCAATGGCTCACTAACTCCAAGCTCTGTATAGACAGAGGTACACGGCAAGGCAGCCCACTCTCGCCTCTACTGTTTAATCTGCCCTTAGCAAGGAAAATCAGAGCAGAACAAAGAATTCCCCCATTTTGTTATCTGTGATGGTTTAAACAAGAAGCTCTGTATGCAGATGATCTAATAGTTTATACAAGCAACCTTGCTATGCCATTTTTGGTAATTATGGAAGTAGGAGAAAATTTGGGGAAAATCTCAGAATATTTAGTCAGCAAAGATAACACAGAGATTTATGACGTGGAATGGGCCCACCCTTAAACATTTAGATAAAAAGGAAATCAGATATCTAGGAATCTGAGTGATGAAGGACTTGGACAGAGTGGCATACATCAATTTCTACAGGCTGATGAATGAGACCTCTTGCATCGTTGGGCCTCCCTCCCGATCTCCATCTTAGGAAGATCAAACCTAGTCAAAATGATGATTCTTCCAAATTCCCTTTTTTGTAATCCAGTTTTTAAAAAAAAACTACATGGAGAATTTAGTCGTTTTATATGGAAAAGCAAGAGTGTAAGAATGTCATGGAAAAAACTTAGGAAGCAAAAGATGGAGGGCTGAATAGCACTTCCTGACTTCCAGCACTAATATTGGGCCTTCCTCTTGAAAAATGCGAGACGACTTCTAATGGAAGTCCAAGATATGCCAATGCGATATAGAGTTCTAGAGTTCTTATAAAAACATAGCAGAGTATGGCAAATACTTTCTGTCCAAATTCAGCCTCCCAAGTTCTTTCACAAAATAAATTCAAGATTTTAATTGCAGCATGCAAAGCATGGACACAAATCAGGAGAATTCTAGTAATCCTATATTATAGTAGTGTGGCACCAATTTTTGAGATCCCTAGGGACCCTGCTTTGCTTGAAGGATAGTCTGGCGATCCCAATACTAAATGCGGGACTACTAATGTGGGGCCAACTCGCCAAGCAAGGCTTGCTCAACGAGGATTATAACATTCACCACAGATCCTTGCCAAAAGCCTGGACAACGTTTTGGGAGAATTTATACATGAAAACCAGAAGGGCTTTATGAAGGGAAGGCAGCTCTCAGACTTAAACCAGGATTTGGTCTGTTCAATAGATACGGCCATTGTGATTGGAGTTCCCCTATCTATAATAATGGTAGACGCTGCCAAGACCTTTGATAGGGTTAGCTGGCCTATTTATACAAAGTAATGGAACAGAGCGGTTTGGGAGGTAATTTCATTTTAGCAATCAAAAGTATATATTCCACCCCTAGAGCAAAGATATAAATCAATGGCTCACTAACTCCAAGCTCTGTATAGACAGAGGTACACGGCAAGGCAGCCCACTCTCGCCTCTACTGTTTAATCTGCCCGTAGCAAGGAAAATCAGAGCAGAACAAAGAATTCCCCCATTTTGTTATCTGTGATGGTTTAAACAAGAAGCTCTGTATGCAGATGATCTAATAGTTTATACAAGCAACCTTGCTATGCCATTTTTGGTAATTATGGAAGTAGGAGAAAATTTGGGGAAAATCTCAGAATATTTAGTCAGCAAAGATAAAACAGAGATTTATGACGTGGAATGGGCCCACCCTTAAACATTTAGATAAAAAGGAAATCAGATATCTAGGAATCTGAGTGATGAAGGACTTGGACAGAGTGGCATACATCAATTTCTACAGGCTGATGAATGAGACCTCTTGCATCGTTGGGCCTCCCTCCCGATCTCCATCTTAGGAAGATCAAACCTAGTCAAAATGATGATTCTTCCAAATTCCCTTTTTTGTAATCCAGTTTTTAAAAAAAAACTACATGGAGAATTTAGTCGTTTTATATGGAAAAGCAAGAGTGTAAGAATGTCATGGAAAAAACTTAGGAAGCAAAAGATGGAGGGCTGAATAGCACTTCCTGACTTCCAGCACTAATATTGGGCCTTCCTCTTGAAATGCGAGACGACTTCTAATGGAAGTCCAAGATATGCCAATGCGATATAGAGTTCTAGAGTTCTTATAAAAACATAGCAGAGTAAGGCAAATACTTTCTGTCCAAATTCAGCCTCCCAAGTTCTTTCACAAAATAAATTCAAGATTTTAATTGCAGCATGCAAAGCATGGACACAAATCAGGAGAATTCTAGTAATCCTATATTATAATAGTGTGGCACCAATTTTTGAGATCCCTAGGGACCCTGCTTTGCTTGAAGGATAGTCTGGCGATCCCAATACTAAATGCGGGACTACTAATGTGGGGCCAACTCGCCAAGCAAGGCTTTTTGGCACCATGGAATTCCCTATGGAAAAGTACAAATCATAATCTAGCTAGATTTAAGTACCATCAATTGGCAAGATGGACACAAACCCAGACAAATCTGGGGATGGAAAAAAATTGAGAAGGAATTACAAAATACCCAGAGTTATAGAAAGGAAGTCTCAGAGTGATACTGGGCCCTGGTACAAGGGGAAGATGGCCCTCCGACTCTACTGGAAGAGATCTGCAAGCTGGACATGCTGGGCTGCGACATCCTCCACATATGACAAGTATCAATATCTACACTTTGGTCATTAGTAAAGTCTGCACCACTCAGGAGGAACCACTTATTCACATTACACAGGGTCTTTTGATCTCCGAAGAAATTTTCAAAGATGGGAGGAAGCAAAAAGAGATGCTGCCTGAAGTGCGAGCTGGAGAATGCGGATGATGTACATATTTTCTGGCAGTGTCCAACTATCCAGTCCTTCTGGCAAGAAGTGGGTGAAGTATTGAATAACATTCGGGGGACCAATTTTGAGGTAAGCTTATCTCTAGTGTTTTTTGTGGATCTGAATGAGGACAAGACTCCTTTGGGGAAAATTCGACTGTACTTAGTCTTCATAGTGATAGCTATTGCACGAAGAGAAATCTGTAAAAAAATGGGTCTCATATCTCCCCCCTACCTCTGCAGGTTAGCTAAGCTATTTCATACATGTTACCAGGCTTGATCGTCAATCTGGCTCATTAAAGAAAGAAAACATGTGGGCTCTTTTTCTATGGTCTTTCCATAATATCTGAGCACTTACACTAATATAAGAGGGTTAGGACCGTAAAATGGCTTGTTATGATGCAATTAAGTCTCAGGATTAAGACAAAGCTCAACAGGGTGGCGAGGATAGTGGTGGCTACAACTAGAACCCTCCTCGATTACTAGTTGAAGAAGGCTGGTTAACGGAGACCTAGATCATGGAGGTTACGTGGCCTCCAGTTTCCAAACCATTTTCCATATCATGACTCCTGCCTTAGTCACATATAGGACTACATTTATTTTAAGAGTTATGCATCAGCCCTTATTTTATTTGAAGTGTTTATGGATTTTACCACTGTATCTGTGTTTACAGTAGCATGTGTCCACAGATAGGTGACGTACTCTAAAAATGTAGTTTATTCCATTTGTGTCACATTTTATTCATTAGGTGAATAACCACACAGATATTAATTTGCCCCCACATTCGGGGTCTCAAAAATGGAATAGAGTATTCAATTGTGACTCTTGCCAACTTTGAGTTGCTTGTGCAATATTACATTCAAATAATAATGGGCAATTGTGTCATCATGGCTTATATAGTACTGTCCTCAATACTCTATGTACCTGTACATTAATGTTGGCTCCATCAACAGAAAACTATCCGGAGGATGGGCAGTTGAAAGTCAACCCTATTTAGGGCAGACAGTGCAGTTTCTTTTCCTGTCCATCACCACCAGGACAAACTTGGCTGTGAGGAGCATGAAGAAATATTCCAGGGTATTGAGGTCACCAGTTTTTTGTTTTTCTGAAACAATCTCTCTTTTTTTTCAAGTTGTTTGAACACTTTTCACACATTCACCAGTCAAGATTTTTACCTTCAGACAGGCACCTAAAGTAGAAAGATTACATGCACAAAAAGTGGTCTCACATGGGCTACTGGCTCTTTGTGAATGCAATCTGATTTTACGAACTGACCCATGTACAAATAGGTTAGTTTGCAAAATACCGACTCGCAGGAAGTTACAGAGACAGCAGACCACCATTCCTGTGATTGCTTTCCGAAACTTAAAATTGTTTTTCCAAAGAGTTTGAGTTTCTTTAGGTAAAACTTCCTTGAGAACAGGAAGAAGTCTTTTGGACCAATGCCTACTCCCCTTAAAATTGCGCCAATGCCCAATGGAGAAGGGTCCAAAATTGACCCCTTTGGCATTTGCTAAGCAGTTCCTACATCAACTTGGGAGTCAGTAACAGATCAATAGTTGTGATTTACTAGGTTTAGTGAGATGAATTGTCGTCAACCTCCCAATTTAAGGATCTGCTGTTAATATTTTACAATAAAACATTATTATGTGCAATAAATTTGTAAAGCTAATGCATCAGAATTATGCTAATAATCATAGTAATCTCAGCAGTTAATATATAGGATCAAATAAACATTAGGAAAAACCTAAGCATTTTACATTACATGCTCCTGCTGGTTGTGATAAATCAGGGGCCGATTTAGGGCCTAATTTACAACAATTTCACGCAGAGCCATGTCGGAAATGGGGTGGCAGAGTGGGCTAAATAACGGTGATGGATTAAACCCAGATCTTGTGACTGGGTGTGAGTAATTGATTGATTCAGATGCTCCGTCCATCACCACCCCCTTTTGTACCGCACTTCACTTTGCAGCGCTGCCCTGCATGAAAAGAAAAGGACAGTAATGCACTGTATCTGGCAATACGGCTATTCCTGTCCTCCTACACTGTGCTGATACACAAATTGGAGCCTAGCGCCAATGCAGGCACACTTGCCCCATGGTGCAAGGGTGTCAGTGTTGAAATCAGGTTGTTTATGTGCAAGACACTTTCCGTCACAAAAACAACTGTTACACCACCCCTGGGGAGGCACAGGGTTTTGTTGTATTCCCAGATTTTAGCTATGTTTGAAATCTGATAATGTGTCACAAACCATGGGCTTTAAGTGAGAACACCTACTGCAATGCCCAGGGCATACCTCGTGCAGCAGTGAGAGACAATGCAGCAACTTGGGCTGTGTTGCCTTACACCGTATCTATGAGGCCATGAAAAGCCGCTAAGGTTGACTTTCCGTGGCCTCATAGATATGGGTCTGCACTGTGAACCACCTGAACGTCACAAAAAGTGATGTTAAGACGTGCACTAGGCTTGTAATTAAGCCCCTGAGTGCAAGATAAATGAATGAACTAGAGTCTATTTTGATGGCGGAGAATATTAAATCCCCATCCAAAAGACACTTCATGTGTCTACTTTAGAGAAGACTGATTGCCTAGTAGTCACCTCGGTACCATAAAAGGAACCACTATCATACTAGTTGCCTTCAAGATACAAAAAGTTTGTGGATGGCCTCTGTCAGTTTTGACAGGTGTTCAAACATTGACATTCTTTTCAGAAAAAAATCCCAAATTGGGAGCTTTTTTCTCTGAAAAGCAAAACAACTAAAATCCGTACACCATTGACATTTTTTTCCAGGGTGTTAGGTCATTATTGCTTTTTTTATGTCCCTCACCACCAGGTTTTGCCTGTAGGGATGCCAAACAAAAAACATCAAATTGCCTGTTCTAAGTAGACCCTGTGGTGTGATGGCTTTACTCTGTCAGCCCCTATTCCTTTAGGATGGAGAAGGATTTTGATAGATGGAGCCAATCGGGGCTCCGTTAAAAGTAAGCTCATGGTTTGGCCATCTCTAACTGAGGGACGAAGGCTGAGAGTTTGGCAGACAAGGCACTGTGTCACTATTGCCAAAGTCCACAGCCAAACTCTAAATCAGTCCCTTAGTCTAATCCATACCTATATATATATATTAGTTAACAGCCTAATAGTTATTATATTGACTAATATGATTAATAACTTCAATAAATAGTTTATGCCAAGCTATGCACTTATCACTGCATACCTCAGAAAGCTGTTGGAGCTGCAGTTGGATAATGATTCTCTGGTATCTCCCATGACGCAATCAGTCTCTATGTCCGCCTCCCCAAAATTCTTTACTCATAAATCCTTCTCTCTAATGATTCTTTATGGAAAAGGGAGTGGCTTTGCATTTGTTTCTGCAATATACAGAACAAACAATTTCTCATTTAGCAACAAGTCCGAAAGGCAATCAAATGAATCTGATCTGCCTTCCTTCTTCCTTTTAAAAATGTTCTGTGCGTGGAGGCATGGCGTTATAATGTTAATCCATTCCATTTGAAAAATCTTTATTTCGATCACATGATCCCATATAAATATCATCGCATTTTTAAAAAATACAAAGGATGTCATTTTGTGATTAATAAAAACGCATTAAACAACATTGGTGGTCAAAATAGATAGCGGTATGTCGGGGATTCAAGTCTATCGAAAGTCCCCAAGTCTCTTGATACAGCGATTTCGGGCATACCGCATTGCAGTTTAAAATGTTGATAGGGCAAATACAGTAGTTGGGGATAAATCGGTCTTTAAAACTCTGTAAGCGGGTAAAAATGTTCTAAATCCCATGTTTTTAAGCAGAGGGACCAGCCAGTATTTCCTGCTTTTCTCATAGGCTCGGCAGAAAACAAACACAAGTACGTCATTCTCCTTTGTGTGGGCACATGCAGGACAGATTTTTGTGGAAGGCCGACAAGACCATGCTGCAGTGAAAGATGCCAAGGGAAGGGTCCAATACCTCCATTGCAGGAATAATATCCTAGTTAGCACCGGAGTCATGCCATCTAGGACACTTTCGAGTTGGTATGATTCTTTGGTTTTTGTGAATTGGTTGGTCAATGATCCTTCACGGATGCCATCCACAGCTCAGGAGAGCATTAGATCATAGTAGGCTCTAGATAGTGCCTTTCTGGGTGTCCTGTTACTTGTGTTTACTGGATCCGACCATAAATCTGGAAGGCCAATTGCCTTGGAGGTTCTCTCAATATAATTTAAACAAGGTGTTCTAGTGGCGTTGGGCAACAATAAAAATTACTGCAGCTCAGCTCTATAAGCTGAGAGGTCTGGTCTACTCCAAAGGCGACGCTAGAATGCTAAAGGTTTGAGCCCCAGCTCCTCTGTTATGGGCCTAAGGCCCATATCCAGCCTTAGGGGCAGAATTGGGGTACTCAACGGGAGAGCTGTGATCTGCTCAGGAATTGGTTCTCGTGGTCAGTAATTTTGGCGATGGAATATGACCCCACAAATCCCCCCCATATATGGGGCCCCCGTGCCTGTGCCTTATAAATTTGAATTACAGGGGTGAGTGGGCGATATGGTGATTTGCTCGCTATTCTCATAATACCACCCGCCAACTGTGCCAATTTGATGTTTACTTTTGTCTGGTGTGCCGACCACGTTAAATTGTCATTTAGGGTTATCCCCAGATACTCAATTGTGTGGACCCGTTCTAGGGGGACTGTACCCAGAAGGGGGTTTGGGCAGTTGAGGGGCATGGGGTTAAGAATCATAAATTTGGTTTTCTGGGGATTGATTTCAAGTCCCCTTTCTGTGCAAAACTCCAGAAAACCGTCCAAGACTCGTTGTATGCCCATTGGGGATTTAGACAACAGCAGGGTATCATTCGCAAACATAATTGCGGGCACCCTGCTGCCAGTCAATTTTGGGGCGTCAGTGTTGGCAATCCTGGTGAGGTGCGAGATAACCCCGTTCACAAAGAGGCAGAACAGGGTCGGTGCAAGCACACAACGCTGTCTTACCCCTCTGCGAACTGGGAACCTTTCGGTTTGATTGCCACCTCTACCGCACCTGACACACACGAAGTTGTTGTGATGTAATCTCATCAGGATTGCCAAGATGTCTTTCGTGACATTCATCTCCTCCATGACCTGCCACAATATTGCTCTTGGCACCAAATCAAAGGCGGCACGTAAGTACACGAAAACCGTGTACAAGGTGCCGCCCTCGATTAATGCTGTCCTCCAATATATTAGGTTTAGCCTAAAAATTTGGTCAATTGTGGACACCCCCGCCTGAATCCTGCCTGGTAAGGGGTCAGGGTGTCTGTCTCCTCTAGCCAGTTCTGTAACCGGTCTAGGATCAGCCTACCGAAAAGCTTTTGGGATACGTCGATGAGGCTGATAGGGCGATAGTTGGCTGGGAGCAGAGGGGATCCCTTTTTGAAGATAGGAACCACCTCTGCTCCCAGCCAAGTATCCGGGACCTCCATCCCCTTGAGGAACGCGTTGAATATCAGCATGAGATAGGGGGCCCAAATATCCCTGGTTCCTGCTTGAATAGGTCACCCGGTACCCCATCGAGCCCTGGAGCTTTCCCTGTTGACAGCCCCGCTATGGCAAACCGCACCTCTTTTTCTGTAAAAAGTTCTCCTTCAGGGTCAGTCACTATCATATAGTGGGATCCATTCGGAACCTCTTCCTCTGTTGCATACAGTGACTGAAAATGATTTTGCCATATACTGGGGGCGATGTTGGGCTCAATTGCCGAGGATAGTTCCTCCGTTCCGTTAGACACTATACGCCAGAATTTACTGGAGTCTCTGGTGGCAAGTGCCCTGGAAAGTTCCTCCCAGTATTGTTTTCAGCCTTGGCGTTCACCAAGAGCTTCCTGTGTGCCCTTCTCCTAGATTGAATCTCTTCCCTGCTTTTACGCGCCTTTATTGCAGATAGCAGTTCGCGTTTGGACTCCCTGCATGAGGCATTATACCATGTTCTCTTGAGTGTTGCACCGGTTTTACCCCCCCCCCCCTTTATAAAGAAGTCTAGCTCCATGGTCTTTATTAAGTCTGCATGGATCTGCCCTAACAGGTCTCTGTTTCCCCCTTCACCCAGTTCCTCCCCAGTAACGAAGGCCCTCTCCAAAAGCGGAGTGATTCTGGCGTACAGTTTAGATAGTTTGTCGCCGCTGGTGGCCAGTTTCGCCCACCTTACTCTCCTCCGAATATTTTCCAGGAGTAGGCCTGACTTAGCTCTGTGAATACCCCGGCTTGTATCCTCAATACCTGGTAGGGCATATTCAAGCTCCAGGGCGTTGTGGTCACTGTCCCGTCTATCAATAACCTTGAAGTCGATGATTTGTGACCACAACGACAATTTAATGAGAATGTAATCCAGTCTTGATTCACTTCCAACTTTATTATAGGTGCATTTGCTTGGAATATCTGATTTAATACGCCCGTTACAGGCCCTTAGGCCTTGGTTTAGAGTAAGGGCGGTTATCTGAAGAGCTAGGGGAGTCCAAGCTCTTGGTGGAGGTGCCACCGTGACCGGAACTAACCACCGTGAATACCCCTCGAAGGGTCCATTACGAAGATCCTGGAAGTGTCTCAGAGTGTGAATTTAAATCGCCTCCCACCACATAGTGAAGTTCCCCTGGAATGTCACTTAGAAAAGCGGAAAGTTCCTCTATGGTGTTTGATTCTCGTGACATGGGTACGGGTTTTGAATACACGTTTATTACCACCAATTTAGAGGCATTTGGCCACTCTAAAAGGACAGCTAGTATATCATCTGAGTCTGTGATTAGACAGCTGGCCTGGCAGCCCAGATCGGATGCTACCCAAATTGCCAGTCCTCCAGATGGTCTACCCCGTCCCCCCCACTTAGCTGGTTTGGAAAATACTGCGAACCCCTGGAATGTGAGCTCTTCTCGCGCCCAAGTCTCTTGGAAAAGGCAGATGCTTTTCGAAATAATAAAGGAAACCCATTCCTGACAGTCAATTTTGTTGGCCAACCCAGCCTCATTCCATGAGGTCAGGATCAAGGATTGGGGTCTGGTAGAAGGTGACCCTATATCGGAGCAGTTGAATTCGATAGTATCACAGTTGACCACGGGGTGAGGAGACAATTGCCCCTGAACCGACCCTATGTTGGTATTGATATCAAATGTGTCCACTAAGGAATGCCCTGGATCTTGAAGGAGTGCTGGTTCTCTCTGTTCCCATGGAACCTGTGCTTGTTCAAGGGGTGTATATCTATCTTCTCTGTCATCTATCCGATAGGGTTGGAGGTGATCTCTCCCTTGGGACTTAAACTGTCAATCAACCATTTCGAGGCTGTTATATCTGTTGTGGGTCTGGAGGTAGGTTGGATAACGGATTCTGTGGGGCCCCGAAACTCCTCTCATGCCACCCCCCTTCTACCCCTCCTCCTGGTGTAAGACTCCCATCCTTCTTCTTCACCATAAGGTAAGAAAAATTCAGGGACTCTGCTCCTATGGTGATATGGTTCCCTTCTCTCCCTGCAGTTGCTCTCCCCTTCTTCAATCATTTCCTGGTATTGCCTCCATCTCTGATCTTCTGAAGTGTATAAATTTGAGGGGTAGAAGAATGAGAGAGGAAGGGCTTGGATGTTACTGCCTTGATCGTCTGGGGCCCAAGTGCAGATGTAGGAGGCTGTCCTAGGTTCTCTAAAAGTAACCAGAACACAATCTCCTCTGATTAATTTCCTGGTGTATCCCACCCAGGTAACCAGTCTGACCATAAGAATGTCACTAGTTGTACCTTGTGGGAAGGGTCTATATATAGACAGCCAACTAATGACTTTGTTTTTAAGGGAAAGGGTTGATTCTATTGCCATAGGTTTTAGTTTGGGGACCCCTGCCAAAATAACCGTGTAGGGGGACGCCTCTGGTGGTAGATTAACAGGTTTGGTTTTTCGGGCGGTGTTTTGTTTTTTCCCTGGAGGTGTTGATTCGCTCTGTGTTTCAGTCGGGAGTGTAACAGTGTCTTTTGATAGTGCAGTATTAGTTGGGGGTGGAATCGATGCGGGCTGAGTTTTTGTAGAGACGATGTTTGTATTGGGGTTGGCCGGGAGTTGAGGGATCTTATGTTGGTTTGATTTGGGTTGTGGTTCTTGGGTAGTAGTAGCTGGGCCCTTTTTCTTCAGTGTTGTTGTGGACTCGATTCCCCTTTTGGGCTTTGCGTCCGTGTCCCCTTTAGCTCCTTTCAATTCGAGTTTCAGGGAGTCTGCTAGCTGGACTGTAGATTTTTCGATGTTAACCAGCCTGGCTTCGATCTTAATCAGAAGAGCCTCAAGGGGACTCAAAAGGGACCTGAAAAGTGGGCCTATGTCTGCCAGTGTAATATCGTCACTAAAATTTTCCATGGTAATAATGTTAATCACTTACACGTAGTTTGCCAGGCAACATAATGAAATCCTAATGTAAGCCTACTGCTACAATAATATTGCAATCTCACACACTGTTTTTTTATCAACTCCATCCAATAATATTAGTTTTCTAGGCCTGATTTAGATTCGGTGGATGAGTCACCCCATCACAAACCTAACGAATATCTGGTCCACCTTATTAAAACTGCTGTTTGATATAATGCACTTATAATATGGTGGAAATTATATCTTACTCACAGGATAACTCACATCGACTCTATATCTAAAACCCATTAAGTGAGCAACATTTGTCTTTGAACCTACCAGATAAGAACAACGTTCCTTGTTTCTAAAATAAATGTAATTTCTGTTTTTTGTGATACCTTCAACTTGCCAACATTATTAGTAGCTTGTGTATTTTATTCATCATAAAATGTATTTGTTCACCTCTGGTGAAGTTTCTATTGGGCATGAGCATTGCTATGCATTTAAAAACAGATATTGTCCCGTAGAGAAACTATGTACTGATTGTAGCATGGCACAAACATTTTCTGTAATTATATGTAGAAGTTTTTTACTTAATATTCTCCGATGATGGCTCAGATTGCATAGATAACATATTTAGCCATCATTAACAATGTTCCATGGAACTCTCTGTGATTTTATCTCCTCTTAAAAAGCTTGTGATGTACATGTATATTTAAACTCTTGGCAGCATATTTATTAGAGGCCTGCAGTGACTTTGAGTCACAAAAATGTACGCGCCATAGACAGTACTCAATAATTAAAAGTCGATGCAAGAGAGTAAATGTGTCAGTTCTTGCAAGCCTGTGCCAGAAAATAACTGCTCCAGAACCAGCTGCTCCACACAGAGACTAAAATATTCAAGGCAGGTGTTCCCCTATAAAATCTTTCCTAAAACTAAGTCAGTGATATTTATGGTTTTGTCGATGTGTGACGCATCATTGGCAAGCAGCACGCAGAGCTTGAAATGTGTCAAAATTCCGGTGCTTTAGCAACCCAAACTACTCATGCAGTCCCGCCGCCGCACTGTCAAACTCATAAGCGAGCCCATAGAAAGAGGAAAAGATGAGAAGAAACAAAACTAATTACTCTTTATAGAGCTTCACAATTGAAGACATAAGATTTTTAAGCATCCCCAGGTATCCATGTTTTTGTACATCTGGGAAAGTGTTAAAATCCATGGGAGTTGCATGAGAACAACCACTGCAAGGACCATGGAAAGGACCCTAGTGCTGAGTAATGCTACAAAGCAATGTGCACTGCCTTACATTAATCTATATCTATGAGGCCATTCAAAGCCATGTAAAGTGGTTTCACATGACCTTATAAATATGATTGTGTAATATGGGCAACCAGAGTATCAGAAAAAGTGATGCTATGGTGAAACAAGGGGCTCATGAATATTCTTCTTAGTTACTCTTAGGGTCAATCATGCAACCCTTGTGTCATGGTGCACTGGAGTCTGCCATTAGCCTGCTCAGCATTACTCAAACCATCACATCCTTGATGTATGATTCTAGCATGTCTTGATGGGTACATCTGAATTTCAGCATCTAGCCAGGATCCAATATGCCCAGCTTATTGATGTATCTAATCTCCTTGAAGGTCTGACCTGGCTAGATGCTGAAATTCAGATGTACCCATCAAGACATGCTAGAATCATACATCAAGGATGTGATGGTTTGAGTAATGCTGAGCAGGCTAATGGCAGACTCCAGTGCACCATGACACAAGGGTTGCATGATTGACCCTAAGAGTAACTAAGAAGAATATTCATGAGCCCCTTGTTTCACCATAGCATCACTTTTTCTGATACTCTGGTTGCCCATGGATCACTGAAATAATATCGAATGCCAAAATATCGACCTGCAAAAATATTGTGTAAAAAATATCGACTGACAAAATATCGAGTTTCTATCTAGTAACAGGTAAGTACAAAAATATCGAGTTTAAAATATCGTTTACAAAAATATAGTTTTAAAAAATATCAACTTTACTAAAAACACTATTAAATTAAATTAATATTAAAAACTAAGTACTAAAACATACTTAAAAATACTTAAATTAACTAATGATAATTAAATAATTAATGAAAGTAACAAAATAAAAAATATTTAATCATATTTCTTAAAACATATATATATATAGTAACAAAATATAATTAAATAATAGCCAATATTATTAACGTACAATAACAAAAGAATAAAAATTACTATTCCCACTCCAGTGGGTGCAACAGTAGGGAAAGCGTTGGATAGCGTAGGGGTTAAAATTACTATTCCCACTCCAAAGAGTGCAACAGTAGGGAAAGCGTTGGATAGCGTAGGGGTTAAAATTACTATTCCCACTCCAGTGGGTGCAACAGTAGGGAAAACGTTGGATAGCGTAGGGGTTTAAATTACTATTCCCACTCCGGTGGGTGCAACAGTAGGGAAAGCTTTGGATAGCGTAGGGGTTAAAATTACTATTCCCACTCCAGTGGGTGCAACAGTAGGGAAAGCGTTGGATAGCGTAGGGGTAAAAATTAATATTCCCACTCCAGTAGGTGCAACAGTAGGGAAAGCGTTGGATAGCGTAGGGGTTAAAATTACTATTCCCACTCCAGAGAATACAACATTAGGGAAATTAAATAATTCATATATTATTCAAAAATCTACAAAAAATATCTATTATTAATTAATTAAAAAAAAATAACAATAAATATTTAAATAATTCACCTATTAATACTAATTAATTAAACATTAACAATTTAATATTTTATAACTTAAACAAATATAACAATTATTTTCAAATAAATAAATTGTAGTTTTATTATTTAATTAATAATTATTAATTTAATTTCCACCCTATGCCACTATAAACCCACTACCCGTTACATAAATTAAATTAGTTACATCTACATAATTACCAATTAATCAATTAATATAAATTAATTAACTATTTTAAATTAATTATTTAACAAATATAAATTAATTAACAATTATTTACTATTTACTATCAATAAATAAATGTACATATTTAATTAATGATAAATAAATTACTTCCCACCCTATTCCCCTATAAACCCACAACCCGCTACAGAATTAAATTATTTAAATTTACATAATTAACAATTAATCTATTACTCTAAATTAATTAAAAATTTTATTTAAATTAATTAACAAATATGAATAATTAGCAATTAATTACTAATTACTATCAATAAATAAATTTACATATTTAATTAATTATAATTAAATTACTTCCCACCCTATTCCCCTATAAACCCACAACCCGCTACAGATTAAAATTACACAAACATTATTAAAACTAAATTCGTTAAATATAATTATTTATAACATAAATACACAATTTTCACACATATAATAACATAAAAAGACACTATAAAAAAATATATATTATTAAAAATTCGATATATTGTACTATCTATATTATATACTTCGATATTTTAACTATCTATATTTTTTACAGTCGATATTACTTCACTTACCTTAAAAACGATATTTTTGTAGTTGATATTCTGTCCTGTCGATATTTTGTCCACTCGATATTAAATACACGATATTATGTCCAAACGATATTTTGGACTCGATATTATGTCTGTGCACCGGGCATATTGCCATATGTCAGGTTAAGCTGTTTTTTACTGCTAAAATACTGGGATCACATTCATGTCTCCTAAGTGGACATCGTTCATTCACAAGGGGAGAGTTGGAATACTTCTAAGAACCCCATGCTACCAGTAAGTGTTATAAGTACATGTATGTACAATGTTGATGTCTGTGTATGATCTATGTGAAAATGTTCAATTTCGATGTGTGGTGGGAGGTAACACTCATCTCCCATCAATGGACTGATCAGGGAGCAAGGTGTATGTAAGCAAGGCCACAGGTACTAAACATCTTTACATATGTTCTTATAGTGGCACATCTATAGCAATGTTGATTTGTGCACAGTGAGCATCATCTGGCACACACTCTGTATGTATTCCACACAAACACATTATCTAGTACAGCAAATTAAACAAACAAAAAAATCTGGAGTCAATGTATGTCATAAGAGTTGGCATCATTGCTTAGGTTGAGTTGAGCACATGATGTACTAAAGCAATCCCCTGCAGTGTTTACAGATATGTGTTACTTCATGAGGGGGCTGCGGACAAGAGTCATCCTAGTTTCAATTGAGTTACTTAAGAACTCTCCACCATTCTTTGGTCCGTGTAAGTGGTCCTCTTCATGTGAACTGACGCACAGCCCAATACAGATAATTATCTACTGTAGCAATGTGTGTGTAAGTGTAGCTACAAATATAGTAGGGATGGTTCTGTCACCCCAGAGTACCCATTCCTGGCTGTGTTGCGACACAAACTTGTGCCTGCCACTTACGCACTCAACCCTTGCATCATTTTACTAGCAGCTAATTGTTGTTAGCTGGATAGTAGCCATGAATGTTGCCCACACCTGCCTGGAAAAGACAATCATCCTTGGCATTGAATACTTACTAAGTGTTGGAATTTCTGCATGTGACTTTGTGCACCTACTTACTAAGATGTAAAACCATAAGTCTCACATTTCCTCTTAACCTAGGGATGTGTAGCTTAGTTCGTGGGTCAGTGCTCTTGCTCCTAATTATTGTTATGTGTGTATTTTGTATAACTGATGACATGTGTGGTTACACTCACATTCAATGCATGTGAGGGTTCTCAGGGGAAGAGGAACACATTGACCACATGAATACTAGTGTGCCTTATAACACCCCTTATCAGTTGAAACAGTACCCCAAATGTTCAGTAGGTATAATTCATGCTTACTGACATCCAAGGTGTGGCACTGAGCGCCTGCATCCTTGAGTGACATAGGTATGATGTTACATAAGGAGTCTGGGCATTAGTAGGGGTGCGCGGTTAACTCCACTCCGCCAGTGGAGTTCCCAGAGTATTACCACACCGCGCTTTGGTTGGAAAGGGGAGTTTGGCAAAACCTCTGTCTAACACCACGTAGCAGAGTTTACCCATGCCCAATTCTAGCTATGAATAGATACGTATACAGTGGTCAGGATCTATAGATCAATTGTAACATTAAATGTGTTTTAGAAAAATGTACATTAGTGAATTATCACGATTCTGTCTGTGTAGTACAAAAGTATTTTATTTTCACATTTAGTAGCCTGGGTACTTAGTATCATTCATAAAGTCTCAAAAGCGGTAGAAAAACAAATTCAACATGTGGAGAGTTCAATTACTTCATTGGGTCAACCAACATATTGAAGGACACAAGTCTCTCTCAAATTCGTGTTTTTAGACTTTGTATAATGATTCACACATATTGTCTGCATTATAACATTTCAATGCGCTCAAAGTGACAAGGAAAAGAGGTAGTTAGGTGGGATAGGTGTGATAGGGTAAAGGTGAGGACAGGGTAAAGGTTGTTGTGACCATATAACAATCACAGTGGGATTCAGTACGGCCTTTACAGATTAATTTAGTTCATTAGTTCCAATTAACTCTTAAACATAGGATCTGTGTTGCTCCATAACTTTCTCCTATGATTAGAGGGTGCGTATAAACTGGTCTACGTTTCGTCCCCCGGAATAAGGGTTGATTGGTGCCTCATGCTGGGGTCTTCTTCAGGACAAAGTAGGGCTGGAGCGCCTATAAATTATACAATTTAGAAAAAGGAATGTATCAAAATTTGGCTAGAAGTCACGATTGCACTACAGCTAAGTGAAGAAAGGTAGGCGTCTTACTTATTAGTAGGCCGTTCAGTGGCCTTTAAGGTTGGACCTTCTTCGGTTCCTCTGTAGGTGAATAAAACCTGAAATAATATTTAAGGAGAGTGAAGGTTCGGTGTTACTAGCGGGTATCTGTGAGACCCTATCTGAATTTCGACTAGAGGAAAACAAAAGGGGCACTTACTGGGACATCAGTCGCTTTCCAATTAGTCTGTTAGGTATTTTCGGCTGGTACACTTCCTGGTGCGTGAACAAATCACTTGGTTTCTGAGGAGTAAAAATAATGATGCATTTGGTCAGAATGAGTCCCGATGCGGTTAAATGACTCATTTCTAGATTGTTTTGTCAAAAGAGTAGTCTGTGAGAGTCCAAATTACATAGGTTATGGACTCTGATTATGGTAGTTAAAGGCATTTTAGTTGTTTTGAGTACCCCGAAAGGAACTAGCACACTTAAAGAGTGTGGCCGGTGACTATACAACGGACAATTCGGGCACTAAGTTGATTGTGCCTTGCCCGATCAGTCGTTAAAATGACATCTAAATAAAAAGTTATCCTCCGGTTCGGTAATGTGCCGCTTACCGTGGAAGTTGCTCCGGAACGTGTGCATCCATCTACGCTGCCGGGCCGCGAGTGATCAGCCGCGAGGTGCAGGCGCTCGATATTTCCCGGAGGCTCGACCCTGTTGCACCAATCAGGTGAAGGCAGCCTTTCCCCGTTAAGGGAGTGTGTGCAAAGCCCCGCCCGGAGCCTGCTGTCCCCCCTAGGGTGTGTGCTAAAGAGCTTTCTTATGAATGGCAAGGTAGTCAGAACATGTTGAAGCAAAGGATTGCCTAATCTTATTGGATATTAGTCGCTATGTATCAACTTATTAAGATGGTAATACATTTGTCATAAAGTGCAGTTTTTGGTATAGTGATTTCATTTATCATATAATGCAGTTATTAGCTGGTCCATTCAGCATATACATACAGTATTACATTTTAATGGACTGCGTGCAGTCCTACCATTTTGGGTTGAATAGTGCATTGAACTTCAATCGGGTTGTCATATCAAATGAAGTAGGCAAAAGCACTGAATCATTAGCACATCACATACCAACATGTTTAGATATACGTACACATTGTAGTTAAGAGCTCAAGATAAATTTCACTGCTATATATTCCCAGAGGGAATGTGTCAATTGTATATTCCTGTATTCAAAACTCTTTGGATTATTCACTGTTTATCAAGGCCATTTGGGAAAAAGTGGCATCCATCTCATTTAGTCCATTTTGCACAGAGTCAAAGAACTGCATCCATTTGCCCTCTTTTACATTCATAATGGAGTTCAGATCCACTCCATTATGAATGTAAGAGAGCGCAAATGGATGCAGTTCTTTGACTCTGTGCAAAATGGACTAAATGAGATGGATGCCACTTTTTCCAGCACATTAAGTATTCAACAGACATTACAGAATTGGGAGCGTGCATATGGGAAACCACTGTACAAATTGGCTATGGGTTTTGTGAATAACATAGCATTATATATATATGTGGCAGATCATGAGGTATTGAATGTGTTGTATACATCTATTTATTCTCGCTCTGCCAAGCGAGGTGCTTTTTATTCTGATTAATAGCTTTCACTCAGCAGGACTAGCTTTTTCTTTTTGCTATTCACTTTGGGAAAGTCGATGATATTTTTAGTGGCAAAATGTTCAAAGTAGCACTTCAGCTTCTTATTTCCTTGTGCTATACTCTGGCGTGGGGGTTGACGGGGCTCAGAGTGCTGTCTGTCCATCGAGACTTGGGAGGCTTTCCCCCAAAAAAGAAGACAACTTGGTAGATGTTAGAATTGGGGGTCTCTAGTTGGCACAAATAGGGACCCTGTCTTCTAGTCAGAGTAAGGGGGATTACACTCCTAAAATAACCCCTGCTCACCCTCTAGCCGGCGTGGCGCGAGCAGTCAAGGCTTATTTCAGAGACGATGTAACAAAATAAATATAATTTATATAGAGTTATCACAAGACCAATAAATGAAAAAAATGACAAAAATAATCCACAGTACTCTTAAGTTTAAAGAGTTCAGGTTAAAAAGGCTTAAATCAAAGTTCTGTACGAGTCTATAGCCTTGTCCGGCTACAGCGTTGCTAAAAGAACACAGAGTCTAACAAGTCTAGCGGACCGCGGCGGTACGGGCCCACTCAAATGTCGACAGACTCAGTCACAGTACCTTTCCTTGAAAAGGCCGGCACGGATGTGCGAGCCGGTTCTGGGGTTCATCGCCGTGTAGTAAAAGAAAGTGTTGCAGGTCACGGTGTCCTTCTAGTCGCTGTGCAGGCTACGGCTCGTTGACGGCATCGAGACGGAGTCGGTGAGCTCAGAGCTTGCGTTGTTTGTGGCGGACTTTGCTCGTTGCGGTGCTTCCAGCTTTACAGTGCGGAAACAGAGCCAGAGTTCAGGAGTTGGTGTCGATCAGTCCGGACACCGGTGCGAGTCGAACGGCGTGTCGCAAAGCGTACGAGGCGGTGCCCAACTCCGGTGCGGTAACAGGACTCAAAGTCAGCAGCAGTGACCGCATCGGTCAGACCGGTTCAATTCGGTGTAGCGAGGCATTGCACGTTGTGGCGGTGTCCTTCCAGTCACGGTGCAGGCTACGGCTCATTGACGGAGTCGGTGAGCGCAGAGCTTGCGTTGTTCGAGGCGGACGTTGGTTGGTGCGGTGCATACAGGACACCGGGCCGGTCGTGAGAGTCGGTCACAGCACCCTGCCTCGGTAGTCACTTGTTTCCAGCATCAATTCACAAAGGCTGATGAAGTCCACTGGTCCTAGGACTTCTGTCAGGGGTCAAGCTCTCTTCCAAGCCCTTGGAGATCTTTGCACAAGTTGGAAGAAAAGTCCACAGTTCTTTCTCCTCTCTTTGGCAGTCAGGCAACAACTATAGGCCAATCCCCCAAGCAGCACTTCAGCTTGGGAATAGTCTCTCAGTTTCTTCAGGTTCCTACTTCTCAGCAGAGGTTTCGTCTTGTAAGTCCAGGAGTGATCTAATTTCATGGGTTCAGGGTCCCAATACATATACCCCAAAATTCTTTGTTCTCTGAGGGGAGAGGGGCATGTGCCCAGTTCAAGCCAGTTCTGAAGCACTCTGTTTACCAGACTTCTCCTTCCCTTTCAAATCACAGGGCAGCCACATCAGACGCCTCACAGGAGGTGGAGCCAGCATTGTGGAAGGCAAGTACAGTCCTGGAGCACTTTGCTGACAGTCTTCCTTCTCTTCTTTCAGTGTGCAGGGCAGATACATCAGACGCACCACATGGGGTGGAGCCAGCATTGTAGAGGGATGGCCCAGCCCTATTCAGGTCCCAGGTGCAACTCCTCCCTCCCATCTAGATGCAGTCCTCCCTATTCACCACCGGACTGCCCCAGCCTGTTTCTGGGATTCCCCAGCCCTGTCGTACACAAACCCAGACCAGGAATACACAACCTCGCAGAGGCAAGCTCAAATGGTTAGGCAAGCAAATACCTACTTTCGGAAAGTGGTATTTGCAAACACAGAATATTAATAAAAACTTCACTAAAAACGTATTTTATTATTCTGAGTCCAGGCATACTAAACTCGAATTTCTACCATGTTCTCTGAGCCTGTTAGGATTATAAAGTGTACCAATTCTAACAGCTCATTCTAGCCTATGGAGAACAGGTAGCCTTGCAATAGTGAAAAACAAAAATGGCTGTAATTCACTATTAGGACATGCCACACACATCAGGGCATGTCCTACCTTATACTTCCAATGCATCCTGCCCTTAGGCCTACCATAGGGGTGACTAATATGAAGAAAAGGGAAGACTGCATGCAGGCTCTGCAATGGCAGACCATAGACACATTTTACAAGGCTGATTCTGTGGGTGGCACAATCAGTGCTGCAAGCCCACTAGCAGCATTTCGATTTACACGCCCAGGGCACACTCAGTGCTCTGTACTAGGGTCTGACAAGTAAACCAAATATCCAATCATGGAACCACTAATCAATACATCAATTTACAGTTGGGAGCATTTGCACTGTGGCACTGGACAGCAGTGGCACAGTGCCCAAAGCATCTAACACCAGCAAAAACACTTGCAGCAGCAGCAAAAATGGAAGGGAGACCCACTCCAATGGTGCCAGGTCTAACAGTAGAGTTTTGAGAGGAAGTGAGTAGACCATCCCTGGGTCGTCACATTGCTCAGTGTGTGCTGGGGGTGCCAAAATGGAGTCTGGGGAGATGGGCTGGAGGGATAAAGCGTAGTCTGGGCAGGTTGTTTTTCTGGGACCAGTCACCTGTGCCACAATGAAAGTAAAATGGTGTGCTGTTGTTTGTATTGGGTGTTGTGCAGGCCCATACTGCCTTTTTCGCACTTCCATGTCACTGTGATTCTCCCTTTTGTCTCAGGTGACATAATTCAGGTGTATTTAATGGCCCTACTCCCCAAATATGGCACTTGTTTGCGTACGCACTCTGAATGATCTATGTGCATAGTTCACAAAATATTTTAATCTTCCTATCCAGAATGATAATTGGAGATGTGTTTGTATCAGGCAGCCTAACAATTGTGAATGTATCTGCAGAAATTGTAAGGGCAGGAGAGAAAGGGAATTAACAGCACTGCTAAAGATGTCCTTTGTTTATGGCATGTTTAAGATACAAAGTAAATCAGTTTCAGGGGTAAGCGGAACTCCATGGAATCTCTCAGAGTTTTTCAGTAACTCTGTGGAATTCCACGTAGTGCAACTCTCTGAGTTCTGCCCAATCCTAGCCATCAGCATCTGCATATTGTCAGTGCATGCATTATGATAGTGAGACAGACAGATGTGCATGATCATATTATCATGATAACTGTACAAGATATCTGTGGATGTGTGAAAATGTGTTAGTGGCTCCTAAGCCCTGTTGGACCGATTTTGTGTAGGAAGGCTTTTGTGTGATTATTTGAGATTTTCACTGTGGGCCAGTCAAGTAACTGATGTTTATTGGCACAACACGATGTTCAATAGTTCAGTGAGACTTTCCACAAAATGCCATGGCAATGGATGTATATGATGCTTGGCCATATCCAACCAGAGCATGTGATAGAGGCACAACTACCTTGAGACGATAAGAAGTGTCTTTTGTATATAAACAACCACCATTGTCTAGTGAATTCTAACTACAACAGACATGCTGGTTCACGGTAGTGCATTTATTTTCAGGTATGAACATACAAAATTTCCAAATAGTAGTTCTTGCGAAAATAACCACAACATTGTTCGAGATCTGAAGAACCTCCAGGCAGAGTCTATAGAGGATACATGTCATGTGACATGTCAAGGTGAGGAGCATTCCAGTAAGGAGGAGGTCCAAATTCCCATTTGGAGAGGTATGCCTCATCAACAGCCCATATATGGATCAGATTAAGAGGTGGGCATACACAAAGGGGACAGTATCAAGTGACAAGGGCGGTGGCATGATGATAAACACAGGTACAATGAGAAACTCGCCTAGAGGCACAGATAAATGTTACTTCGCACTTTTCTGCCAGAAATTGGTGAAGTCCATATATTCCTCCTCTGATGTGTTTTGTGCCTCCTCTGTGGGTGGTGGTGTTTGTGTGAAAGACATCTGAGGCACACACATCAGAGAGCAGAAGATGTGGCTCCCCTGTCCCTGGCAGCATTTGTCTGTGCCAGTAAGGATGGCAACACAGCACTAACAAGGGGCTGATGAATTGACAAGGTCACAACATTGTTATGGAAGGCACCCACTGTTGCAATATAGGAGCTCTATCTGCGCTCCATAGATCAGAGGATAGCACAGATGGCCTCTAGTTGGGTGGCTACCTCAGTGGTGTCACATTCGCAGGGCTGCTGTTCTTGTCTCTGTCTTATGACACAAGCAATGTTACTGTTCTATTATATGGAACAAAGGGTAGGTGCCTTTGGTTGCCTCAGAGGTGTACCTATTGGGACTGAGGTTCTTATGGACTCCCTCACCTACCAGTTGTTGCTCAACCTCTACCACTCACCGTTGAAAGTCAACCGGGGAGTCCTCTGAGTCCAGAGATGGACTTCAGGCAGATAGGGCATAACCTGTGGTAGGCCGTTCAGCTGACATCCCAGTGACGCTGTCATCCATTGCCGTGAACTGAGAAGGTGTTCCAATTAAGTCCAGAAGTTGCTGCAAGGTGTCATCATCCATGGGGGGGGTAGAATGTGATCACCACCAGGTTGGTCCTGCAGGACTGCCTGGTAATCAGGTGGTGCTGCTCCCGTCTGCAATAAAAGTTTAGTATGCCAATTGTGATCTATGCTAGAGGTTGAATTGAGTAATTTTAGCTGATATACAAACTTTATTATCATTCACTTTCTGTTCAATATTGATGTGTATTAAATATGTTACTCATAGGAATTGAGGCCAAGTTGCACTGTAGTTACCCTTTAGATGGTAATATCTGTACACTGTTCACACTGCCACTGTGTGACAAGGCTTACTCTTCCTGTCCTACCACACATTGCAATGCAGTAATACAGCTTGTTGGGCTGCCCTGTCTGTGAGGGTAAGTTGAGGCACAGTCCACATCTGCCTTAGTGATTGGATTTCTATTTCCTGATGGCTATACTGAATGGAGTGTCACATATTGACACCACTACTGTGCGCCTTGCTCCAAGTCACCAGAGTGCCTGCATTCCCTCTGGCCACTACTCAGCCCACAGCTCTGGGAAGGTGATGTGTGTTTGGCCATTTATTTGATTTTATCCTGTAGTCTGCCTTTCACACAGTACACCATACCAGGGTGTGTTATTGTGCTGTATTGCATGCTCATTTTGCATTCCTGTGGACAAAGTCTTATATTTCACACAGAGTACCAGTATATACCATCAAGGAAAGGTCCGGAGAGGCAGCCATTTTAAGGAAATCATTCACCATAACCAGGGCTGACCAAAGAGATCTCCAACATGCACGCTCCAAGATGCACGCTAAAGAGGAGACATCTGTTCAGGCAACACCCTTAACCGCCAACCAATCACAACTTAAAATTAATTCAATTCTGTTTATCCCTGAATATAAGTCCAGAGGCAGTGGGGATGTCCTTAACAGAGGGAATATAATACAACTGATTCAAACAATCGGAAAGCTGGCATATGTAAACACACAAAATCCTTAAAGAATTGCATTCAGTACCATCAAGGGAATTAGGGACAGAGAAATAAAATACTCCTCCCAGGAAGAGGGGAGGAGGATTTTAACAGAAGAACCCCGCCAAAAAGCTTGGAGGATAAAAATACAACTCAAACAAAAACGTGGTTATCCGGATCCATTAATTCCAAAAAAAACAGAGCAAAGGAATTCAGCTCCTGCTTTTGCGGGCACGCAAACGCATTCTGTGCTGAAATGCCCATGTAGCACGGACGTTCGATCAGCTGAAAGGACAGATCAACGGCAAGTACTCCAGTCAGAAGATTGATCATGGCTAGCAAAGACCATAAATTGGCAAGATGAGAGCACTTGACTCAGACAAAACAAACACCATCAGGCGACACCCACCTACGAATTTGCTTCTGGAATATAAATGGTCTGGGTAACAAAACTTTGGATAGAGACCTTCTGGATTAATTTCAAGGCTTTGACCTCATTGTATTCCAAGAGACATGGTTAGAAGAATCCTTCAATTTACTTGGCTTTCAAACACATCACAGCCCAGAAGTTAAAGGCTCCAAATTTGGACATCTAAAGGGTGGTCCAACAATGTATTCATCAATAAAGACCATAACATCGACCAAAGAAGTTGACACTTTTACATCACCAACAAATGCAATGAAAGCACTTAGAGTGGACATATGGGATGGAGATATCAAAAAACTATTATTACTCCTAAACATCTACATACACCCTCGCAATAAAATCAAAGGAGCAAAAATAGTGGGGGCAGAGATAACTATTATTGACAGAAGAATCCACAACTAATCTGCCACTGTTTGAGGACTTTAATATGCATCTGATGGGGCCACAGAAGCGGGACGAGCTACTTGATGATCAATATATTGCCTGGAACATTTCTTGTCAGGATCCGTGTGCCAAGAAGCAACAAACACTACACGCTAAGAACCATGTAAAAGATCTGGAACATCTAAGCTGTGTGGTACTAAACGGGTGCTTTCCAGGAGACCAGCCCCAGGCGGCAACATTCCACGGCGCAACATCAAACATGCTGATAGATTACACTTTTGTATCCTTATCATTCTACATCAGGATCACAGACTTCCAGATAGGGGCCCAAGATCAAAGTGATCATTTACCACAAGAAATGTCTACAGGAATATACAGACTATCACCAGATATGCCAGTCAAGGACCCATTAACCATTAATATGGACAGTTTCAGGAGGATAAAAATTAAACCTAATCATCCAGAGGAACTATTAGCAACAGCAAAGGCAATATGGGAGCAACAGGAACAGACAGACGTAAACGTAAATATGATAGCACACTGGGAACACCTAACCAAAACATTGGGAGCAGTGAATAGGGTAAGCGCTTGCCCAGCTACAATGACAACCAGTTCACTAGTCCATCAGGAGAACCATATTTCCAATTTTACAACTCAAAATCTCTGCAAGCTCAAAAATGCAATAAATAAAATAATACAGGCCAGGATCACATTTTACAAAAGGGAGCTATCGCAACTAAAAGCAAAAAAGAACTTTGGCAAGCAAAAATGGAAAAGGATGATACCCTGTGGGCAAGGCTACTGTGCGATTCCAAGAAGAATAATAGCACAAGATTTTGGTGAACAATAAACTGCTTAGCCAACCAGAATGTGGAAAAATTAAATTCCCACTTGTCAGAAGAAGCCTGGGCCTCGCACCTGCACCAACACTTTAATGCTACATGGAGGCAGACCTCCAGAAATACACCAGAGGCATCCCCTCTATATTTAAAAGTTCCACCTGGAAACGAATATCTTTCATTTACAACACTCCAGATCAAGAACAGGATAGCCAAGGGCAAGAATGGGGTGATCTGGGCCCTAACGGGATTCCACCAATTCTATTTAAAATGGACCCGGAATACTGGGCTTCCACTCTACTACAGTTGTATGTTAAAACAGCGGGAGGAGTCATCATCCTGGACTCCTGGAGGGGGTCAATCATATCCCCAGTATATAAGAAAGTAGGCAAGAACTTGTTTGGCTTGTGGCTTTAATTGACATTGAGGTGAACTATTATGCTGGTCTCCTTCTGGACGACCTTATTGCCTGGGCTGAAGAAAAATCAATAATACCAATCAACCAAACAGTCTTCTGCAAGGGCATGGGGACAACTGCTAACATTCTTGCATTATCCCTACTGATAGACAGGCTAAAACAGCAAAACATCCCCTATTCATGTGTTTTATCACCTACTTGTCAGCTTTTGACAAAATCGATAGAAACATGCTCTGGCACAAACTCAAATACCGTCTGCTCTCCTAAGCCAGTTAATATTGCTTCATACAAATACATGGGTCCAAGAAAAATGAGGTGATGGAAAGTATCTGTCCAGGAAAATCCCAACAACCATGGGGGTTAATAGGGGTGCGTCCTGGCTCAGACACTCTTTAACTTATTTATGTCTGACCTTTTGTCAGAACTAGACATCTGCAATTCTCATCGGCCAAAGCTGGGAAGCGCTTTTACTGTACAACCTCCTGTATGCAGACGATCTTGTACCGGTTAGGCAGAACCCATCGGTCTCCAACATTTATTGGACACAACAAGTTGATATTTAACATCTAATGGATTAACCATTAACCATGACAAAACGAAGTTTATGAGGAAACATCCAAAGAAGTAAACCTCTAAATACTGCTGGCATACAGCAGATTCACCAATCGAAGTAGTTGACCAATATAAGTATTTAGGAGTGATGATGGATAAGAAGGGAACTTTCAACTTACAAAAAGAGGCAATCAAAAGAAGAGGCAACTCGATTGTGGTAGCCATAGAATCAATCAACCATAAAAATGCCGGCCCTAGCCTTATCTCACTACTACAGATCTGGCAAGTGAAACTCATCCCGTCAATCACTTATGGGAGTGAGTGTCTGAGGGGAAAAGATGTTGTTACTTTAGATAAAACTGTTTCAAGAGCTGCCAGGATGATATTTAATTTACCATAGTACGTCTCACCAGCCCAAATGAGGCTAGAATTTGGCATGCACAGTCAAGAAATATCCTGCAAAGGAGCCTATGCTAAGAGCTGGTATAGGATAAAAAAATCTGAAGCAGGCACACCGAACTCCCATTCATGGAAAGAAATACTCCTAAAGAGGGAGTGTGCAGCAAGGACCTATTTGACAGCATCAATAGATCGCCGGGGACTCAAGGAACTTTGGGCAGCCTCAGGGTCCTACCATTGTTTTAAACAAATTGTAAACAAGACAGTGAAAAGGCTATCACTAGTAGAAGGCAAGGCGATAGTTACAGAAAGAGCCCACGGATGGGCTGTCCACAGCTACAACAAGTCCGCTCCACAACCATACTTAGGTGCTGTATTTAATAGGAAGAAGAAAGAAAAATACCTTTTACCATCTCTACCGCATCTTCCCCAGTGGAAACGAGCCCCGGGTCAGTCAATATGCCGCCTACGTGAGGATGCCAATTCAAGTGTATTACACCTATTATGTATCTGCAGAAATCGACAGGCCCAATGGCGACAGTTACTGAAACCGCTCTTTGTAAGTAAGAGGATAAGAATCTGCAGATAAGCTGTAAAGGCATGTTTGGGAGGTAGAGATGTACAGCTAGCATGTCGCTTTGTTCAATTCATGGAAGCGGCAGGGGTAAACTTTCTTTCGTCAAGTGACTGAATCGCTTTATCTCTGCATCTCATAGCCCCTTAAAGTGAAAATTACATTTTCTGGTCACTCAAAAAGCGGACGATACATGCATAAGCAGAAAAGCAAACAGCAATTTTTCATTGTTGCTGTTACAAACCAACCGATGATGGAACAGTCTCTCTCCCTTTGAGAATTGAACCTTGCTTTTTTAACTCATGGTCTGTGCAAACAATTACTGACAACTGCTCTACGCATGGTAATACAACTCATGAAAGTTTTTATATGTTTTATTTAAAAAATATATATGGTTTTAGAATATGAACTCTGCTGTTACGATGCTTTTTTATGTGGAAATTGTAAAGGTTTTATTTAACCAAACAATTAAATATTACTTACTTACTCTCTAAAATTGAATATATTTCTGTAATTATCACTTTTAAATCGTAACCTATTATTTTAAATGTTCTCTGAATATTTCCTGCATATGTTTCTATTATCTTTTGAAGAGCTTTTTCAGCAGATCTATTAGACATTGCAGTTAATGCAATCAAATCACATTTTATCATTTTTTGCAATTTTTGACTTTTAGGTAGAGCATAAACATTCACGTTTTCATGCAATAAACCCATGTGTTGCATTCTAGCTTCTAATGAAAAATTATTCACCAAGCCCTGATAGAGTGTACTTATACAGTGAGTGTCAATATGCAGTTTGTTATATACCAAATATTTGCTCTATTTCCCAATGGTCCTGCTGTTTCTTAGAGCACTTATTACAACATTCATTTATTTGAAAATTTCAAATACCAGCACTCCAACTTTCCAGAGACACATTTGTAAATGTGAAATTAAAATGTAATGTCTGCATTTCATATTCATTTAAAATTCCCTCTCTAATTTCCAGTTGGAGAAGTAAAAATGTTTATTTTAGTATCTGAAATATTTATAATTCATCATGTTCTTTTTTGCGACCATACCTCCTTGCTTGCTGTTTGACCATGTGGTCAGTGGCCATTTTTTATAGGCAGCCAATGAGCTTTTGCTATAGACCTGTATGTGTTCTTTGTTCCACATGCCTTCTTGCTTGCTGTGACCATGTGGCCGGTGGCCATTTTGTGTAGGCAGCCAGTGTGCTTTTGTCATAGGCCTGCAAGTCTTCTTTGTTGTGGCCATGCCTCCTTGCTTACTGTTTGACCATGTGGTCGGTGTCCCTTTTGTGTAGCGAGCCAGAGTGCTTTTGCCATAAACCTGCATGTGTTCTTTGTTCCCCATTCCACCTGCTTGCTGTTGTGACCATGTGGCTGACTGCCATTTTGTGTAGCCAGCAAGTGGGGTTTTGTCATAGGCCTGTAGGTTTTCTTTGTTATGGTCATGCCTCCTTGCTGGTTGTAGATCGCCATGTGGCTGGTGGCCGTTTTGTGTAGGCAGCCAGTGTGCTTTTACCATACGCCAGCATGACTCCTTTGTTCCCTATGCCTTCTTGCTTAGTGTTGTTGTTGACAATGTGGCACCGTCTGGCAGCCCTTTTGTGCGTTCAGCCAGTGTACCTTTGACATAGACTTGCATGGATTGGATGAAATATCAGTTTAATAAATTCTATGCTTGAGGATAATGTCACTTATTTATCATTTTTTTATTTACATTTTTTATTTAGCTTTTTTAATTTAATTTTCTTTTAATGTTTTATTTTTAATTATTTTATTTGAATTATTTTGAATTTTAATGTATTTGTACTTTTTTTCCAATTTTTCTAACATCCGGCATCAACCCCATGTCTGCTATATGTTCACAGCTACACAACAGCATTTATTGTCTAAGACTTATTCTATTGTCGCCAGCACCTCCCTGAATGCCACATCCTAACTTGATGCACATAAAGCAAACAATTACATCTGTATGTTGTTGTTATTGCTTTTTGGATTCCTTCGTGAGTGTTCGACATAAAAGTTTAAGTTGGTGTGGTTTTACGAATTGATACACTGTATCATTTTCTATCTGTAATACCTTAAGTAACCACAGTAAATAATATTGTTTGTTTGTACCACTAATTGATCTGCAACAATGCCATGATTCACTAATATTATTCTTGCTTGTTTACTTTTGGGTACACAAGTGAAGAGACAGCTGCCACAGTACTGCAAGACAGAAGGCCTGCGCACGACATGACGAGTGACTGAAAACACAACACAGACATCTTTTCAGCTTGTGAAGCTAAGTGCCACTGCCAACTGACAGCTTCAAGGTGGCCCCAAAGAAAGGTGCTGCCAAGAAAATGGCCAGTGGGGAGGATAAGAAGCTGATTTCCACCACTGGTGTGTCGACACAAGCCTTTTTTGGTAAACTTGTGGCAGCCACACCGGTCTACGGGGATCAAGGTGAGACCAACACTCCTGCATCAACAGCACCAACCCAACCTAAACCCAGGACCATGTCTATCAGAGAGGCAGCCACTGCAATAATATCGCCACTGACAAGTAGTGCTATTGAATTGTATTCGTCCCTTTTGCAAAGTAGTATACAATCATTTCAGGACACAGAGCAAAGTAGACAGCAGCCGCAGCCAACAATGGTACATTTTCCTTCCTAGGGAGAACATGGCGGCCAGCGCTTAGCCGGTCGCGAAAAGCTCCAGTGGTCGGGATCATTATTTGAATTCTATGCGGCGACTGGATGCAGAAATTGGAGGCGTTTCGATGGCCGCAGCACCTGTGAGGTTGGTGGCGAAACCTTAATGGTGAAAGTTTTACTGTTGCATTGAGGGTTTTCATGTTTTGGAGCTGAGGGTTGCTGGTGACCTAAGATTGGTGGGAGGCTGCTGATGGAAGAAGGAAGTCAGCGGAGCCTCGTAGAAACTGGGCGAGGGCTGTCAGAAGTGCTGAGATGCCGCAACTTACCTGAAGGAGTTGTGCTGTGTAAGAGGCCCAGAGGACACTGCGGGTGAAGAGTTTAATGTATTGAGGAGAGGGGGACAGATAATCTGCTCACGTTTTTGGGATTCTCTTGATACCATTTCTTTTTACTCAGCGCTTATGCTAGAAGTAGCAGAGGTGGTGGCATTTAAAGTCTTCTCAGTACTGATATTCAAGGCCATGAGCCACGGGGGGACTCAACAATTTATAAATCAGGAGGTGCATGCAAAATTGTGGTCCCAAGCAGCACTGGGAATTCGACAGGGGAGAAAGGCCATGGCAAGGCTTCCTCTACACAACTGGAAAGCCAGAGTGTGTAATAATTAGAAACTCGCTCTCCCACAATGCACTGATTAAAAAGTAGGAAATAAAAAGTTGCAGGATAGATCTAAGCACTTTGGTATGAGCGGGATTTTCTTCACAAGGCTGGATTGTATGAAATCAACACATTCAACTCATTCAGTAGTGGTTGATAGGATCTCTAAAAAAAAGAGAAAAGAACCTTCAGAGCCTAAGCCGAAATATCAATACACTTTAAGGAATACTGCCACGGTTTCATCGGATCCCTTTAAGGTTACTGAGGTAGACCCATCATTATATCAAAAGACCACGGTGAGTGAGGTTGTGAACTCTAAAAGTCAGACAAAAGCTGTGAAATTAAAAAATAAAAATAAAAGGAAGGTAAAAATAGAGGCACAAAGACATTTAAATGCAAAACTTATACCTTCACTAAAAGACTACTTTAAAACAACCCCCAGTACATTGATTTTAACACCTGTAGAATCTGCAGAGTCTAGGCTCATTGAAATGGAAAATGGCAATAGTATCATGTGTACGTCCTCAATTTCCAGAGGGTATATTAAGTCCTAACATATACCAGGTTTTAGCAAATCTGGTTGTAGAAGAGGGCTCGAAGGAAGTTGTGACTATAAACTATGAGAATGGGCTAAAATCTATTCCGGATGACATTCAATTCGAAGTTAGTCAGCATGTTGAGAAGGTAGCAGAAAAGGATCTTGTGAAAGATACACTAAGCAGTTTTAGGTCTCTTACAACCTTTAACAAATTAAATGAGTAGTAGGTTTAAGGTCTCAGAGAAAAATCAAGCAGAGATTAAAGCATTTTGTGAGAAGATGGAAGATAGGTTAGATTCTCTGACACTGAGAACAATGGCGATGGAAAGTAAGGTGGAGGAACCTACCGTTAAAGTTAGTGAGAATGCTAGACCTCACTAAGTTAAAAGAACAACAAATAGGCATGCAGGATAAGCTTCAATCAATTGAAAACTCCCAGCGAAGGAATAATCTGCGACTACTCAAAGTTCCAGAGGGAGCAGAAAGTGGCGATATAAAAGACTTCGTAGTTAAATTAATTAAAGAAACAATTAAAATTGACTGCACAGAACAGGCCTTAGCCGCGGACAATCAGAGGGTGCCTAGAGACCCGTTTAAACTTAGCCCAAGCAAAACTAGGCCCAGGAAAATCTTGATTCACTTTCTGACTTATAATCTAAAGGATGACATTTTGAATAAAGTGTTAAAAATAAACTCACTGAGTGCGGAAGAATTTTCATTTCAAATTTGATCTGATGCCTCCTATATTACAGCTTCGAAACGGTGGGAGCTGGGGAAATTAATTGATCTTTTTAAACAATCAGGTGCAACAGCTCAGTTAAAATTCCCCGCAAATTTAAAAGTGATGTTTAATAACAAAATGAATGTTTTCAAAAGAGTTGAGGATGCGGAGGCATTTCTAAAGTCTATTTCGAATCAAGGAGGCGGATCAGTTCCTCTGCAACTCTCATAGGCCAAAAAATGAATGATTATCAAGTTATTATCAAAATGACTAACAATGTAGTCGCAGAGAGATGTACATATTTGAAATTCTTATTATCCCGACCGCACAGGGAGTTCTCAAAGGCCAGGGTAGGGCCATAAGAGAAGGAGGGAGGGTTCTCCAGTGGTGGCACTTGGAAGGGTAAGGTGGGATATAGAGTTATGGCACTGGGTGGGGAGCATAGGGGAAAAAATCTAAAATAGTCCAAATCGCCATATTAATTCTCATATGATGTCACATAGGTTCATAAGGAATAACAAGGATGATCATAACTGATGCAGTAATATATTTAAGAGTGATGTCCTGGAACTTAAATGGACTGAGGGTAAAACCTAGAATGGAAAGATATATTAAGGATGCCGCAGAGCAAATTTTTATCCTTTAAGAAACTCATCTTACTGAATTAGAAATGAGGGATTTATGTAAAAAGAGGCAGTGGATTCATGAAGTAATATGTACCTCACAAAATACAACAACTAAGGGAGTGGCTATAATCATTAAAGATCCTGCATTAGTAGTGGAACATTTTAAGGTAGATGGGTTATAGCCAGGATAAAATGTCATGCATATACATTTATGATTGTGGGGTACTACGGTCCAAATTTGGATGATGTATTTCCCTTAAAAGAGTTATTAGCGGAATTATTACCTTTTCAGGACCCTTTAATTTTAGCGGCAATTTTAATTTAGTTTTGGATCCTGTTTTCGATAGGTCTGTAAATAGCAGATCAGCCCAGAATCGTGGGATAAGATTGTTGCTAAAAAATACAATAAAACACCAAGGCTAGATAGATATATGGAGGGTAAGGATGGGTATCGGAGGGAATATACCTTTCATAATAAAAAAGTATAATCATATACCCAGATTGGATTTTTTCTTAATTAGCGCAGAGTTGAGAGAATGGGTAAAGGAGATAAGACATTTAGGGGGTCATCTTTCAGATCATGTAGTAGTCATATTATCCCTGAAACTCCCTAGTAACCCAATTAACAGGAGATGGACACTAGACTGAGTGATTTTGTTAGATCAGGATGTAATTACCAGTTTAACAACTGACACAGTAAGCTACTTCTAGACTAACTTGGAAACTGCATCTAGTGAAATTGTTTGGGATGCTTTTAAAGCTTTCTTGAGGGGTAGGATAACTCCCATTCAAATTACTAGACAAAAGAAATATAAAGCAGAAATAGGAAATATTGAACATAAAAATCAGAAACTAGAGAACAAGGTCACCACCCAGGAAGATGCTCTACAAGCACTCAGGTCAGAGTTGGTAGAGTTGGTAGAGTTGCTAGATGCCAGACTTAAAAAAAGGTGGGAAGCAGGTAAGCTGGCCAATTTTGAATATGGAGAAGGCTGTGGCTGGCTTCTAGCTCGGAAGATTAAAAATGATTGGACTAAAGCTAACATAAAAGAAATAGTGTGTGAAAATACTGGGAAAATATGTAAAACACCCCAAGAAATTGAAGAAGCATTTATGGCCATTTTAATTAGGTTTATCGAGAGGATTTAACATCACAGGTCAAAAGCATAGAAGCATGGTTTGAGAATATTTCCTTTAAAAAAATTATTGATGTAAAGTCCAATAATCTCAATAGACCAATAAGTCAAACTGAAATTAAAATGGCAATAGATACAGGGAAAAAGGGAAAGGCGGCAGGACCTGATGGTCTCCTAGCAGAACTGTACAGATATTTAGGAGAGGTTCTTATCCCGGTAATGGCTTTTTTTTTTCTCATGTCTTTCAAGTAGGGAGAAAATTGCCACCTTCTTGGGATGAGGCATTGGTAGTATTATTACCGAAACCATCTAAGTCACCCCGACAGTGTGATTCATACAGGCCAATATAACTGCTGAACTTGGATTATAACATCTTTACCAAGATCTTAGCAGAGAGAATGAACAGGATCATAACTGATCTAATACATGAAGATCGAAAGGGATTTGTGAGAGGTAGGTGCATTCAAGATTTAACATAGTGTCTTTCTTTGTTTTGCAACTTTTAGCACAACAAAACTCTAATCACAAAAAATCTATCAGCAGCACTGTCTTCATCTTATTTCCATATTGAAGGTGCCGCTATCTGCATTCCTGAAGTTCACAAGTTCACAACTCAGTCATGCTCTCTATCCTCCTCCTCTAGACTCCCCCCATCCATTTCCCTCAAGGCAGATGGCCGGATTACGCAGAATCAAGAAACTGACGCTTCGTATACGAGTCCCCTAAAAAGAAGAGGAACTGGAATGACTGACTATGCTGACTGCTACTTCTGGAATTGACATGAGAGGCTGCCCTGTGGCCTTTCACTTATGAATAAGATGCTGACAAAAAGTGGAACAGGTAATGAATGATAAGATGGCATGCATTGGACAACACTGGCTGTCTGGCTCTGATGAAAGCAATTTCTGTTTGTTTGTTGTGCATGAAATGAATCCTATGTGTTCTGTTAATATTTAATCTTTTACACACTAAATTTAACTCAAGTCTACTCTGTTTACCTTGTTTTATGCAAACTGTACTTCTACTGCAGGGGCCACTACGTTGCATGATTTTTTATGATGGAAAATGTCCTTGGACCCACTGAGTGTAGTTTGTGACTGCATGAACAACATTGAGTTTGCCAACACCATGTTGATTGATGATGAGTCATGATGACCAAAGTTACATAATATCTTTACAGTCACTCACTGGGATGGATCATCATCGTCGATTTACGGAAGAACTATGGCCATTTCATGAGTGGCAAATAGGTAAACAAGTCAACAACAACCACAGCAGAACTACATGTCTGTCTGGTCGTGGTATGGAGTGGTCGAGCCAGTGTAGTGTTATGCCAGAGTCCAGACAGCGGTTCAGTTAAATATGGGGCTATGTGGCTTGCTCTATAAAATTAGATCTGCTTTGTCTGTCTGTGTCAAAGAGGTATGCTACATGGAGGTTGGTTCACTCAGTGGTACCTGCCTTGACCGTCTGCATGGCCCTGGCCTACTGTGTGCTAATTATTATCCTGGAAACAGAGACTCAAAGTAAGCACTTTAGAAATGATGCATGTATGTAATACTGTTGCCTTGGAAAGTGAAAGTGTTATTTTTGCACTACACACCGTACCTTATATTTTTCCTCCAGGGTGTTTTAATATACCTTTCTGTTTTTCCATCAACAATTACAGGCCGGCACTTACCCTGTGCGATGGGAAAAACATTAACTCAGGCTTACCATAGCAGTCCCCAATTCTGCATCCGCCAGGCAGGCAGTGGACAGTGTGGTCACCAAGATTAATTGACGGAGCGCCCGATGGAATGGAGGAGTACCGAGAATAAGAGGAATGGCTGGATGCATGCAACTTCCAAATTTGACCAGAACAACTTCAACATACAGTTACAGTATCCACTTCACTTGTCCTTATCTTTTAAATAATGTTATTGTTGTGAACTTCTATGAGTGCGACTCTGTGCGTTTGCTCTCTGCTTCAAATTCATCCCTAGAGCTATTTGATAAGTTTCTTTTCTATTTTTAAAACTAATGTAATGTACTACTAAGTGTTTATTCTCTCTGAGAGCAGATAGGCAAGTGAAACTGAGTAATTACTGCAGCCCTGTACTGTCTAATTGTTTAGTACTAGTTAGTAAGTTGTAGTCAGTACTACTTTTCAATAACCTAACCATCCATTTAGCAAAAAACTTCATGCATGCACTTACTTTATGTCCCTTAAAAGATTTATTGATATTTTCGTATTCAAAGATTTGTTTTTCTTCATTTGTTATTTGTACATGCTGTGTTTTTTTTCTCTCTCCCAAAAACTTTCCCAAAAACCCCCATTCCCATCCATTTTTCAAACCCTAACCCTCTTCCCTTGGCTGTGTGGTTTTGATTGAGGTGTGACTAAATGACACCAATAATTCCACAAACTTTCTGGGGAGGATAAGGTCAAAAGCAACAGAATATCAATTTCAAGGCAGGTCAAGGAATCTGAGGATATATTCTTATTCGGCTTGACACACACCCATGAGTATTTGCAAATCAATTTAAATGTCCACCATCGAGTGGATTCATCATCAACAACATCCTCCTACACGTGACGAAAGCTTACGCTGCTGTGTCCTTCAGTACTAGTCCTGGTAGTAGCCATAATCCACGGAACTAGTAGGTAACTTTTGATTGGATATTTTAGCAATGCTTAGGCTACAATTTATGGCACTGTTCTTGTGTACTGTACTATCGTACTGTTCTAATGCTCCTCTCAGGCCACTCAATGTCTCATTTCCTTTTTTTCATATGCTGCTACTGCCAGTGTGTACCACCACTACTACCACCACAACAATGCCATTTCATCCGTCCAGGATTCCATAGCCAACCTTAATCGCCATTTGCCGTGCAGCCAGCCCTGTGCCTAACCCTATTCTCAAACACAAATAACAGGTAATATAAGGATTTTGGGGGAGGAAGAGTAATGGAGTAGGAGGAGAGGAGAGACTGACGGTAGTACTAGTAAAGTAGAAGGACAATTGAATTCACTAACTCTGTCAGTGGCACTTTTGTACAAATTTGGGTGATTACTTAGACAATTTGAATCAACCAGCCAGTTAAGTTTCAGGAAAACAACCGTACAGTTAACCCCCCCTGCCTCCCCCAGAAAACAATAAAACAGTAAAAATGCATATGCTATGTTTAAGTGGAAAATACATATTTATTTCGACCCTAAAAAAAAAAACTATCCCACAAGACCCAACCCACCCCCTCCCTAACCCCAACCAATGTCCATGAAATGTCCCCAAAAGTTCCAAAACCCCAACGCCCCATTCCCCCCCCAAAAGTCTTTAACATAGAGGCAAGGGACAGTCTCTACTTTGGCCGGCGGTCTCCTGTGGCCAGATGGTCACGCAACTCTCTCCGGAGGGCCTTGAGCAGGTCTTTCTGCCACTCCACCTCCTGCTCAAGGTAGGCCACTCACAGGGTTAGGCGGTGCACACGCGCCTTGCAGGTACTGTGGGGGCAGCTGTTGGTTTCGCTGCTCCGTGGTGCAGGTGGCTGCAGACCACGGCACCGTACGGCTGGAGAATTGTGCTGGCTGTATGACCCAGGGGCAGTGGAGGAGGATGCAGCTGTTGTTGTGGACTGAGAGTCATCCTACTCCTCCTGAGCCAACAGCCGCTGATATTCGGCAACAATTGCCTCGAGCTTACGTCGCCTGGCCTGGAAAGCCAACTCCTTCCTTGATAGTTTAGAAGGAGTATCTGTATGAAGAAAGAAAAAAATACTGTAACCAATACTCTTTAAAATAATTCAACAGAAAGTTGTGTCACAGTAGCACTAGCAACTTGCAAGCACAGTACATAACATTTGTGGCATGTATCGATCTAACCTCCCACTTCGTCGGCCTCTGCTCTAACATTAGTGGGAGTTTCAGGAATTCTACTAGCACTATGGACTCACTACATTAAACTCAGACAGTACACCAGTCTTCTTTTTCTCTCTTGTTTAGCTAAATTAGTATGTAAACTTGTGGAAGCCGGCATAATGCCAGCGCAGTCAGCTTGCACCGAAGAAAAACAGACGCAAGCCATGATGATGCAGACTTGCGTATCTGTTACGAGTACATGCAGGTGGGGAAGCTCTTACTTTTCTATTACGAGTGGCATTGGCCATACTCTGTTACAAGGGCTACTGCTCAATTAAATTTAACTTTCACCCTGCCCTGCCTCTGACTACTAAAAAAGGAAAATGAAGAAGATATTGTGATCATCTATCCCTTCACATGATATTTGCTTAAATAAGGGATGACTTTAGGTGCTTTGTTTTTATTGATTGAGTGAACACTGATAGGCCACACATGAATGACATAGTTGAAAAAAAATTATTAACATAGGAAGTGAGTCGCCGGAGAAAGGCACTTGTGACTTGACTTGATAATGTGAACTATACAATATGAATACACAATATATGCTGTGCTTGCAAACTACTGTTAGTCAAGGGAGTATTCTGAAAAATGACAACTTCAACTTTCCTCGGCTTTGCTACTCTGACACGGATGCGGTGTTACATGCTCTTCAAACTAACACTCATCTAGTGACCGTCTACTCTGTCTACTCTACATACACCAATGCTATCTATGAGGAAGATACCATTCAGGCATCCATCCATTCAAAGTAAATGTCAATCATTCTTCTTAATGTCTCAACTGGACAAACCTTACTTTTTCCCACCAAAAAACACCCTTTTTATGTTATTTTCTAAACCTCCACCCATGCATCCGTGCTTGACTTGCATTTGAATTTGACCCAAAGGATATATTGCGCACAAATACAGTTTCTGTTTCACCCACCGAGGCAGTCCTCCTTTCTTTCTCCTTCCACCCATCCTTGCTTCAACCGGCCATGCATCAGATTCCTACTAGCCACCTTTGCCTGCATTCAAAAACACGTATCATTCTTTGCCCGTCATTAATTTTACTTGCTTGTCCTTCCTCCTTCCATACACCCTTCTTTCCCTTTTCGTTCATCCCATCCATCAAGTTCAGGTGTGGCAGGGTATACTCAGACATGAGTCCCTTTCTCACTGCTCCATCAGGATTCAAGCAAGCCGGGCCGAAGAGGCTGAAATGCCAGAAACCGGTCCCCGGTAGCTTGTCTCCTTTCTGGTGAAGAATTGGCTTGGTAGTTTGGTCTGCCCTGTTCCCATGATGCACTGGGCCAGGGACAGACTAATTTGCATATAGCCAGGTTCTGAGCTGGGATGGGGCAGTGAGATAAATAACGGTGATGGATCAAGCCCTGATCTTTGGACTGGGTAAGAGTGGTCTGCTTAATTCAGACACTCTGTTCATCACCACCCCCTTTTCTGTATCAATTTTGGCCACTATAGGTGTGGCAGGGTATACTCAGACATGAGTCCCTTTCTCACTGCTCCATCAGGATTCAAGCAAGCCGGGCCGAAGAGGCTGAAATGCCAGAAACCGGTCCCCGGTAGCTTGTCTCCTTTCTGGTGAAGAATTGGCTTGGTAGTTTGGTCTGCCCTGTTCCCATGATGCACTGGGCCAGGGACAGACTAATTTGCATATAGCCAGGTTCTGAGCTGGGATGGGGCAGTGAGATAAATAACGGTGATGGATCAAGCCCTGATCTTTGGACTGGGTAAGAGTGGTCTGCTTAATTCAGACACTCTGTTCATCACCACCCCCTTTTCTGTATCAATTTTGGCCACTATAGGTGTGGCAGGGTATACTCAGACATGAGTCCCTTTCTCACTGCTCCATCAGGATTCAAGCAAGCCGGGCCGAAGAGGCTGAAATGCCAGAAACCGGTCCCCGGTAGCTTGTCTCCTTTCTGGTGAAGAATTGGCTTGGTAGTTTGGTCTGCCCTGTTCCCATGATGCACTGGGCCAGGGACAGACTAATTTGCATATAGCCAGGTTCTGAGCTGGGATGGGGCAGTGAGATAAATAACGGTGATGGATCAAGCCCTGATCTTTGGACTGGGTAAGAGTGGTCTGCTTAATTCAGACACTCTGTTCATCACCACCCCCTTTTCTGTATCAATTTTGGCCACTATAGGTGTGGCAGGGTATACTCAGACATGAGTCCCTTTCTCACTGCTCCATCAGGATTCAAGCAAGCCGGGCCGAAGAGGCTGAAATGCCAGAAACCGGTCCCCGGTAGCTTGTCTCCTTTCTGGTGAAGAATTGGCTTGGTAGTTTGGTCTGCCCTGTTCCCATGATGCACTGGGCCAGGGACAGACTAATTTGCATATAGCCAGATTCTGAGCTGGGATGGGGCAGTGAGATAAATAACGGTGATGGATCAAGCCCTGATCTTTGGACTGGGTAAGAGTGGTCTGCTTAATTCAGACACTCTGTTCATCACCACCCCCTTTTCTGTATCAATTTTGGCCACTATAGGTGTGGCAGGGTATACTCAGACATGAGTCCCTTTCTCACTGCTCCATCAGGATTCAAGCAAGCCGGGCCGAAGAGGCTGAAATGCCAGAAACCGGTCCCCGGTAGCTTGTCTCCTTTCTGGTGAAGAATTGGCTTGGTAGTTTGGTCTGCCCTGTTCCCATGATGCACTGGGCCAGGGACAGACTAATTTGCATATAGCCAGGTTCTGAGCTGGGATGGGGCAGTGAGATAAATAACGGTGATGGATCAAGCCCTGATCTTTGGACTGGGTAAGAGTGGTCTGCTTAATTCAGACACTCTGTTCATCACCACCCCCTTTTCTGTATCAATTTTGGCCACTATAGGTGTGGCAGGGTATACTCAGACATGAGTCCCTTTCTCACTGCTCCATCAGGATTCAAGCAAGCCGGGCCGAAGAGGCTGAAATGCCAGAAACCGGTCCCCGGTAGCTTGTCTCCTTTCTGGTGAAGAATTGGCTTGGTAGTTTGGTCTGCCCTGTTCCCATGATGCACTGGGCCAGGGACAGACTAATTTGCATATAGCCAGGTTCTGAGCTGGGATGGGGCAGTGAGATAAATAACGGTGATGGATCAAGCCCTGATCTTTGGACTGGGTAAGAGTGGTCTGCTTAATTCAGACACTCTGTTCATCACCACCCCCTTTTCTGTATCAATTTTGGCCACTATAGGTGTGGCAGGGTATACTCAGACATGAGTCCCTTTCTCACTGCTCCATCAGGATTCAAGCAAGCCGGGCCGAAGAGGCTGAAATGCCAGAAACCGGTCCCCGGTAGCTTGTCTCCTTTCTGGTGAAGAATTGGCTTGGTAGTTTGGTCTGCCCTGTTCCCATGATGCACTGGGCCAGGGACAGACTAATTTGCATATAGCCAGGTTCTGAGCTGGGATGGGGCAGTGAGATAAATAACGGTGATGGATCAAGCCCTGATCTTTGGACTGGGTAAGAGTGGTCTGCTTAATTCAGACACTCTGTTCATCACCACCCCCTTTTCTGTATCAATTTTGGCCACTATAGGTGTGGCAGGGTATACTCAGACATGAGTCCCTTTCTCACTGCTCCATCAGGATTCAAGCAAGCCGGGCCGAAGAGGCTGAAATGCCAGAAACCGGTCCCCGGTAGCTTGTCTCCTTTCTGGTGAAGAATTGGCTTGGTAGTTTGGTCTGCCCTGTTCCCATGATGCACTGGGCCAGGGACAGACTAATTTGCATATAGCCAGGTTCTGAGCTGGGATGGGGCAGTGAGATAAATAACGGTGATGGATCAAGCCCTGATCTTTGGACTGGGTAAGAGTGGTCTGCTTAATTCAGACACTCTGTTCATCACCACCCCCTTTTCTGTATCAATTTTGGCCACTATAGGTGTGGCAGGGTATACTCAGACATGAGTCCCTTTCTCACTGCTCCATCAGGATTCAAGCAAGCCGGGCCGAAGAGGCTGAAATGCCAGAAACCGGTCCCCGGTAGCTTGTCTCCTTTCTGGTGAAGAATTGGCTTGGTAGTTTGGTCTGCCCTGTTCCCATGATGCACTGGGCCAGGGACAGACTAATTTGCATATAGCCAGGTTCTGAGCTGGGATGGGGCAGTGAGATAAATAACGGTGATGGATCAAGCCCTGATCTTTGGACTGGGTAAGAGTGGTCTGCTTAATTCAGACACTCTGTTCATCACCACCCCCTTTTCTGTATCAATTTTGGCCACTATAGGTGTGGCAGGGTATACTCAGACATGAGTCCCTTTCTCACTGCTCCATCAGGATTCAAGCAAGCCGGGCCGAAGAGGCTGAAATGCCAGAAACCGGTCCCCGGTAGCTTGTCTCCTTTCTGGTGAAGAATTGGCTTGGTAGTTTGGTCTGCCCTGTTCCCATGATGCACTGGGCCAGGGACAGACTAATTTGCATATAGCCAGGTTCTGAGCTGGGATGGGGCAGTGAGATAAATAACGGTGATGGATCAAGCCCTGATCTTTGGACTGGGTAAGAGTGGTCTGCTTAATTCAGACACTCTGTTCATCACCACCCCCTTTTCTGTATCAATTTTGGCCACTATAGGTGTGGCAGGGTATACTCAGACATGAGTCCCTTTCTCACTGCTCCATCAGGATTCAAGCAAGCCGGGCCGAAGAGGCTGAAATGCCAGGAACCGGTCCCCGGTAGCTTGTCTCCTTTCTGGTGAAGAATTGGCTTGGTAGTTTGGTCTGCCCTGTTCCCATGATGCACTGGGCCAGGGACAGACTAATTTGCATATAGCCAGGTTCTGAGCTGGGATGGGGCAGTGAGATAAATAACAGTGATGGATCAAGCCCTGATCTTTGGACTGGGTAAGAGTGGTCTGCTTAATTCAGACACTCTGTTCATCACCACCCCCTTTTCTGTATCAATTTTGGCCACTATAGGTGTGGCAGGGTATACTCAGACATGAGTCCCTTTCTCACTGCTCCATCAGGATTCAAGCAAGCCGGGCCGAAGAGGCTGAAATGCCAGAAACCGGTCCCCGGTAGCTTGTCTCCTTTCTGGTGAAGAATTGGCTTGGTAGTTTGGTCTGCCCTGTTCCCATGATGCACTGGGCCAGGGACAGACTAATTTGCATATAGCCAGGTTCTGAGCTGGGATGGGGCAGTGAGATAAATAACGGTGATGGATCAAGCCCTGATCTTTGGACTGGGTAAGAGTGGTCTGCTTAATTCAGACACTCTGTTCATCACCACCCCCTTTTCTGTATCAATTTTGGCCACTATAGGTGTGGCAGGGTATACTCAGACATGAGTCCCTTTCTCACTGCTCCATCAGGATTCAAGCAAGCCGGGCCGAAGAGGCTGAAATGCCAGAAACCGGTCCCCGGTAGCTTGTCTCCTTTCTGGTGAAGAATTGGCTTGGTAGTTTGGTCTGCCCTGTTCCCATGATGCACTGGGCCAGGGACAGACTAATTTGCATATAGCCAGGTTCTGAGCTGGGATGGGGCAGTGAGATAAATAACGGTGATGGATCAAGCCCTGATCTTTGGACTGGGTAAGAGTGGTCTGCTTAATTCAGACACTCTGTTCATCACCACCCCCTTTTCTGTATCAATTTTGGCCACTATAGGTGTGGCAGGGTATACTCAGACATGAGTCCCTTTCTCACTGCTCCATCAGGATTCAAGCAAGCCGGGCCGAAGAGGCTGAAATGCCAGAAACCGGTCCCCGGTAGCTTGTCTCCTTTCTGGTGAAGAATTGGCTTGGTAGTTTGGTCTGCCCTGTTCCCATGATGCACTGGGCCAGGGACAGACTAATTTGCATATAGCCAGGTTCTGAGCTGGGATGGGGCAGTGAGATAAATAACGGTGATGGATCAAGCCCTGATCTTTGGACTGGGTAAGAGTGGTCTGCTTAATTCAGACACTCTGTTCATCACCACCCCCTTTTCTGTATCAATTTTGGCCACTATAGGTGTGGCAGGGTATACTCAGACATGAGTCCCTTTCTCACTGCTCCATCAGGATTCAAGCAAGCCGGGCCGAAGAGGCTGAAATGCCAGAAACCGGTCCCCGGTAGCTTGTCTCCTTTCTGGTGAAGAATTGGCTTGGTAGTTTGGTCTGCCCTGTTCCCATGATGCACTGGGCCAGGGACAGACTAATTTGCATATAGCCAGGTTCTGAGCTGGGATGGGGCAGTGAGATAAATAACGGTGATGGATCAAGCCCTGATCTTTGGACTGGGTAAGAGTGGTCTGCTTAATTCAGACACTCTGTTCATCACCACCCCCTTTTCTGTATCAATTTTGGCCACTATAGGTGTGGCAGGGTATACTCAGACATGAGTCCCTTTCTCACTGCTCCATCAGGATTCAAGCAAGCCGGGCCGAAGAGGCTGAAATGCCAGAAACCGGTCCCCGGTAGCTTGTCTCCTTTCTGGTGAAGAATTGGCTTGGTAGTTTGGTCTGCCCTGTTCCCATGATGCACTGGGCCAGGGACAGACTAATTTGCATATAGCCAGGTTCTGAGCTGGGATGGGGCAGTGAGATAAATAACGGTGATGGATCAAGCCCTGATCTTTGGACTCGGTAAGAGTGGTCTGCTTAATTCAGATACTCTGTTCATCACCACCCCCTTTTCTGTATCAATTTTGGCCACTATAGGTGTGGCAGGGTATACTCAGACATGAGTCCCTTTCTCACTGCTCCATCAGGATTCAAGCAAGCCGGGCCGAAGAGGCTGAAATGCCAGAAACCGGTCCCCGGTAGCTTGTCTCCTTTCTGGTGAAGAATTGGCTTGGTAGTTTGGTCTGCCCTGTTCCCATGATGCACTGGGCCAGGGACAGACTAATTTGCATATAGCCAGGTTCTGAGCTGGGATGGGGCAGTGAGATAAATAACGGTGATGGATCAAGCCCTGATCTTTGGACTGGGTAAGAGTGGTCTGCTTAATTCAGACACTCTGTTCATCACCACCCCCTTTTCTGTATCGGTCTATCTGTATTGAGCACCCACGGGGGAGGCGCGGAGTGTCTCCACACAACGTGTATAGTGAGGATTTAGACCAATTGATCACCAAGCCGGAGTGGGTCCCGAAGGTACCCAACAAGTCAAAAACCACAATAAGTGAGCGGCAAGGAGAGGTGAGATACAAGAGGATGTCGTCCGCGTAAAGCGACACTCGGTCCTCAAGGCCAGGTGACCACGTAATCCCGGAGACATCAGGGTGCGTCCTGATCCAAGCCGCCAGGGGTTCCAGTGCCAGGGCGAACAGGAGCGGCGAGAGCGGACAACCTTGTCTGGTGCCCCTGTGCAACGCAAAGGAGGCCGACAGCCGACCATTGACGGCCACATTAGCCAATGGTGCAGTATACAGCAGTCGGACCCATCCGATGTAAGTGGGCCCAAACCCCAACTTGGCTAGGACAGCCCACAAGTAATTCCACTCCAGCGATTCGAAAGCCATAGTGGCGTCAAGCGAGGCGAGAACTGCAGGCTCACGAAGCAGGTGAGCACGCGCCATGACCGCGTGAAGCCTCCTCAAGTTGAGCGCCGTGTTCCGGTGCGGTATGAAGCCAGACTGGTCCGGGTGAACCAAGTCCGCGATCACACCCGCCAGCCGGTTGGCCAGCAATTTGGCCAGGATCTTGGGTTCGGCGTTCAGTAGCGAGATGGGTCTATAGGACCGGCACAAATCACGTGGTTTTCCTTCTTTGTGGATCACCACAATGGTGGCGAGTCTCTGGTCGGGGGGGAGTTCTCCCGTCTCACGGGCTTCAAGGAACATATTAAGCAACGGTGTGGCCAGTGCGTCGGCCTTGAGTTTATAAAGCTCGACCGGGATACCGTTGGGTCCCGGCGCTTTGCCGGAGCGCAGCGAGCGGATCGCCAGGGCCACCTCATCCACAGACAGGTCTCGGTCCATGTCTTCCCGGTCAAGATCTGAGAGGCAGGGAAGGTCAATGTCCTCCAGAAAGGAGGCCGAGACAGACTCTGGGAGAGGATTTGCGGAGGTATATACCCCTTAAAAGTAGTCAGCGAAGGACCCAACTATAGCCGCCGGGTCCGTCAGGGATAAACCATCCTCACCCACCAGTTCTGGGACAACCCGGGACGCCAGTTCCCGTCTATCCAGCCATGCCAAGAGCTTGCCCGCCTTATCACCCGAGTCGTATATCCTGCCCTGCTGTTCCCTGCTCAAGGCCTTCGCTGCATCAGTGGTGGTCGCCCGGAGTTCGGACTGCTTAAGGGAGAGAGCGTGAATCAAGTCGGGAGACGGATCCAGCTCCAGTCGGGCACTCAGGTCAGCGAGATCAGACTCCAGCCGCACCACGTCCTCATCCCGGCGGCGGCGAGCCTCCGCAATCAGGGAGAAGGCCTCGCCACGAAGCACAGTTTTAAAGGCCTCCCAAAGGGAGACAGCGGAGTCAACGGAGCCAGTATTTTCGACAAAGTACCGGTCCATAGCTTTAGTTAGGAGAGCCCTGGTCTTCGGATCGCGAAAGTACCACGGGTGAATGGGAGCCACTCGCGAAGACGCGGGGATCTGGAAGTCAAAAGAGACCCAGGCCGGGGAATGATCTGAAATGCCCCTAGCTAAGAGACGCGCGGTGGACACAGACTGCGCCTGGGCAGCCGGGGTGAGGACGTAGTCTATTCTAGAAAAGCTACCGTGGGCACCCGAAAGAAAAGTGTACTGCCGCTGGGTAGGGTGTAACAGTCGCCAGCAATCAACCATCCCCATGGAACTCAAAAAATCAGGCAGCCAAGATTGGGAAGGGCGAAGATCCCTGGATGGAAAGCGGTCCAACTCCCCCGAGACTACAGAGTTGAAGTCCCCACCCACCAGCAACAATCCCTCGGGGAGACCTAAAATGGCGCCTCCCAGGTCCCTGAAAGTAGTCTCCTGCAGCCCCGGGGGAACATAAACCGAAACCAAAACTAACGTGCGGCCCTCCCACTTGCCCACCAACGCCAGGTATCTGCCTCTTTCATCAGCAAGTACAGACTCCACCTCCAACGGGAGGGACGTGCGCACCATAATGCCCACCCCTCTGGAACCCGAGGAGAACCCTGAATGTGCCACCATTTTGTATCCCCGTCTATTCAAGGCCTTACAGGCATGTCCCACCAAGTGGGTCTCTTGTAGAAAAACCACATCAGGCGAACAGCGCTTGAGCATCTGCAACACTACACCCCTCTTAATACGGTCCCCCAACCCGTTAACATTCCAGCTCAACAAATTAAGAGATTTACCCCCATCATCAAGGACGTTCCGCGCCCCCTCCCCCACCCACAACAGCGCCCACAGCAATAACATTTCAGTCCAGTAGTTCCTCAGCCAGAACAAAGAATAAGACAAAGAAAAAGTACGAAAAAACACACCCCAACTACCCACCACCCTGCACCCCTGCATCAGACTATAATCCACCCCAACTAGCAGTGTGCCTGTCGCCCCTTAACTAACCTACAAGAAGCCCACAGAGGAGAAAGGAGACATCCCATCCCCCCCGTCATCCCCCATATTAAGTACAAAACGAGTCAAAATAATAGCAGCAATGTCAAAAGCCGAAGCCCCTCGCGGCAACCCAGCTCTCGGAAGATAAGTAACCAAACAATCATTCCTGTGCTTCCGCGCCTCCGGTGGTCTCCTCCGTCTGGTCGGTCGGCTCATGTCGTTCCTGGGGCAGGGTATCAAGCCAGTGTCCCACCTCATCCGGGAAGTCAAAGAAGAAGGTCCGGTGGTCACGCTCAATGCGAAGCTTGGCAGGATAGAGCATAGAGTAGCGCAGGCCCATTTCCCTCAGTCTCCGTTTCACCCCCGTAAAGCTCTGGCACTTTTTCTGAACAGTCTGGGTGAAATCCGGGAAGAAGTTCACATCAGAGTTCTGGAAGCGGAGAGGGCCCGCGGTCCTCGATGCTTGCAGGATAGCGTCTCTGTCCCTGTAATTGAACAGCCTCGCGATGATGGGGCGAGGGGAGGCACCCGATTTCGGTGGCCCACCCGGGATCCTGTGGGCCCGTTCCACCGAAAAGAACTTGCTCAGGCCCCCCGGTGCCAAGTTCTTAACCACCAGTTCTTCCACAAAGAGCTCAGTCGAGTCCTCCTCGGCCTTTTCCGGTACACCGGTGATGCGAACATTTTGGCGCCACGCGCGACCCTCGAACTCGTCCAGTCGACGCGCCAGCATTCCGTTAGCCATTTTCAGGTCGCGCACCTCCAACTGTATATCAGACACATCCGTGACCAGGCTGGAAGTCTTAAGATCCAGCGATTTCACCCGGTCGTTAGTTTTCCCGAGGTCAGTCCTGATGAGGTTTAACTCAATCTTCAGGGAGTCAACCTTGCTGGACAGTTCTTCGCGGAGAGTGTGCATCTCCGTCTTCACCCCCGATATCGCTCCCATGACGTCCCGAAGCGTTATCTCGGAGTCGTCCGGCGATTCATCTCTTCCTGAGTCCTTAGTACGACCCGCCAGTACCGGTGATCCCTTAGACTGGGAGAATCGCTCCGGAATGGTGGACTGGGACTGGAATGGCTTCCTGTTGAGCCGCTGAGATTTGCCTGCGTCCGAGCCTCCCTTGCCCGCCATGTTGGCACTCTCGGTACGGGGGGACACCAGGGGCGAAAGAGTCCAGTGTAGTATGTCCAATGCACACGATGATATCACCAAAGTCCAGTGTTGAGGCCGCCCAGCAAGGCGCTCAAGGATCAGAAGCACCCATCGGGATGAAGAAGCGTAGGCAGGGAGGTACCATGTGGAGACACCGCCGTACCCCACAACGGTCGCCAGTGATGCGGGCGGAGCCTCCGGGATCCGTCGAGCTAACTGAGTCTAGGAATGTCCGATTTTCATTCCGAAAGCGGGAGCCGTCTCAGGACCGGCTCAGCAACCGATTCCCACAATTGTGGGACAGGATGGATCACAGGATCATTGCGGAGGATCGGGAGGTCTTCGGAGCTCCGAGCTCACGCGGCCATCTTGGTTGGCAGCGAAGCTCCTCCCCCAATTGTTTTACTTTTAATAAAGCTTTAAAACTTACATAGACTCCGTGGTTTTCGGTCATGAGTGAGTGAGCGGAAGGGTTTGCAATTTGCAAGCATGATTCCTTGACTCTGAGAGGTCTGGACTCTGACTTCGTAGTCTTATGTTCTGGATTGTATAATCATTGGGGATCATCGGTGCATTCTGGAGCTAAATAACGACTCTGACACACTAGTTAGTCAGTAAGGAGATTGGGGGTTCAACTTCTGTTATGACTGAGGTATGTGGAAAGTCTAACTGCGCCTATTATCACCAATGCCCTATTTCTTGTCCATAGTTCTGCATGTGCAGAATAGTCCCTGCAACAGTAGTATTATGTCCTCCTATCCCATCAAAAAGTAAACTAGTATCTTATTCTTGGTGGCCATTGACATTTTATTGTTGAGAATTTTCGAATCATAAACATTAAGAAGACTTTATTAGACATTATGGACAACCCAGAGGACTTCCCTCAGTGCCTAGAGCTACTGCTGAGTAGGAGTTTTGTTTAACACCTTTTGCCAACTGTGCAAACTTAGCTAGCTACACAGACAGACTAATAATAATAAATAGTAGTAGCACAGAGAGTCATAGTAGAGGCAGGATTAGAAAATAGAAATAGTCTACAAGAAGATCAAAGACGATATAGGAAAAAATAGAATTATGATGAACGTTTGGAATGAATATGTTCTGTAAAGGTTAGGGAAGTATAATTATTAATATTAACAGGAAAACTTACTTGGGCCAGCAGAAGAACCCTCTGTCCTCTTGCCCCTGGAAGGAGCTGATGTACATGAAAGAAATATGGATGATTGTTTTTTTTTGTAAATATCTTTTTATTGCAGCAAAGACAGATAAGCATACAGTACAGTTTATGCCATTCCCCTTGATGCTCAGTGTGAGCTCCGCTCCCACACCCCTGTATCACACAGCCATTCAGCTCGCACCCCGGAGGTTGAGCGGCAATGTCGCAGGTACATAAGAAACTGCGCTGGAGCATTCTGTGCATGGCTACAGCCACCAAGCGGATGGGAAACGGCAGCGCTGCTTTTCGGACCTAACACTCCCTCTCCCCTGTCCCAAGTCCAGTTTAAGCCAAGAGTTTCTGTTCAACCTCCTTAAACATACCCCCCTCCCCTTCCCCTTAACCCCCTCAACTTTTCCTACCCCGCCTCCCCCGTCTAGGATTCCCCCCCCAACTCTTCCGGCCCCTGCCCAGACCCCCCACCCCCCCAGGCGTGCCAGAGTATCACCTAACTGAGCTCTCAACCTTGCCACCAAGATCAGATCCGAAGCATGGCACCAGGATTCATCTGCAATCATCCGTAAAGCATCTCGATGGAACGCAAGGGCAGTGTAATAGCAGAGCGGGTCTATGCCGCCCCCCCCGTCAGGCGGGCGTCCCTCTGGAGCCGGGCTATGCACCGGGGATTCCTCCTCCACCATGTCCAGGAGCGTGAGATCTAGGACCAGCCCCTCCCACGCCCTGGCTCTCTCCAGTGCCATGTCATTGTCTATCCTGAGCGCAGCTCGCAGGCGAAGCTCACCCTCACATCTAGCCCATTTAAGCAGTTCAGCCTTCCAGCGCTCTACCACGGGGCCCCGGGACGCCTTCCACTGGGACGTAATGGCCCGCTTCGCCAGGAGAAGCCCCAAGTCCAGGAACTTGCTTGTGACTTTATTCTTTGATGTGTGTGGGGACCAGTGTAGTATGCAATGTGCCATGGTGAGTTGCAGGTCCCTCTCCGTCACCTCCCTCAGAACCTCCACCACCTCCTCCCAAAAGGGCCCCAGCTCAGGACAGGACCAGAACATGTTTTGGAAGTCTGCGGGATCCGCCGGGCAGCGCGGACAGGACGCTGGGTGTGCCGGGAAGTACTTATGTAATTTATCAGGGGTCAGATACGCCCTATGTTGGACATAAAAGTGCACCAGCTGGAACCTTGCGTTGCGCGTGCCGTTCCGGGCCCCCTCTAGTATACCATTCCAGGCCTCCTCGGGGATCTCAGTCGCCAAGTCGGCCTCCCATTTCGTCTTCAAGGTCAGCAGCGGAGCGGTGGATTCCGAGACCATGCGTCGAGTCAGGCACGTGACCGCTTTGACCGTCCCTGCCATCATCACGACGTACTGACAGCCCAGGGACAATGGTGGCTCCGAAATGCCCGCCCCCCAGTGTTTGCGGATTGCCGCCGTTAAAGCCGCATGAAGGAGGAAGTCCCCACCCGCCAGCTCGAAGCGGTCCTGCAGGAGGTCGAAGGGCAACATCACCCCGTTTTCGTACAGATCACCCATGGATGACAGTCCCTGCTGGTCCCAGCCATCCAGCCCGCGCCACGAGCCTCCGTGCGGAAGCGCCCCGCAGAGTCTAAGTGGGATCTCTGGTGCGTATGGGACCGTAACACCGCATCTCCGGCGATATCTGTTCCAGCATTTCCGGGCCGTCGCCAACTCCTGAGTGAGGTGGAAATCCCCCATCGGAAGTCCCAGGACAATCCGGGACAACACCTGAACCGGACCCGCCGGTTCTCCCGCTCCGTCCTCCCCTCTCCTGGCCCGCGCCACCCATTGTGTCAGCCATTGCAGCTGCGCCGCCAAGTAGTAGAGCTCGTAGTCCGGCACCGCTAGACCTCCGTCCGCCCTTGGGCGAAGAAGCGTGGCATGGGCCACCCTGCGCCTGCCCGCCCCCCCACAGGAAGCCGATGACCATCGATCGCAGCCGCCGAAAGTAGCTCGCCGGGATCCAGATCGGGGGGGTCCCGAAGAAGTAAAGCAGCCGCGGGAGGGTTACCATCTTGAGCAACGCCACCCTGCCCATGAGTGACAATGGGAGCGTGCCCCAAAAGTCGAAATTCTCTCTAGTGTGCCTTATCGCCGTACCAATATTCCCCTCAAGAATATCGGCTCTGTCATGGAAGATCGAGGTGCCAAGGTATCGCAGGCTCCTCTCTTCCCAGGTCACTCCCTCTGTAGTTTGCGGGCATGCACTCCGTGGGCGGGCCGGGAATAGGTGGGACTTCTCCCAGTTCACTCGGAGGCCCGAGATTCTACCCAGCGATTGCAGGAGGGCCTTAGCTCCACGCAGGGAGTCCGCCGAGTCCACCAGGAACATCAGCAGATCATCTGCGTATAGTGCGATGTGGTGTTCTTGGCCATAGACGTCCAGGCCCCGATACGCCTGCCCCAGCCGGGCCCGCGCCGCAAGTGGCTCGACGGCCAAGGCAAACAGCAGGGGGGAAAGAGGGCAACCCTGACGGGTGCCCCTGCCCACTCCGCACATCTCAGAGATAACCCTCCCCGTCCTGACCCTCGCCGTCGCGTTCGTATAGAGCAGCCTCGTCCAATCTACGAAGCCTTCGCCAAGGCCCAGCGCTCGCAAAACATGGAAGAGATACGGCCATTCCAGGCTGTCGAAGGCCTTCTCCATGTCGACAGCAAACACCACTGCCTCGTCGCCGTCATAAATGTCGGCCTCTAGTATGTGCAGGAGTCGCCACACGTTAAGCGCCGTATTGCGGGCCGGGATGAAACCCGATTGGTCCGCATGTACCAGCATGGGCATGTGAGGGAGCAAACGCGTCGCCAAGATCTTGCTCAGAATCTTATAGTCCAGGTTGAGCATGGACAGTGGGCGATGTGTGTGGGAACCAGTGTAGTATGCAATGTGCCATGGTGAGTTGCAGGTCCCTCTCCGTCACCTCCCTCAGAACCTCCACCACCTCCTCCCAAAAGGGCCCCAGCTCAGGACAGGACCAGAACATGTGTTGGAAGTCTGCGGGATCCGCCGGGCAGCGCGGACAGGACGCTGGGTGTGCCGGGAAGTACTTATGTAATTTATCAGGGGTCAGATACGCCCTATGTAGGACATAAAAGTGCACCAGCTGGAACCTTGCGTTGCGCGTGCCGTTCCGGGCCCCCTCTAGTATACCATTCCAGGCCTCCTCGGGGATCTCAGTCGCCAAGTCGGCCTCCCATTTCGTCTTCAAGGTCAGCAGCGGAGCGGTGGATTCCGAGACCATGCGTCGAGTCAGGCACGTGACCGCTTTGACAGTCCCTGCCATCATCACGACGTACTGACAGCCCAGGGACAATGGTGGCTCCGAAATTCCCGCCCCCCAGTGTTTGCGGATCGCCGCCGTTAAAGCCGCATGAAGGAGGAAGTCCCCACCTGCCAGCTCGAAGCGGTCCTGCAGGAGGTCGAAGGGCAACATCACCCCGTTTTCGTACAGATCACCCATGGATGACAGCCCCTGCTGGTCACAGCCGTCCAGCCCGCGCCACGAGCCTCCGTGCGGAAGCGCCCCGCAGAGTCTAAGTGGGATCTCTGGTGCGTATGGGACCGTAACACCGCATCTCCGGCGATATCTGTTCCAGCATTTCCGGGCCGTCGCAAACTCCTGAGTGAGGTGGAAATCCCCCATCGGAAGTCCCAGGACAATCCGGGACAACACCTGAACCGGACCCGCCGGTTCTCCCGCTCCGTCGTCCCCTCTCCTGGCCCGTGCCACCCATTGTGTCAGCCATTGCAGCTGCGCCGCCAAGTAGTAGAGCTCGTAGTCCGGCACCGCTAGACCTCCGTCCGCCCTTGGGCGAAGAAGCGTGGCATGGGCCACCCTGCGCCTGCCCGCCCCCCACAGGAAGCCGATGACCATCGATCGCAGCCGCCGAAAGTAGCTCGCCGGGATCCAGATCGGGGGGGTCCCGAAGAAGTAAAGCAGCCGCGGGAGGGTTACCATCTTGAGCAACGCCACCCTGCCCATGAGTGACAATGGGAGCGTGCCCCAAAAGTCGAAATTCTCTCTAGTGTGCCTTATCGCCGTACCGATATTCCCCTCAAGAATATCGGCTCTGTCATGGAAGATCGAGGTGCCAAGGTATCGCAGGCTCCTCTCTTCCCAGGTCACTCCCTCTGTAGTTTGCGGGCATGCACTCCGTGGGCGGGCCGGGAATAGGTGGGACTTCTCCCAGTTCACTCGGAGGCCCGAGATTCTACCCAGCGATTGCAGGAGGGCCTTAGCTCCACGCAGGGAGTCCGCCGAGTCCGCCAGGAACATCAGCAGATCATCTGCGTATAGTGCGATGTGGTGTTCTTGGCCATAGACGTCCAGGCCCCGATACGCCTGCCCCAGCCGGGCCCGCGCCGCAAGTGGCTCGACGGCCAAGGCAAACAGCAGGGGGGTAAGAGGGCAACCCTGACGGGTGCCCCTGCCCACTCCGCACATCTCAGAGATAACCCTCCCCGTCCTGACCCTCGCCGTCGCGTTCGTATAGAGCAGCCTCGTCCAATCTACGAAGCCTTCGCCAAGGCCCAGCGCTCGCAAAACATGGAAGAGATACGGCCATTCCAGGCTGTCGAAGGCCTTCTCCATGTCGACAGCAAACACCACTGCCTCGTCGCCGTCATAAGTGTCGGCCTCTAGTATGTGCAGGAGTCGCCGCACGTTAAGCGCCGTATTGCGGGCCGGGATGAAACCCGATTGGTCCGCATGTACCAGCATGGGCATGTGAGGGAGCAAACGCGTCGCCAAGATCTTGCTCAGAATCTTATAGTCCAGGTTGAGCATGGACAGTGGGCGATACGCTGATCTGTCCCATGGCTGCTTACCCGGCTTCAGTAGGGGGACTATCAGCGCCTCTCTCGTGGTCGCAGGGAGGCAGCCCAGACGCCTCGACTCGTTGTATACCCACGTCAGCCGGGGCGCTAGGAGATCCGCGTAGGTGAGGTAGAATTCCGTCGGGAATCCATCGGTGCCCGGCGTCTTATTTCTTGCCATGCTCTTGATGGCAACCCGCACCTCCCTCTCCTCGATCTTGTCCCCAAGTCGCTTTGCGATCCCCTCCTCCAGCACCGGTAGGTCAAGACCCTCCAGAATGGCCCGAAACTCCTCCGCCGACGGGAGGACCCTGCTGCGGTAGAGCTCTGTGTAGTAGTCATAAAACAATGCGTTAATTCCCTGTTGATCAAACCTCGCCGCCCCCGCCTGGTCTCTGAGCTCAAGAATGACTGAGCTTCGGCGGGACGGGTTGGCTAGCCAGGCCAGGAGAGCCCCCGATTTGTCGCGTTCCGAGTGCGCTCGCGTAAGGTAGGCCTTGTAGTCAAAGCATCGGAGACGCTCCACTGACGCCGCCACCGCCTCTCGCGCCCCTAGCAGGGCCTCGTGAGTGTCCGGCCGCTCAGGTCTCGCCCTCTCTAGCCTCCGTAGGGTCTCGTCCTCCTTCTCAATGTCTTCCAGTAGCGTTCTCCGCACTCCCGAAGCCGTTGCGATGCACTGGCCCCGAAGTACCGATTTGAAGGCGTCCCATTCCGTCGCGGCTGAACCCGCCGTGCCCGCGTTCTCCTGGAAATATGCCTCGATGCCCGAGGCAATCGTGGCACGGAAGAGCTGATCGTCCAGTGCCTCAGGGCGGAGTTTCCAAGCCGGGATCCTCGGGCGGAACTGCGACCAGCGCAGCCGCACGAGGAGCGGGTTGTGGTCTGAGATCGAGCGCGTGAGATACTCACTGTGGCACACCTCCGCGTGCACGTCTTGCGAGCATAGGAAGGCGTCAATGCGAACATGTAGTTCATGGAGAGCGGAGAAGAAAGAGTAGTCCCTGTCCGACGGGTGGTTAGCCCTCCAGGAGTCGACCAGTCCCCACTGGCGCTGCCAGGCCGAGCGCGCGAGTGCAAGTTTACCAGCTGGTGCGTTCGGAAGGGGGGGGTGGGATCTATCCAGGGTAACGTCTGCCACACTGTTAAAGTCGCCGCCCAGGAGCAAGGGCTCCACCAGAAACTGAGCTAGTTTGTTGGACAGTAGTGCGAGGAATGCAGGTTTATCCACATTTGGGGCGTATATGCAACCCAGGTTAAGGTCCCTCCCGTCCAGCTTGCCACGCACCATTATGTATCTCCCCTCTGGGTCAATCACCTGTTGTGTGCATTGGTAGGGTATCCCCGCCCGTACCCAGATGGCCCCCCCCCTAGCATAAGCAGAGTAACCGGTGTGAAAGACCTGCCCCCTCCAGCGCCGCTGCAGTGCCCTCCCTTCTTTATCCAGCAGATGGGTTTCCTGAAGGAAGGCAATGTGTATGCCCCGCCTGACCAGATAAGAGTGGATCTTATGACGCCTATGCATCGAGTGCATCCCCCTTACGTTCCATGTGAGACATCTATAGCCTAAGTCGGATCCCATGGCGAAGTCTGCCAAGCCCCATCCACTCCACTCACTCTCCCGGCAACCCCCCCAGCACGCCTAGGTCCCCCCCCGTCCCCCCCCAACTTGCATATTCAAACTACCCCAACTCCCACACCCCCGGACAGACAACCAACGTGGAAACCCCATCCAAACTCAAGTATCAAAGAGCGTATCACTACATAATAGGGCTGGAGTGGCAGCGATGCCGGCTCCAGACAGGTCCGAAGCCCCCCGCCCCCGCCCCACTTCCCCTAACAACAATCAGGAGAGACCCCCCGACTCTCCCCGTCCCCATGGTGTCAGTGCGAAGTCCCGGGGGGGCATCCGCATCCCACTGCATAGCGTCCTGAAGCGGTCCCCCCCCCCCACCTGCATACCCCATTATCTTACTTGTGTGGCCAAGGTCTCACGAACCGTCTCAGCCAAGGATACCTTCCGCTGTCTGGGTAGTCACCACCGGCAGGTCCGTCTCTGAAAGTTCGTGCCCACTGCTGGAGCCAGGGCTGGGAGTGCTGTCCTTCGACTGCTCCGACGCGCTGCTGGAGGGGCTGGCGTCCCCCTGGCTGATGGCCACCGCCTGCACCGCCTTGGCTCGCTCCTGCTGCCAGCCCGCTGGGGAGCCAGATCGTCGCGTCGGTGTCGCTTCCGTGGAGTGTCTCCTGGGGGGGGGGTCTGCAGCGTGGGGCCTGTGCCCGGCTCCCCCCTCGCGTCCAACCAGCTCCAAGCTTCCTGTGGCATCAGGAAAAAGTGAGTGCGTTCCCCACGACCACCCGCAGCCGTGCCGGGAACAGCATAGCGTAGGGCAGTTGCAGCGACCTCAATTTCCGCTTGACCGCCAGGAAGGAGGCCCGCTGCTTCTGCACATCTCTGGTGAAGTCCGGAAAGACCATGACCCAGATGTTGTCTATTCTCAGGTCCGGGATTTCCCTCACCCTCCGCAGTATATGGTCTCTGTCTCTGAAGTGCAGAAGCCGCAGTACAATCGGGCGCGGAGGCACCCCCGGTTTGGGGGGACGCGCAGGGACCCTGTGTGCGCGTTCAATGGCAAAGAACGGCGAGAGTCCCTCCGGGGCCACCTCGGATCGTAGCCAGCCCTCCAGGTAGGTGACCGCATCCCACCCCTTTGTGTTCTCAGGGACCCCCACCAGGCGGAGGTTATTGCGCCGAGAGCGCCCTTCACTGTCCTCTGCTCGGAGCTCCAGGACCCGCACCTTCTGCGCAATTTCCGCCAGTGTCGTTTTTAGCTCCGCCACGTCCCCTGGCAAGCTTTTCAGGGCCACCTCTGAGGTCGCCACCCGCTCCTTCAGTTTCCTGTGGTCGTCCTTCAACAGGGTTAGGTCCGACCCAATGGTGTCCATGCGCTTCTCAAGAGCCTCCCGTGACGCCACAATCGCCTGCATTATGTGCCCCAGGGAGGGATCCCGCGGGCGGGACGAGCTCCCGGCCCCTTCCCCCGGCGGGACGTCCTCGACGAGGTGCCCCGGGTCATCCTGTCTCAGGGCCTCGAAGCCTTTCTTCCTGTTGTTGCCCCGTACCATCCTGGCGGGCAGTGATCGTCAAGCGCCCCTGCGGTGGTCGCCGATGTTCCCCCTCTTCGTCCTTGGTCCGCCTCAGGTCCGCCGTTCCCTCCGACCTCTGGGCCTGCGTCTCGTGGGGTCCAGTTCAAGGGCCAGTCTCCGCCGGCATCGTGTGGCACCAGTGCCCCTGGTCTGGGCCCCTAGAAGGCTCAGGCAGGGTATTCACCAATGAGTACCTGGTCCGCTGTGCTCGGGCGCCCCCGGCCAGGTAGGCACCTCTTCCCGCCCGGAACTTCAGTAACATGTGGGGGTGGGGAGTCAGCACCTCGTCCCCTGTTCCCCCCTTCGTCCCCCTTGTGCGCGTGCTGCCAATCCCCAGTGGCACAGGCTCCCTGGCAAGACCGTCACCGGGATAACGGGACAGGTGCCCCTCGCAGGCCCAGGTCTCCACACGGTCCCCACAGCTCCGTGGACAGCCACCTAGCCCAGGCAGGCGCCTCGTGGGGGGGAGGGTAGCCAGTCCCTCAATCCCCGCTCTCCTTGACGTCCACTGTCCTCGCGCACCCCCCAATGCCACCACTAGGAGGGCGGGTCGTGTGTTGCGCGCTGATCCAGCGGTCCACGCAGCTCCAAGGGCTCCGCTGTCGGCCGCCAATGCGGTCACTCGGTCTCCGCCGGCGCCATTTTAGGGTCAGGCAGGGCCGCCGACTCCCGTCCTCCAGCGTCACCCGCGAGTGCGCCAGCCAGTTCCCCTCACCTTTGCCCGGTCTCCGGGGGTCTCCGCCGGCCAGCGGCCAGCCGCCACCGCGTCAGGGGATTCTTCTTCGCCTCCTGAAGTCCGCCACCAGGCGCATCAGGGCAGGACGGCGGCCGCCATTTTGGGCGCTCTCCTCTCCGGGAGCCGCGCTCGAGTTGCAAAGTCCAGCGGGGGTGTACACAGGAGCCCCCAGTCCTCCAAACTCACCCTGCGTGCCCCCGTTGCCCTCCTATGTACTTTTGAGGGGTCGGGGTGCGAGTCGGGGCTCAGGATATGCGGTGGTGCGAGGCGGGCACGGAGGAGCTCCGGAGTCCCGCTTCCACCTACATCGGCGCCTTAGCCACGCCCCGAAACATTAATGATTGTTGTCAACGAAATCAAATATTTAAAAAAAACAATAACAAATTATTTCGGGGAAATAAACAACAATTGCACTAAATTTATTGACCTATCTGATGTGGTCTACTAGGATATTAGTATTGCTGCATTCACGGACCGTCTACTTGGAAAGTTATGTAACTCATTAAACCAACTACAAAAAGGTTCTACTAGGACTGGTAGCACTCAGCAGCGCGCAAAGTGACAGACACAGTACGTCATGATTGCAGACCACTAAAAAATGTCCTACTAAATAACAAGTCAAAATATAATCAACCTATCAATCCACCACTACAATCTCTTCTTAGTGGCAAGAGTACAAAGGAAGGACTAGACTTGAGTCTCTAGTCTCTCTAGCATAACGCAGTTCTGTACAGTGCACTCATACACAATAACTCAGGCCAAATGAGCACAAAATTTAAAACAAGTAAGCATAGTAGCACCGCCACTGACTGAGCAGGCGAGCACTGCATTCACAGAAGCTTTTGAAACATAAATTTACCTGCAATATAATCGGCAGCATTCTTGCTCTTAGGAAAAAAAACATATATTTGCAATATAACACAGAGCAGAAGGAAAAAAAGTAGTTATTAAATAGCTACTAGTACTCACCAAGCCCAGGGATCTCGACGCCAAGCAGGTCGAGCAGGTCTTGTTCCTGGTCCAGTATGTCGGACCACCGGTGCGTCACCTGGTTGTAGGTGCGCCGAACCCCTGACTCCCGATACATGGCCCGACACACCTTACCCCATAGCTGGCGACGCTCCCGGAGGCCGTACCCTGTACCGGGCCTGCCGCCTCCTGCGACGGTCTTGGGGAAGTGGCGCTGCACAAATAAGACCCCCCCCCACTGCGCTGATGATCTCCCTGGGACTTACAGACTCCCCCCTTTAACGCCCGCAAGGGAGCTGGCTGCGGGGTGAGCGACTCTTCCCCTTGGACTTGCCTACTCCCCTGGCCATGGTCCTGGGTTAGAGAAAGGAAAAATAGGAAAGAATAGGGAAAAAAAGTAATGAAAAGAAAAGAGAGGGCTAAAAAAAAGTAGTTATTAAAGTAACAAAAAGTAGAAAAAAACACAAAATATAGATGTACAAAAACAGAGAGATAGATAATGAGTTAAAAAGATTTTTAAAAAGTTCAAACAAACAAAGGATTACAAAGATTGAAATAGGATAGAAAAGGCATGCTGAGAACCATAGCAATGAATGAAAAACAAGATGGACGTGCCCATTGCAACCACGTGGGTAAGTTTGCGTGATATTTTCCTCGCAAGCACGCAAAAACTGACGTGAACACGCAATTGCGACCCGCAACAGGAAATTCCCAACGCGGGCATGCAACTAGCGACCAAGAACGGAAATACGCAATGCGAACAGTGAAAGATGGCCGCGCCCATATATGACCGCATGGGTAACTTCGCGGTAGCCGCGGTGAAAAAAAATCCAGCGAACTCGCAAAAATAAAAAAATCCACAATTACAAGAAAGTTCATGTATTTTGCGGACTGCGAGTACGCTTTCGCGCAAATTCGCAAAATTCGGCCATACTTACTTAAAGTCCCTATGGAAAATTCCATGGGGAAAAAATGTTTTGGGACCCCCTTTTTTCTCGGCCCCCACTTCACGAATCACCCCAAAAGTTTGAGGGAAGGAGCGGAGCACCCTATGTTCTTGGAAAATTTTGCAAAGATTCCTTGACCGGCGCCAAAGTTATTCCAAATAGAAAGTTGCGGATTTCCTATGGAAACTAGGTCCTAACTATAGCTACCTACTGGCGACTGCCAGTAGGTAATATATATATATATATATATATATATATATATATATATATATATATATATATATATATATATATATATATATATATATTACCTACTGGCGATAGCCAGTAGGTATATATAGTTAGGATTTTTTTCCTATGGGACTTTTGAAAATTCTATGTCTAATAACGTTGGCGTTTGTGGACGGAATCGGCTGAAATTTTCAGGAAAATGGCACATTTTGTTTCTGAGCAGCCCCTGAAAATTTGGGGGGGGGGGGTTCGTCAAGGGGGGGCCGAGAAAAAAGGGGGGTCCCAAAACGCGTTTTTTCCATGTTAATTTCCATAGGGCGTTTGGCCTCACTTTTAGCTCGAACGGCTAAATGGATTTGCACGAAACTTGGCAAAATTGTAGGGACTGTTAGCCCGATGTGCCTTTGCTGGGTATCAATATATATGCTCCAGTGGATTTTGAGAAATTAACGTTTTAAAAAATGTATATATCTCTGACAGCGTCCCAGATAGCGCTCCAGATCGCGTACTTTTCGCGTCACGGAGCTTTGCGAAGCGATGCTGATTGGCTCTCCTGTGTCTGTCAACATTCTAAACAGTCCGGAGCGGCCGCCATCTTGTCTCTCGGTAGGGTCGAGAGACAAGAAGAGGAGAAAAACGAAGGGGGAATTTAATGAAAGGGGGCAAGGTAGACCCCTCTTGACCCCCTAGGAATGATGTTGGGGTTATTAAAGGGTCCCGTGGGGAAAATAAAAAAAATTAGATTTTTCAGGGTAGAAGCGCTTCTCGGTTCGCGAACCGGGTCGCAAATTAACGGCTGAATGGATTTGCACGAAACTTGGCAAAATTATAGGGACTGTTAGCCCATGTGCCTTTGCTGGGTCTCAATATATGTGCTCCAGTGGATTTTGAGAAATTAACGTTTAAAAAACAGGTTTATCTGTGACAGCGTCCCAGATAGCGCTCCAGATCGCGTACTTTTCGCGTAACGGAGCTTTGCGTAGCGAAGCTGATTGGCTCTCCGGTGTCTGTCAACATTCTAAACAGTCCGGTGCGGCCGCCATCTTGTCTGTCGGTAGGATTGAGAGACAAGAGGAGGAGAAAAACGAAGGGGGAATTTAATGAAAGGGGGCTAGGTAGACCCCTCTTGACCCCCTAGGAATGATGTTGGGGTTATTAAAGGGTCCCGTGGGGCAAATAATAAAAATTTGATTTTTCGCGGTAGAAGCGCTTCTCGGTTCGCGAACCGGGTCGCAAACTGGTAGCGAAACGTGAATTCGCCATTTTGTGTTTCGATTTCATTAAATTACTAGGTATAAGGGGGTACGGGAGACGTATCCTGACCCCTTTTGTTTTCTGAGGGTGGCTGAGGAGGCTCATATATGTTGATACATGTCTTCCAGCGGCTGTGCTTGAGCGTTTTTTTTTTTGTTGCGTGACGTCTGTTAACGTTCGATTCGATGGAAATCAGGAACTGTTGACCGCCATTTTGTCACTGCGAGTAAATATTTTGTTTTTAATAATTGTTATAAATTAATCCTTATTGATAAACATTGTCTGCGCCATCTTGTCTTTTTTGCAATGCCACACTTTTGTTGAGCACGGCAGCCATTTTAGATGCCTTGACCAGACCCACTCTCTGCACGCCGCCGATCCTCAGCATGGCTCCCCACCCTCGCAAGCATCTCCCCCACGCACTGGTCACCCCCGCTCTCTCTCTCATGCATCGGCCAGAAACCTCCTCCCATGTGCGCTGCTCTTCCCTGAGAATCACACCCTGTGCCCGCCCGACACCACCCTTTCACCCTATTCACTACCGCACCCTCTGACACTCCTCTTCCTCTGTGTCCGATTGTTCAGGCCGGTCCCAGGCTATCACCTAGCCCTGCAGATGTAGTTTATGGCCCCAGCTGTAGAGAATCACCCCTCTTCAAAGGAGTTACAGTAGATCAAGGCCCCAAACCGATGAGAGCCGTCACACTACACGCGTTCCTACTATCTGATAACCATCCTGTATTGTGCTTGGGGAGGGGATTCTCACTGTGAGGGTGTGTGGGACCGAGCCTGAAGCGGAAGATTCCAGGGATGCCTCTTTGTACATCAAAGTTTTTACAATTATGTGTCACATTTAGGCATGGGCGGAAAATCCGTTCCGCTCGCGGATTTTGCGGATTTTCGGGAAATCCGCAATCCGCGAGATTTGCGAATCTTCCGCAAAATCCGCAAATCCGCGAGCAGCGGATTTTGCTCGCACTGCTCACACTGTTCGCGTGAGTTCGCGTGAGTTCGCGCCCCGCGAATAAGTGCAAAATTGCAGAAATACGATCTTAGCAAAACTGAAAGTAACTACTTACCAGGTTCAAAAGTTCAGGCTCATCATTAGTAGCCATTTCCTGTAGTGCTTCCTGAGGGGCCCCTCCAGAGTTCAGTTGCCAGTTGAAACTATTATGTGACCCTGCTCTGAACCTCAGAATAGTTACACATATGCCACAAAGGTCCTGAATTACAACTAAGGGAGACAAGCAGGAGCCAGGCTGGAAGTTAAAATCCATTAATCAGCCCCTAATTCATTATTGTCAGTTGGGGCAGGGCAGGTGTTGTAACTAATTTTGCAACAATGAAAGCACTTAGCAAGTGCAAAAGATCACTAATCAGGGCGCACTAAGGAAGCAGGTGCCAGCTAAAAAAATATTCTGTGACACATTAATCAGCCCCAAATTAATTCAGGTCACTTGAGGCAGGGAAGGTGTGCTTTGCTTTGCCGAAAATAATGTACACTGGACAACCAGAGGGTGTGGTGATGAAACAGAGGGTGGCATGGGTGGGCCAGAGGGTGGCATGAGTAGTCAGAGAGTGGCAGTGGTGACAGAGAGTGGCAGTGATGAAGAAGAGTGTCCCAAACAGGCTGGACACGTAGAAACAACAAGTTCGCGAAACTTGCGACCCAACAGGTAAGTTCGCAATTTGCGAAAGTGTACAAAACCCTCGCGAACTGGCAGAAACACGGGCGAACACAAAAAAAAAAAAATCCGCAAATTCGCGGGAATTCGCGGATTTTGCGGATTGCGAATCCGCAAATCCGCAAAATTCGCGAACGCGAGATCCGCAAAATTCGCCCATGCTTAGTCACATTATAAATATATGCAAAAACAACAAGTGATGGACCGAATGTGGATCAATGTCACACATTCACCCCAGTCAAAAGATCTGGGCCCAAATCCATCGTTTTTTTGCACTCCACACCACCCTGGGTTAGACAATGGCGATATGCAAATCAGCTCTGACCCTGTTGCCCCATGGGAACAGTCCAGTCCGAACTACAAAAGCCATGTCCTTCCCAGAACTGAATCAAGCATCCGAGGACCGGACCGGTTTCGAGGTAACACCTCTCATCAGCCCGGCTAGCTTGACTCCAAGTGGTGTGGAGTGCCTGGGACCCACGTCTGGGCATCCCCAGTGCACTTAGGGCGGCAATTGCAAAAACAACAAGTGATGGACCGAATGTGGATCAATGTCACACATTCACCCGGTCAAAAGATCTGGGCCCAAATCCATCGTTTTTTTTTCACTCCACACCACCCTGGGTTAGACAATGGCGATATGCAAATCAGCTCTGACCCTGTTGCCCCATGGGAACAGTCCAGTCCGAACTACAAAAGCCCTGTCCTTCCCAGAACGGAATCAAGCATCCGAGGACCGGACCGGTTTCGAGGTAACACCTCTCATCAGCCCGGCTAGCTTGACTCCAAGTGGTGTGGAGTGCCTGGGACCCACGTCTGGGCATCCCCAGCGCACTTAGGGCGGCAATTGCAAAAACAACAAGTGATGGACCGAATGTGGATCAATGTCACACATTCACCCCAGTCAAAAGATCTGGGCCCAAATCCATCGTTTTTTTGCACTCCACACCACCCTGGGTTAGACAATGGCGATATGCAAATCAGCTCTGACCCTGTTGCCCCATGGGAACAGTCCAGTCCGAACTACAAAAGCCATGTCCTTCCCAGAAGGGAATCAAGCATCCGAGGACCGGACCGGTTTCGAGGTAACACCTCTCATCAGCCCGGCTAGCTTGACTCCAAGTGGTGTGGAGTGCCTGGGACCCACGTCTGGGCATCCCCAGCGCACTTAGGGCGGCAATTGCAAAAACAACAAGTGATGGACCGAATGTGGATCAATGTCACACATTCACCCCAGTCATTATAAATATATAGCACTCCAACAAAGTAGGATTATAACACTTTAATAACTTTTAAATATATAGAACGCAACAAAAACAGTAAATACATTTAAACATTTTTTTGAAAAAAGAAGCAACAATGGTCAGTAGCTGTGTTTTGTGCGAATAGTCCCAAGGCAGCACAACGTGCTGAGTTCTGGACGGCACCCAGGTGATGTTACCTGGGTGCAGCACTGGTTTTTGGTATCCTACAATGCAGCTCCGAAAAACGGCGTGGGGCGTCCCGAGGGGTGCGCGGGGAGGCCTCGTCAGTAGCGGTCTGTTGTGCGAATAGTCCCAAGGCAGCAGAACGCGCTGAGATGTGGATGGCACCCAGGTGATGTCCAGTAAGTTGTCGCACTGGTTTTGGCATCCTACAATGCTGCTCCGAAAAACGGCGTGGGGCGCCCCGGGGGGGGGGGGGGGGGGGGTGGAGAGGCGGCGTGAACGGGCCTCCCCAGGTGGCGGCTCGTGTGCTGTAGTGGGGCGCCCTTTTACCGTTTCAGTTGCCATTCCGCCCGCTTTTGGTACACTGTGCCAAAATCCGCCATTCAGCTGAGTTGCGCCTACTCTTGCTGTTCAGTGATAGGCGGCTGCCACAGGACTCTCAAAATGGCGGCAGGCTCTTTCCTTTTTGGGCCTGGTCCACTAAAATGGCCCTGGGACACCTTGGAACTCGGACGATTGTCTGCTAGGTCTTGGATCCCATTCTCGAAAGCGTCCCCTCAGCCGTGAAGATTCTACAAAAGTCTTGGGGGCCCTCGACTCCTGCAGGCTTACGGTGGGGAGCGGCTGCCATGATTGCTCGCGGAATGACCACGACGGAGCCACGAGATGGTGGTGCTTTCATGCTGATGCCAGCTTCAGTCTGAAACATCCAGAAACAAGGTGGGGCTTTCATCGTTTGGAAAATAAAAATGTTCTAAACCAATGAAAAGTGTTATTTTTAGGTCATATGACCAAGCCTTCCATCATTAGGAAACCAAAAGTAAAATGAACCAATGAAAAGTTTTATAAACAAGTCACATGACCTGTTATGCGGCATAGGGCTATAAAAAGCGTAGAAAATCCGTTGGCACGTGAGGCGGCATCAGTAGCGGACCGATGTGCGAATAGGCCGAAGGCAGCACAACGCGCCGAGATCCGGATGGCACCGAGTTGGTGTCCAGCAAGTTGCTGCACTGGTATGGCTATCCTACAATGCTGCGCCGAAAGTCGGCGTGGGGCGCCCCGTTGGCCTGTGAGGTCGCGTCAGTCAGCGGGGGCTGTGCGTCTCCCCCAAGATGGAGGCTCCTCGGCTGCAGTGGGGCGCCCCTTAGCGTTTCACTCGCCGTCCAACTGAGTTGCGTCCGCACTTGCTGCTACAGTAGGCCGAAGGCAGCACAGCGCGCCGAGATCTGGATGGCACCGAGGTGGTGTCCAGCAAGTTGCCGCACTGGTGTGGCCATCCTACAATGCTGCGCCGAAAGACGGCGTGTCCAGCTGAGTTGCGGTCACTCTTGCGGTACAGTGACTCGAACGCGCCGAGATCCGGATGGCACCGAGGTGGTGTCCAGCAAGTTGCCGCACTGGTGTGGCCATCCTACAATGCTGCGCCGAAAGTCGGCGTGGGGCGCCCCGTTGGCCTGTGAGGTCGCGTCAGTCAGTGGGGGCTGTTTGAGGATCTGACTGCATTGGTGATGCTGTGCGTCGCCCCCAAGATGGAGGCTCCTCGGCTGCAGTGGGGCGCCCCTTGGTGTTTCACTCGCTATCCAGTTGAGTTGCGTCCGCACTTGCGGCTACAGTAGGCCGAAGGCTGCACAACGCGCCGAGATCTGGATGGCACCGAGGTGGTGTTTAGCAAGTTGCTGCTCTGGTGTGGCCATCCTACAATGCTGCGCCGAAAGTCGGCGTGGGGTGCCCCGTTGGTCTGTGAGGTGGTGTCAGTAGCGGACCGATGTGTGAATAGGCCGGAACCAGCACAAGGCGCCAAGATCCGGATTGCACCGAGGTGGTGTCATAGTTGAGAGTTCTGAGCAGTGCTTGTAACACTGTCTGAAGCTTATTTGCACCTGCTGCAGCTTCACTATCGCCCTGGTGTGGCCAAAGATCGCCCATGACATAGGCGGCCGGCTCCCGGGGTCCGGCGGAACTTTTTTCCTTTTCCTTTCTGCATCTTGTCCCACAATCCGTTTGACCTGAAGACACGACCAGGTCCCTGAATGTGTGCAGGGGGACGTTATTGATTGAATCAAAATGGCGGCTTCACACAAAGATGAGTCAAGCGTTGCTGTTGATGCTATACAGACAAAAATTGGTTTTCAGTTTGTACATTCTTCAAGATTTTTTTTTCCATCCAAGGCTGGTTGAGAGTTTGTAGAACAATCGCTTCAGATTTTCAACATACTACTCTTCAACATTCTTCCTAAATGTAACAATGTGAGACTCACTAGGAGAACGGCTGTTTATCTTTCCTTTCAAAATGCTGCCAACAATATTTTCTGAATGGAAGACACCATCTTATAGCATAAAGGGCCGAAAGGGGTTCTGGTCTGGCCGATGGTTGGTGGAGACATTTTGACTATATCTTGGACCTGCCCGGCCTCGGCCAAAATGGCGCCGGTATAAATGGGACTCGTAACTCCTTGTTGTGTACTGGTTGAACAACCTTGATATCACGAGATATGAATGCAGTTTTGATGCTCATGGCGGGCGGGGACGAGAATTGATTGAACATTTCGACATCCCTATTGATATTAAGTTCTGATGTGTTATTGATTCCTGTACTATTGAAAGTTCGAATTAACGTCACCCATGGTACTTGCCCGCAAATGTATATCTAGATAATTTTATTGTAAGTGGCCCTGTCGTATTTTAATTACAAAATGTACGTCCACCGATTCCGCAACTGTTAGACACCTTAGTTCTTGCAACCCAATGGCCTGCTCGGTACGTTCCTCTACAATGTAAATGTCTCCTCATCATATACGATTTCAGTTTGCTCCGTGGCCGGCCCACGTGGTTATAGGCCCGTATTTGTATACTGACATTTTCACAATAAAGGTTTTTAAAACAAAACATGGTAGTAGTATTTACATTGGTAAAGTTTTTAATTTTAGTCACTGTTTTCGAATCAGTAAAAGGCAAGTGAAATAAAGCAGTCCAATTACATGACGGATAAAAGGTATAATACGCAGGAACGCAGTAAAGATAAATGGTCAAGGGCAGTTGTGTTTTCCACTCCTGCCACATTAAGTGATCAATAAGAATCTGATAATCAGGCGTATCGGCGACTAAGACAGCAGGCCGAGCCTCTTTTACTCAACGGCTCCGTCATGGGACAAAGAAACGCCCTTTTTCTCGAAAAAGGAATATATTTTACTTGCAGGACAGTTGTAAATTTTCCGGGAAAGTACATTAGCCTGGAACATTATAACATATATGTTTAAGAAAAAATAATGTTCGAAACCTATAAAAAGCGTAATTTTTAGGTCATATGACCAAGCTTTTCATCATTAAAATAACAAAAGTAAAATGAACCAATGAAAAGTTTTATTAACAAGTCACATGACCTGTTATGCTTACGTTACGCGCTGCGCGCCGCGCCCCGGATCGCTTCCGGGAAGCTGCGCTTCGCGCACCGGAGCACTTCCGGGTGCGCTAACGCGGCGTGTCATATAACGCATTACGCGACAACGTAGGTCCAGAATATAGTCAAAATGTCTCCACCAACCAGCGTTCGGAACACAACCCCTTTCAGCTTTCTAAAAAGTTCTGTTAAATGACAACAGAAGGGACAGGCAACAAGAACCATCAATCAAAGAGGGGAGGGCAAGTTCTTCTCTACCGGGTCATGTTGGGGCGCTACCGGAACTGATCGAATTGGTAGTCTACAGTGTTTCTGGATGTTTCAGACTGAAGCTGGCGTCAGCATGAGAGCACCACCATCTCGTAGCTCAGTCGTGGCCATTCCATGAGCAATCATGGCAGCCGCTCCCCACCAGAAGCCTGCGGGAGTCGGGGGCCCCCAAGACTTTTGTAGAATCTTCAAGGCTGAGGGGACGCTTTCGAGAATGGGACCCAAGCCCTATCAGGCAAGCGTCCGAGTTCCAAGGTGTCCCAGGGCCATTTTAGTGGACCACGCCCAAATCTGAAGAGCCGGCCGCCATTTTGAGAGTCCTGGGGCAGCCGCCTATCGTTGCATCGCAAGAGCGGGAGCAACTCAACTACATGGTGAGCGAGACGCTGTAGTCGCAAGAGCGGGCGGTAAACAGCTGAATGGCGGAAGAGGCACAGTGTAGCAAAAGCGGGCGGAATGGCAACTGAAACGGTAAAGGGGCGCCCCACTACAGCGTGTCTTCAGGTCAAACGGATTGTGGGACAAGGTCCAGAATGGAAGAGTCATCAAAAGGCAAAAAGTTCCGCCGGACCCCGGGAGCCGGCCGCCTATGTCGGGGGCGATCTCAGGCTACACCAGTGCTATAAGACTTGGGGAGGGGGTCGGAGCCAAGCGTCTTCTCCGAGTCCGTGCCATCACACCGCCCCTCGGGGGCCTCCGTCAAGCGGTTTAGGGAGGTACCATATCACATTGTTTTCAAATGCAGTCAGGTCCACAAACGGCCCTCACTTACTTTGAGAATAGTGAAGCTGCAGTAGGTGCAAATAAGCTTCAGACAGTGTTACAAGCGCTGCTCAGAACTCTGAACTATGGCACCCAACATCCAGAACTTATGCCATTTGAGCATGGCAGTGACATCGAAGCAACTCAGGGACCAAAACCATGAACGTACACTCACGTATGAAAATCTTACTTGGGGAGGGGGCAGGAGCCAAGCGCCCCCTCCCAGTCCGCGCCACCACACCGTATGTTGAAAATCTGAAGCCATCGTTCTACAAACTCAACCAGCCTTGGATGGAAAAATCTAGAAGAATGTACAAACTGAAAACCAGTATTGGTCTGCATAGCATCAGCAGCAACGCTTGCTATCAGAGTGCATGAGTTTCATGCTCGATCGATTGAGCTAGCCGGATCGGGCAACAAAAAGTATAAAATAGTTATGTAAATAGTTATTTAATAAAATGTTTTACCCTGTTACTTTGCTGGTGTGTTGTATATATTTATAATATTTGCATAGGGTTTGTCGTTATTTTGGGTGGGGTGGGGTGGGCGGCGGAGTCGAGCTGTCTTGCAGCCATCATGGTGTGGAGCTAAGTTCATCTTACTAGTTTCGTATTTCTCATGAGGGGTTGTTCTTAATGTTTCTATTTTAGCGAGGTCAAAAACAGATCCCATTAGTGGCCTACTGATTTTGCTTGATTCCTTTTGTTTTTTTTTTATATTTTTCACTATCTGCAAAGACTAAACAGAGTATTGCGACTCTGTGCTTGTTTGTAAATACAGAATGAACCAAAGAGAACCAATTCTAAAACAGTAAATGCTTGGATAGCAATCAATCAAATAGAGAGAGAAGCAGGCACGACGGATTACAACGGGGGCAAAGGCCTGGGTTAACTACCCTTCACTATCTGCAAAGAGAGAGTACTGCTAAGAGAAACGAGGGGGGGGAAGGGGGTGCAGCGTTCAAAGCACATCAGCGTGCATAAACACGAAAATGTTTTTACCTATCATGTACTTGACATTTGACAGCATTTGATATTTGGTATTAAAAAAACATTGAAATTCACAGAAAAAACCATAGGTTTTAGGCCATATATAGTTAGGAATTTGCATTTACAAAATCTTGAAAATTCACTGAAAAAACCATTGGTTATAGACCATATATAGTTAGGGATTAGCCTTTTCAAAACCTTAATTTACTCGCACAAAACCATTGAAATTCCATATATAGTTAGTTGCAATAACTATATATCGCGCACCCGCAATCCACTGCTGATGATGTCACATATTACATCATTCATGACATGGTTAGTGACATCACTGATGACATCACTAATGACATCTCAAATGACATCACTGATGACATCACTTATGACAACATCCAGTGACTGTATGTTTCTGTAAAGTTAAAATATGTCTTACATATTGAAGAATGAGTGGATGCATAAGTGTCTAGATGAAGGATTTAGTAGGTGCATGACTGACTGTATGAGAGAATGATTAAATGTGTCTCACTGAGTGCATGGGTTAGTGACTAAACTGTCTTAATTTGTGCATCCTTATATCTGTTGTTCTGTAAACTGCTGCATGTGTTGATCAGTAGCTAGATGATTAACTATATGGGTTATTGATTGGTTGCCCAAGTATTTGTATGGGAGAGTGAGTGTGTGTGTGGGGGTGGCTGGGAGGTGTGTGACTCTGTGCATAGATGTGTGAGCAGTTGATTCACTAGATGTATGGGTTCAAAAGGGCATGTGGAAACAGCTGTATGGGCGGTTGACTGTCTCCATGAGTGTATTGGTGAGTGATTGGATTTCTTAGTGCTGCATGTCAAAGTAAGTACATATGTAAAACACAGTACATGTAAGAGTTGACATATATAAATAACTGTGCATAAGAGCCAGTGAATGTGTGAGTGGATGTATGGATCATTGTGAACTTGTATCAGTGATTGTATAAGAGAGTAAATATGTGTTAGTATATGTTTGATTAAGTAAGGTGTGTATAACTGTATAGTTGAGGAAATGGAGGTGTGATTGATTCTTTGCATGACTGACTAGGTGTGTGAGTAACTCCATGGATGAGTGACAGTCTGTGAGTGTCTGTTTACACTGATTGTATCTAAGGTTATATTAGAGTCTGAAGAGGTTCATGGTATTATCACATGAATGATATCATCAGTGATGTGATCAGTAATGTCAAATGAGATGTTATCAGTGATTTTATCAGTGATGTCATTTGAGATGTCATCAGTGATGCCATCAGTGATGTCATTTGAGATGTCATCAGTGATGTCATTTGAGATGTCATCAGTGATGTCATCAGTGATGTCACTAACCATGTCATGAATGATGTAATATGTGACATCATCAGCAGTGGATTGCGGGTGCGCGATATATAGTTATTGCAACTAACTGAGGGGGTCATTAGGATGGAGGATTTTCCGCATCCTCCGGGCCGGCAGAAGCCACCGCCGGCCCGGAGGATGCGGAAAATCCTCTGCGGACCCACCAGGACCCACCGCCACATTAGGATGGCTGGTGGGTCATGGTTTAGGTCCGCAGCTTTTCCGCCGCGGCTGGCTTACAACCGCGGCGGAAAAGCACTAAAATGGTGAAGGTGTCTCTTAGACACCTTCAGCCAGATTAGGATGTGCATGGAAACATGCTTTTCCGCGGCGGCTTTTCCGCCGTGGAAAAGCATGTGTAACTGCACTGCAGGGGCCCATTGCGGGCCCCCTAGGTGTAGTGGGGGGTGGGGGGTGCACATGGGGGGTACCTATGGTACCCCCCTGCATTTGCGTGCACAATGCAGCAGGCACCGCGCGGTGCCTGCCGCTTTGTGCACGCAAATGCTGTGCATGCATTTTTAACATTGCTGCGGGTGCAGCTTGAAGCTCCACCCGCAGCAATGTTAAAAATAGAGGATGTGACCGCCACCCTGGCGGTCACATCCTAATCTGCACAGAGGGAACGCCGCAGCCCATGCGGACGTTCCCTCATGCTCTGGGGTCGCGGACGGACTCAAGTCCGTCCGCGATCCTAATGACCCCCTATATATGGAATTTCAATGGTTTTGTGCGAGTAAATTAAGGTTTTGAAAAGGCTAATCCCTAACTATATATGGTCTATAACCAATTGTTTTTTCGGTGAATATATATATATATATATATATATATATATATATATATATATATATATATATATATATTACCTACTGGCTATCGCCAGTAGGTATATATAGTTAGGATTTATTCCCTATGGGATTTTTGAAAATTCTATGTCTAATAACTTTGGCGTTTGTGGACGGAATCGGCTGAAATTTTCAGGAAAATGGCACATTTTGTTTCTGAGCAGCCCTTGAAAATTTGGGGGGGTTTCATCAAGGGGGGGGCCGAGAAAAAAGGGGGGTCCCAAAACGCGTTTTTCCCATGTTAATTTCCATAGGGCAGTTGGACTCGCTTTTAGCTCGAACGGCTGAATGGATTTGCACGAAACTTGGCAAAATTGTAGGGACTGTTAGCCCGATGTGCCTTTGCTAGGTCTCAATATATGTGCTCCAGTAGTTTTTGAGAAATTAACGTTCAAAACAAGATATATATCTGTAACAGCGCTCCAGGCTGCGCACCGGTTCGCTTACTTTTCGCGAAACGGAACTTTGCGTGCAGAAAGCTGATTGGCTCTCCGGTGTCTGTCAACATTTTAAACAGTCCGGAGCGGCTGCCATCTTATCTCTCGGTAGGATCGAGAGAGAAGAAGAGGTGAAAAACGAAGGGGGAATTTAATGAAAGGGGGCAAGGTATACCCCTCTTGACCCCCTAGGAATGTTGTTGGGGTTATTAAAGGGTCCCGTGGGGAAAATAAAAAAAAAAATGATTTTTCACGGTAGAAGCGCTTCACGGGCCGCGAACTGGGCCGCAAACTGGTAGCGAAACGGGAATTCGCCATTTTGTGCTTCGTTAATTAAATTACTAGGTATAAGGGGGTGCGGGAGACGTATCCTAATCCCCTATGTTTCCTGAGGGTGGCTGAGGAGGCTCATATATGTTGATACATGTCTTCCAGCGGCTGCGCCATCTTGCCTTTTTTCCAATGCCACAATTTTGTCGTGCACGGCAGCCATTTTAGATGCCAGGCTGGTCCCAGGCTATCACCTACCCCTGCGGATGTAGTTTATGGCCCCAGCTGTAGAGAATCCAGACATGCCAACCCTCCCGATTCAGGCGTGAGACTACTGATTTCAGTGCTTGTCTCCCGCCTCCCGATTTCTGCAAGCAAAAACCCGGGGGCATATTACGAACAACTAGCGATAATTTTTGTCTCTAACTTGTTTAGAGACAAAAATTATCGCCGCACATCGGCGATTTTTATCGCAGATAAACCTTGCTATTATCGCAGAAAAGTCAGCGATATTCATGTATTATCGAGCAAATGCTCTTAGCCATGTTATCCACCTCCCATTGGATAACATGGCTAAGAACTGCTCAGGGCAGGTGTTAGCTTTTGGAGATATTCGCGCTTAGCGCGAATATCTCCAAAAGTTGGTAATAGGAGATAGCGATGTTAGGGACTGTTTCCAGTCGCTAACATCTTGGCACGCCCACTTTGCATGTCATTAGTGATAAGTATCACTGACATGCAAAGCGGGGCCCAAGATGGTCGCTATCTCCTTTTAGCTGTCAATAACTGGTGTTAGCGACAGCTTGGTAATAGGGAGATAATTTTATCTCCGCTTTCATGGCTTTTAAAGCCAAAAAAGCGGAGATAAACCCCCTTGATAATATGCCCCACGATTCCTCGGGGGTTTCAGCTGACAGGGCTTGGTATTGTGTTACGTGGTAATTTTTCCAGGAAACGTCAGAGGGTCGATGCAGGGGTTCTAGAAGAGGTGATAAACCATTTAAGCCTCATGAACAAGCGCATGGTCTTTTAAAGATTTGTGAAGTACTCGGGGCGGCGGTGTGTGTGTGCTCTCTTTCAGGAGCGGGCGGGGGGGCACTGCCAGCAACTTGCCAGGTCAGGTAGTGTTCAACACGTGCATCACCCTTTCTCTGCCTGCTATTGCGCTCCATGCTTCGGAAAGGTAAGAAAAAGAACGTGCATTTGAGTTTGAAATGTCCGATCCTGCAGCAGCACACTTCCAAAGCCCACACATGACAATAACCCGATTCAAGGCCCCATTCACCCGTTTTTAAAAAAAATATATAACACTCCAACAAAGTAATATTATAAAACTTTATTAACTTTTAAATATAATGAACGGAAAAAAAAATGTAAAAACATTTAAACATTTTTCACCCAAAAAAGCAACAATGGTCAGAAGCTGTCTTTTGTGCGAATAGTCCCAAGGCAGCACAACGTGCAGAGTTCTGGACGGCACCCAGGTGATGTTGCCTGGGTGCCGCACTGGTTTTTGGATCCTACAATGCTGCTCCGAAAATTGGCGTGGGGCGTCCCGGGTGGTGCGGGGGGAGGCCTCGTCAGTAGCGGTCTGTTGTGCGAATAGTCCCAAGGCAGCAGAACACGCTGAGATGTTGATGGCACCCAGGTGATGTCCAGTAAACTGGTTTTGGTATCCTACAATGCTGCTCCGAAAATTGGCGTGGGGCGGCCCGGGGGGTGGGGGGCGTGGGGGAGGCGGCGTGAACGGGCCTCCCCAGGTGGCGGCCATCCAGCTGAGTTGCGCCCGCTCTTGCGGCTACAGCGTCTCGCTCACCATGTTGTTGAGTTGCTCCCACTCTTGCAGTGCAGCGATAGGCGGCTGCCACATGACTCTTAAAATGGCGGACGGCTCTTCGGTTTTGGGCCTGGTCCACTGAAATGGCCCTGGGACACCTTGGAACTCAGACGCTTGCCTGCTAGGGCTTGGGCTCCATTCTCGAAAAGCGTCCCCTCAGCCGTGAAGATTCTACAAAAGTCTTGGGGGCCCCCGACTCCCGCAGGCTTCCGGTGGGGAGCGGCTGCCATGATTGCTCGCGGAATGACCACGACGGAGCCACGAGATGGTGGTGCTCTCATGCTGACGCCAGCTTCAGTCTGAATGATCCAGAAACAAGGTGGGGCTTTCATCGTTTGGGAAAAAAAAATGTTCTAAACCAATGAAAAGTGTTATTTTTAGGTCATATGACCACGCCTTCCATCTTTAGGAAACCAAAAGTAAAATGAACCAATGAAAAGTTTTATAAACAAGTCACATGACTTGTTATGCGGCATAGGGCTACAAAAAGCGTAGAAAATCCGTTGGCACGTGAGGCGGCGTCAGTAGCGGACCGATGTGCGAATAGGCCGAAGGCAGCACAACGCGTCGAGATCCGGATGGCACCGAGGTGGTGTCCAGCAAATTGCCGCACTGGTGTGGCCATCCTACAATGCTGCGCCGAAAGACGGCGTGTCCAGCTGAGTTGCGGTCACTCTTGCGGTACAGTGACTCGAACGCCCCGAGATCCGGATGGCACCGAGGTGGTGTCCAGCAAGTTGCCGCACTGGTGTGGCCATCCTACAATGCTGCGCCGAAAGACGGCGTGTCCAGCTGAGTTCCGGTCTTTCTTGCGGTACAGTGAGTCGAACGCGCCGAGATCCGGATGGCACCGAGGTTGTGTCCAGCAAGTTGCCGCACTGGTGTGGCCATCCTACAATGCTGCGCCGAAAGTCGGCGTGGGGTGCCCCGTTGGCTTATGAGGTGATGTCAGTAGTGGACCGATGTGTGAATAGGTCGGAACCAGCACAAGGCGCCAAGATCCGAATGGCAAGTCCTGGATGTTGAGTGCCATAGTTGAGAGTTCTGAGTAGTGCTTGTAAGACTGTCTGAAGCTTATTTGCACCTGCAGCAGCTTCACTATTGCCCTGGTGTGGCCAAAGGTCGCACATGACATAGGCGGCCGGCTCCCGAGGTCCGGCGGAACTTTTTTCCTTTTCCTTTCTGCTTCTTTTCCTACAATCCGTTTCATCTGAAGACACGACCAGGTCCCTGAATGTGTGCAGGGGGACGCTATTTATTGAATGAATATGGCGGCTTGACACAAAGCTGACTCAAGCGTTGCTGTTGATGCTATACAGACAAAAATTGGTTTTCAGTTTGTACATTCTTCAGGATTTTTTTTCCATCCAAGTCTGATTGAGAGTTTGTAGAAAAATGGCTTCAGATTTTCCACATACTACTCTTCAACATTCTTCCTAAATGTAACAATGTGAAACTCACTAGGAGAACGTCTGTTTCTGTTTCCTTTCAAAATGCTGCCAACAATATTTTCTGAATGGAAGACACCATCTTGTAGCATAAAGGGCCGAAAGGGGTTCTGGTCTGGCCGATGGTTGGTGGAGACATTTTGACTATATCTTGGACCTGCCCGGACTCGCCCAAAATGGCGCCGGTATAAATGGGACTCGTAACTCATTGTTGTGTACTAGTTGAACAACCTTGATATCATGAGATATGAATGCAGTTTTGATGCTCATGGCGGGCAGGGACGAGAATTGATTGAATATTTCGACATCCCTATTGATATTTAGTTCTGATGTGCTATTGATTACTGTACTATTGAAAGTTCGAATTAACGTCCCCCATGGTACTTGCACGCAAATGTATATCTAGATAACTTTTTTGTAAGTGGCCCTGTCGTATTTTAATTACAAAATGTACGTCCACCGATTCCGCAACTGTTAGACACCTTAGTTCTTGCAACCTAATGGCCCGCTCGTTACGTTCCTCTACAATGTAAATGTCTCCTCATCATATACGATTCCAGTTTGCTCCGTGGCCGGCCCACGTGGTTGTAGGCCCGTATTTGTATACTGACATTTTCACAATAAAGGTTTTTAAAAGAAAACATGGTAGTAGTATTTACATTGGTAAAGTTTTTACTTTTAGTCACTGTTTTCGAATCAGTAAAAGGCATGTGAAATAAAGTAGTCCAATTACATGACGGATAAAAGGTATAATATGTAGGAACGCAGTAAAGATAAATGGTCAAGGGCAGTTGTGTTTTTCACTCCTGCAAAATAAAGTGATCGATAAGAATCTGATATTCAGGCGTATCAGCGACTAAGACAGCAGGCCTAGCCTCTTTTGCTCAACGGCTCCGTCATGGGACGAAGAAACGCCCTTTTTCTCGAAAAAGGAATATATTTTACTTGCAGGACAGTTGTAAATTTTCCGGGAAAGTACATTAGCCTGGAATATTATAACCTATATGTTTAAAAAAAATAATGTTCGAAAACAATAAAAAGCGTAATTTTTAGGTCATATGACCAAGCTTTTCATCATTAAAATAACAAAAGTAAAATGAACCAATGAAAAGTTTTATTAACAAGTCACATGACCTGTTATGCTTACGTTGCGCGCTGCGCGCCGCGCCCCGGATCACTTCCGGGTGCGCTAACGCGGCGTGTCATATAACGCATTACGCGACAACGTACGTCAAGAATATAGTCAAAATGTCTCCACCAACCAGCGTTCGGAACACAACCCCTTTCAGCAGTCCAAAAAGTTCTGTTAAATGACAACAGAGGGGACAGGCAACAAGAACCATCAGTCAAAGAGGGGAGGGCAAGTTCTTCTCTTCCGGGTCATGTTGGGGCGCTACCGGAACTGATCGAATTGGTAGTCTACAGTGTTTCTGGATGTTTCAGACTAAAGCTGGCGTCAGCATGAGAGCACTACCATCTCGTAGCTCCGTTGTGGCCATTCCACGAGCAGACATGGCAGCCGCTCCCCACCAGAAGCCTGCGGGAGTCGGGGGCCCCAAGACTTTTGTAGAATCTTCACGGCTGAGGGGACGCTTTCGAGAATGGGACCCAAGCCCTATCAGGGAAGCGTCCGAGTTCCAAGGTGTCCCAGGGCCATTTTAGTGGACCAGGCCCAAAACCGAAGAGCCGGCCGCCATTTTGAGAGTACTGTGGCAGCCGCCTATCGCTGCACCGCAAGAGCGGGAGCAACTTAACTACATGGTGAGCGAGACGCTGTAGTAGCAAGAGCGGGCGGTAAACAGCTGAATGGCGGAAGATGCACAGTGTAGCAAAAGTGGGCGGAATGGCAACTAAAACGGTAAAGGGGCGCCCCACTACAGCGTGTCTTCAGGTGAAACGGATTGTGGGACAAAGTCCAGAATAAAAGAGTCATCAAAAGGCAAAAAGTTCCGCCGGACCCCGGGAGCCGGCCGCCTATGTCGGGGGCGATCTCAGGCTACACCAGTGCTATAAGACTTGGGGAGGGGGTCGGAGCCAAGCGTCTTCTCCGAGTCCGTGCCATCACACCGTCCCTCGGGGGCCTCCGTCAAGCGGTTTAGGGAGGTACCATATAACATTGTTTTCAAATGCAGTCAGGTCCACAAACGACCCTCACTTACTTTGAGAATAGTGAAGCTGCAGTAGGTGGAAATAAGCTTCAGACAGTCTTACAAGCACTGCTTTTGTAAACATTTTTTGTTTTTTTGGTATTTTTGCACAGTTTTATATATTTTTTTTGTTTTTGATGGAGGGGAAACAACAAAGCACAGGCATTGAAAAAGGCTCAAACTCAGAACTCTGAACTATGGCACCCAACATCCAGGACTTGCCATCCGGATCTTGGCGCCTTGTGCTGCTTCCGACCTATTCACACATCGGTCCACTACTGACATCATCTTATAAACCAACGTTATGTAAATAGTTATTTAATAAAATGTTTTACCCTGTTTCTTTGCTGGTGTGTTGTCTATATTTTTAATATTTGCATAGGGTTTGTCGTTATTTTGGGCGGGATGGGTGATGGAGCCGAGCTGTCTTGCAGCCCTCATTGTGTGGAGCTCAGTTCATCTCACTATTTTCGTATTTCTCATGAAGGGGTGTTTATAATATTTCTATTTTAGCGAGGTCAAAAAAAGATCCAATTAGTGGCGTACTGATTTTGCTCGATTACTTTTATTTTTTTACACGATTTTTCCCGATCTGCAAAGACTAAACAGAGTATTGCGACTTTGTGCTTGTTTGTAAATAGAGAATGAACCAAAGAGAATCAATTGTAAAACAGTAAATGCTTGGATAATAATCAATCAAATGGAGAGACAAGCAGGCAGGACGGATTACAACGGGGGTAAAGGCCTGCGTTAACTACTCTTCAGTATCTGCAAAGAGAGAGTACTACTAAGAGAAAAGAGGGGAGGGGGGCAGCGTTCAAAGCACATCAGCGTGCATAAACACGAAAAAGTTTTTATCTATCACGTACTTGACATTTTAAAGCTTTTCATATTTGCTATTAAAAAACCATTGAAATTCACTGAAAAAACCATAGGTTATAGTCGATATATAGTTAGGAATTTGCATTTACAAAACCTTGAAAATTCATTGAAAAAACCATTGGTTTTAGGCCATATATAGTTAGGGATTTGCATTTACAAAACCTTATTTTACTCGCATAAAACCATTGAAATTCCATATATAGTTAGATGCGCTAACTATATATCGCGCACTCGCAATCCACTGCTGATGATGTCACATATTACATCATTCATAACATGGTCAGTGACATCACTGATGACATCACTGATGACAACTCAAATGACATCACTGATGACATCTCATTTGACATCACTGATCACATCACTGATGACATCAGTCATGTGATAATACAATGAACCTCTTCAGACTCTAATATAATCTTACATACACTCAGTATAAACAGACACTCACAGACTGTCACTCATCCATGGAGTTACTCACACACCTAGTCAGTCATGGAAAGAATCAATCACACCTCCATTTCCTCAACTATACATTTATACACACCTTACTTATTCAAACATATTCTAACACATATTTACTCTCTTATACAATCCCTGATACAAGCTCACAGTGATCCATACAGCCACTCCCACATTCACTGGCTCTTATCCACAGTTATTTATATATGTCAACTCTCAGATGTATTGTGTTTTACATACGTATTTACTTGCACATGTAGCACTGAGATATCCATTCACTCACCAAGACACCCATGCACAGTCAACCGCCCATATAGCTGTTTCCACATGCACTCTTGAACTCATACACCTAGTGAATCAACTGCTTACACATCTATGCACAGACTGACACACCTCCCAGCCACCCACACACATACTCAGTCTCCCATACAAATACTTGAGCAACCAATCAATAACCCATATAGTTATTCATATAGCTACTGATCAACACATGCTTTAGCTTACACAACAACAGACATACTGATGCACAAATTAAGACAGTTTAGTCACTAACCCATGCACTCAGTGAGACACATTTAATCACTCTTTCATACAGTCAGTCATGCACCTACTAAATTCTTCATCCAGACACTTATACATCCTCTCATTCTTCAATATGTAAAACATATTTAAACTTTACAGAAACATAGTCACTGGATGTTGTCATCAGTGATCTCATCAGTGATGTCACTGACCATGTCATGAATGATGTAATATGTGACATCATCAGCAGTGGATTGCGGGTGCGCGATATATAGTTAGCGCATCTAACTATATATGGAATTTCAATGGTTTTATGCGAGTAAAATAAGGTTTTGTAAATGCAAATCCCTAACTATATATGGCCTAAAACCAATGGTTTTTTCATTGAATTTTCAAGGTTTTGTAAATGCAAATTCCTAACTATATATCGACTATAACCTATGGTTTTTTCAGTGAATATATATATATATATATATATATATATATATATATATATATATATATATATATATATATATAGGGATTTAATTGCACAGTAAACTATTGTGCCGTTTCCTGGTGTGCCGCCTCTTCATTCTGGACCAAGTTGTGGTTGTGGATTAAGAAAGTGTTCGAATATATGGTGGTTGCTGTTACCACGAGTGGTGCCAACGCTGAGAGGAAGGGAGCCGCCAAAGCAGCGAATTTGATGAAATATATATATATATAAGTATATATATAGTCAGGCGCCAAAGTAATTCCAAATAGAATGTTATTGATTTCCTATGGAAACTAGGTCCTAACTATAGCTACCTACTGGCGAGCGCCAGTAGATAATATATATATAAAAGCAGCCACAAAACAAAATGACTGAATTGTTGAGTAAAATGGAAAGATTGCATGAACGTGAGGTTAGAAAATGGTGGGAGGCCACCAGTCTTCAGAGTTATATCAAAGGGAATAGGGTCCCTAGGGGACTAAGAATATATACCGTCCCATCATATGAGATCCAGACCCTCAGCTCTTGACAGATTGGGCCAAGCATACTGCACAATACTGTTGTGGCACCCTAGGCATACTTGTGAACTATGCTTGGAGTGACCGTGAAAAGGCGCTGGCAGAAAAGTAAAGAGCTTGAGGAAGAACTGGCAAAGGAGGATAATAAGAACCGGGTGGAGGAGTTGAAGGCCCAGATGAAAGCAAGACTACTGAAATATGAACAAAAAATTTAAAGTAGGAATCAAGAAAAATGTGTCCGTGACAAAAACGATTATTTACAAGGAAGGGTCCTAACATTCGCCCGGAAGTTCGCTGCACCCCGAAAGGAATTTAACCAGAAGAAACAACAAGTGGTTCAATGGGTAGAAACCTCATAATCTGATTTCACTGAAAATGAGTCGAGTGATGAGCAACCTGGGAGTACAGCCCAGAGCAAGAAGGTCCCTTTTCACAACGAGTTTCAGATAATACGCCAATCATGGCTCCGGGGTGGCAAAAACAAACCCCCAGAAACAAGAGGAGAAGAACCCGCAGAGGTGGTGGCGGCAGGAAGAGGGAAGCAAAAGGCAAACTGGGGGAATCGCAACAAGAAGAGATCCAACAGGCGATAGCAAAAACCACAAATCTAACAGTGGTTAACCTGACCCTGCGAAACCTCACAGAAACTGAAAATAAAGTTTTACGTCTTGGATTGACATTTTGCCCTATGAGCCACCTAGGGTACACTCAACAAGGATAGACCTCTTTAGTTTCACGTGCAAATTGAAACTACATAAGTATTTCAAACTTAGGACCCATTTGAAAAATCCGAAAAAGGTGTCCAATAGAATAACTGCTACTGGGAAAGACCTGTCAACCATTGAAATCTTGGAGGATGCACAGTTTGAAAATAGAGACAATCTTTATGATCAGATGTCTATACCAGAAAGAGGCATGAATGTAGGGATTGAACAGGACAGGGAGTAAAGTCAGTTTAAACTTTATCAGAAAGAAGCATTGCGTCAATTGCCCGACTCCACAACTTATGAAAAGGTGTTGAGTGGGATTTATGAAGCAAGTACAAAATCTTATGATGACCTAGTAAGCAAGTGGTATGGAAGATCTATGCTGGGAACGGAGGAGCATCTATTTCTGAGAAGTAACAACCCAGTGGCTCCTACCTTTTATCATATCCCCAAACTGCACAAAGACAGTGTAAATCCACCGGGGAGACCGATCATTTCTTCAGTTAATAGCCTAACAGAACATTTGTCCAAATTTATAGACCATTTCTTGTCTCCCTTTTTGACACAGTTGGAGTCTTATATTAAAGACACCAAAGACTTTTTAAACAAGACAGCAACATTATCGTCGGATCCCAGCTATCTTTTAATGGTTTTAGATGTAACAAGCCTGTATACATGCATAAATCATGAGCAGGGTCTGGGAGCTGTACAGGCTTGTTTAGAGAAGAGGCAGCTACGCTATGCCATGCACAACCAGATGCTACTGGAATATGTAGAGTTCTGCCTAAAAAACAACATCTTCTTGTTTGAAGATCAGTTCTACAGACAATTGTCTGGGACGGCAATGGGCACCTGATTGATTGATTGATTGATTGATTGATTTTAATGTTTATATAGCGCATGCTGTCACCCTACGGGTATCCTGGCGCTTCAGACAGAAAAGAATGGACCAGAGTGGAATAGGTCAGGGCGGGAAGAAGGGAGATCATAGGTTAGACCATAGGGAAGAGACACGTTTTTAAGCTCCTGCAAAATTCTAGCAAAGAGTCAGCTTGTCTGAGGTTCAGAGGTAGGTCATTACACAGGCGGGCGCCAGCCACGTTGAATCCCCTCCCTCCTGACTTGGAATGTTTAACCCTGGGGACCTTCAGAAAGCTCGCGCTCGAAGAGCTAAGCTGTCTCTTAGGCTGGTACCATGAGAATTTTTCCTGTAATGGTACTGGACCCAACTCATGCACCGCTCTGATTACCAGGCAGAGGGATTTGAAGTCCTTAATGGGCAGCCAGTGTAGTTCCCTCAGCGCCAAGGTGGTAGATGCGCGATGATGCCTATTAAGCGCTAGTTTTGCTGCTGTGGACTGGACCCTCTGCAAACCCTGAATTATACATTTTGGGGCCCCCAAATACAGAGAGTTGCAGTAGTCCAGCCTGATTAACACTACAGTTCTTACCACCAAAGAGCGTGACTCATTTGGCAGAAGCAGAAGAATTTTTCTTAACACACGCATAAGGGAGAAGCACACATTGGCGGTCTTACACGCCTGTGACTCCATCTGAAGGTTGTCATCAATCAGAACCCCTAGGTTGCGTACCCTCCTATCTGGCACTAATGGTTCCTCCTCAAGGGAGAGTTTAAACTCAAATGGTAATGGTTTGGGCACCCTGGCCGCAGAGCAGTCACCACCTCGGTTTTCCCGCTATTAAATTGTAGGGAAATTCTCCTCAGCCAGTCAGCCGTCTGCCGCATACACTGCTGGAATGAGTCCAGTGAGATTGTGTTTTCACCTTCGACGGAGAAGGCCAGCTGTGTATCGTCGGCATAATTGACTAGGCTGACTCCAAAAGACTTGATAATGGGGAGCAGGGGCTGCAGATATATGTTAAAAAGAATGAGACTGATCGCAGAACCCATTGGCACCCATATACTACCGGGGATTTGCTAGCGGAAAATGGTACCAGAGTAACTACCTGCTGTCTTCCTACAAGATAGGACTGGAACCATTGCAGTGCCCTTCCTTTCACTCCTAACTTCGTAAGTCTCTATAACAGGATGGAATGGCTCACCGTGTTGAATGCGGCTGACATATCAAGAAGCACCAAAACAGTGGCGTTCCCGTTGTCGGCCTGCATGCGCCGATTGTCCATCATGGTGACCAAAGCTGTCTCTGTCCCGTGGCCTGGACGAAACCCAAATTGATCTTTGTAAAGCAAGTGGTTATCCTCCAGGAAACACGATAGTGTGCTACTGACTACTTTTTCCCGGATTTTACCCGGAAATGGCAGGAGAGAGTTGGGCCTGAAGTTTGCCGAAGTTTACGGGTCCAGGGAGAGTTTTTTAATGAGTGGAGTCACCACTGCATGTTTCGAGAATTCCGGGACGATTTCTACTTCTAATGATTGATTACAAATCTGCCTCAGCCAGGGGAGGGTTTTTTGACCAAATGATTTCCAAATTTTATGAGGTAAGGGGTCAAGAGGAGAGCCCGAACTCACACTGAGGGCCATATTATTAAAAGCAGCAACAGTGAGGGGCAGAAAATAGTCCAGGGTCGTTATATGGGGAAGATCTTCCACCGATGGTTGTTCTAAATTGTCTTGCCCATCGTTGTTATTAGAATAAAGGGTACAAACAATTTTGTCAATCTTATCCTGGAAGTAGAAAGCAATCTCATCACATAATTTTTGTGATGCTGCTCCCTTGTTATTCAGACAGGCAGGCGAGGGGAGCTCCTTGAGGATTTTGAAAAGAGCTTTTGTCTCATTTGGCGCTTGAATAATAGAGGAAGTGTAGTATCTGCTTTGGCCCTGAGAATATGCTCTTTATATTTGAGTTGTACTGTTCTCAAATCTTTTTTGTCTTCCACATTATAGCCCTTTCTTCATTTCCTTTCTGCTTTCTTACAGAGCAATCGTAACTGTTTCAAATCTTCATTGTACCAGGGAGCCATGATTTTCTTCCTATTTTTTATCTTTTTTGTTGGGATTGCCTGATCCAGAATGTCGATTAAATAGCTTGTGTACATTTTGTAGTTTTCCTCAACCGTCACCGTGGGTGTGAACTCATTGTCTTCCGGGGCAGGCAAATAGGTTCCGAGCTTATCTAGTTTTGCCCAATCCCTGCCTTCCCTGTAGGTATTTTTCAGACTGGTTCCATCCTTTACGCATGGCAACCTAAGCCCAAAGTGTATCAGATGATGGTCAGTCCAGTTCTGAGGTATTATGTTTAGTACCTTGGTAATCAGTAGATTAGAGAACAGTAGGTCAAGAATATGGCCCCCTTGATGAGTAGGCTGTTCCACCAACTGTGAAAGATTAAGATTTTAGCAGGTGAGTCTCAGGTCTCTCATGTGGCTACTAGAACTCCCATCCTCCCTAAGATTGAAATCTCCTAGAATTATCATTCTGGTGTGTGTCAGGGAAAGATTAGTGATGATGTCAAAGAGATTGTGGTATTGTGTGGCACCACCTGGGGCCTATAGCAAAGCAGTCCTGTGAATAGATCGCCTCTAAGTACCTGCAGCGAGAAGCCCATGAGTTCTATCCCCTCTACTTCATCTATCGCTAAGAGCCTTATGTTCAGCTCCTCCCTGAAGATTACACCCACTCCTCCACCTCTGCCTGTACTTCTCGGCTTATGTAGGATTTTAAATCCATTGGGGCATGTGAGGCCTAGCTCTACCACCGACTCAGCGGAGGTCCAGGTTTCTGTCAGGAACAGTGCGTCCAGTCCCATATCTTTGATCATACTAGAGGCCTCAGTAAATGCTTAACGAGTGACCGACTGTTAATCAGTCTGCATATGAGGGTCTTTTCTGCCTTCTTCTCCAGAGCCATTGGGCAGAGGGCTTTACCGTTTGTCTTATCGAGACTTATAAGTTGTTGCCTACTGTAGGTCAGCCGCCTTTGGTCACCTTCGATACGGGCAGCATGGCTGGTGCTGAGCGCTTCTGGGCATAGACGGGCTTGCCTCTGGCGTGCCTACGGCGTGCCATCGGCGCGCCCGCTGCGCGCTTGCATTTCCCTGTTAAAGTATGCTGGCCTGAGAGCCCTGTCCAGCCACTAGAGCGCCTCCCAAAATGGCACCGACTAATGGCCGAGTGCCTGACCCTTCCTCACACAAGATGGCGCAGCCAAAGTGTGGAGTGTTTTTTATCCCGCTCGAACAGCGGGTGAAGAGATATTATTTTTATAGTGTGGGTAAGTGGCTTGTTTTCAGTCTAACAGTCAGAAGAGAAAAATACAGCCAAGTATTAAAAGAGCAGACCGCTTGCGACAAAGTTTAAAACTATGCAAATCCCTGCAGTTCTTTCTCCTTAATCCGCGAAATCGCGGCACAATTCTCCTGTCTTGGGCCGCGCGCTCGCACTTTCCTGTTTAAGTATGGTGGCCTTAGAACCCTGCCCAGCCACTAGAGCACCTCCCAAAATGGCGCCGACTAATGGCCGAGTGCCTGATCCTTCCTCACCCAAGATGGTGCAGCCAAAGTGTGAGCGCTCGCACTTCCCTGTTTGCTTTGCTTTGCCCCCAGCTATGCGAACTTGTTTGTTGGCTGGTGGGAGGAGCAGGTGCCCTAAGCCCTTGAGGGCACAAGCATAGGCAGAGTGGTGCGGCGGCACCGGTATATAAATGATTTATTCATCGTATGGCAGGGCAGTGTGGCATCAGCATATGACTACATAGAGATCTTGAACAGCAATGATCTAAATCTTCATTTCTCAGGAACAGTGAGTCCTTAAGCAGCATATTTCCTAGACCTGAGGGTATTTGTAGAATACCATAATATTCATACAGCACTCTTCCGTAAATCGATGGAAGGGAATTAGGTGTTTGCTAGTAGTAATCACCCACCCAAACTCATACAAAGCATCCCCTACAGAGAGTTCCTGAGGACTAAAAGAAACAGTACCAGGAACCAGGACTTCGAGGCGGCTGCTTCAGAGAGCTTAGTGAGAATTGTGGTGAGGGGATATGATCCCATTTCACTTACAAAGACATTGCAAAAAGTGAGATGTATCCCTAGGGAGAAGTTGATTATGGAGAGTAGAGAGAGAGACGTAGAAGATGGCCAGAACAAATTCCGTATGATTACACCTTGTTCAGCTGAGGCTAATTACCTGAAGAAAATGCTTAAGAAAAACTGGCATATTAAAAAAACATCCTTTTATTATCGCTAATAGCCGCGTATGAAGCCTGGAGACCTGTGAGTCCCGGCTGAGTTCATTATCCATTATCTTTTATCTAAATAATACTTGAATCACCACGTGGGCACTAAGGTCAGCCCGAAGTGCAATTAACAGGCCTTTGGTCTTAACAGTGTCCGTTTACCTGAACTACTACGTGGGTACATAGGTCAGCCTGAAGTGCATTTAACTTTAGCTACCCCTCCTCCTCGCTGGTCTTTTCTGTCTTTATAAATGAGGGAGAAGCCTGGGGGCACAAGCATGTCTAGGCATGGAGGGGATAGCTTGTTGAGCCAGGTCTCTGTGAGGAAGGCAACGTCGATGTCATGCGAGAGGATGGCCTCTACTAGTTCTGTTGCATGCAAGGAGGCCGACCTGCAGTTGATGAGTAGGCAATTGGTGAAAGGCTTTTTGTTGCTGGGCTGGCGATCTTCTCCTTGGGCGCCCTAGATATGGTGGTCAGGACGGGCTGTCTCTGGTGTTTTGTGAAGGGAAGGTCTTTTCGGAGACCTGTGATCACTTGTATTATGGATTTAGGTGAGTCGGAGGGTGGTGTATCGTTGGAAGAGGCTAGAGCGGCTGCTTCCATATCGGACATGGCTGCTTCTGTTCTGTTGGGTCTTGAGGTCAGGGCTATTTGAGGCCAGGGTTTGGAGCCCCTTCTTGAGGGTCTCTGAGGATATGTTGCAGGGGTTTCTAAGGACCGGGCGGGGCTCTTCTGATTGTTGGTGTTGGCGGTGGGGGGAACCCAGGGGGGAGCTTGGTGGTATCTGCAGGCCTTAGTTAGGTTGGAGAGTATTTCGGTTAGATCCTGGGCGATCGAGTCTATTTGGTCTTCAAGTGACGCAAGTTGCTGCGCCATTGAGTCGAGGGAGGGGTTGAGGGCAACTTGGGGGGATTCATCTTGTGAGGTAACGGTCGGGTTGAAGCAGTGTTGGCCCTTATTTATTGTGTATGACAGGATGTCTCTTTTTGAGATCCTAGGGGGGAGATCTGTGGGGTAAATAGTGAGATTAGGGGTCGCTGTCTGTTGGGAGCCTTCTAGAGGTTGCGGTGAGTGTGTCCGGTAGGGGGGTGAGGTTGTGCTATCTTTGGGGAGCTGTGGCGCCTGTTTGGTAGGGACTTTGTGTTGGGTGAAGACTCGGGGGAGCTGTGCGGTGAGGGGAAGGGGAGGTGTGGATTGAGTTACTTTTTGATGCTGAGAAGCTGAACGTGGAAGTGGGGAAGAGGCAGTGAGGTAGGTGGGGGAGAGCCAATCGGAGTTGGGGGAGGAGGGGGTCTAAAGCTTCAGGGTTGAGTGTAGTGGTAGGCAGGGGTTGGATTGAGAAGGAGTGAAGCAGGAGGGGGAGAGCAGATCGAAGTGAGGGGAAGAGGGAGTCGAAAGTGTCAAGGTTCTCATTACTTGCCTGAATGAGGACCGTGCCATTAGTGTAGATGGTCATGGATGTGGTCCCTCTTCTAGACATGCGGTTATGGAGCAGGGTTGTTAGTTTGCAGCTGTGTAGTGTGGATGTGTTTTTGGCTATGTGAAGATGTGTTCTGAGCATGGAGATCCAGTCTTCTGGCCTCTCCGTCTGGAAAATAGGGTCCATCTTAATCAGACCTTTAGAGGAGGAGTGGTAGATGTCTGTGAATAGGGTTTCTCTATGTTGTCGGATTAGTTTCTGTTTGAGGCTAAGTCTCATTTTTGCAGAGAGATGTGGGGGAAGTTAATGGTGAAAGAGTTTTGGCTGTGGAATATGAGATTTGCAGGTAGGGATTGGTTTGGGGGGGTTGTCGAGTCGGGTGCCATAGTGAGGGTGAAGTGCTCTAAAAGGGAAAAGGCGGGAGGGGGGATGGGTAGAGCAGACCCATCTGGAGTGAGTTGAGGGTAGGGTTAACAGTTATCATCGGTGTTTGAGCAGGGATTGTTCTGGAATATAGTCGGAGTTTGATCAGGCTCTTTCCTAAAAAATGTAGGTTAATAGGGCTAGTCAGATGGTAAGCTATGGCTTTAGAGTTGTGAGGAGCAGCCAACCTGGGGCCATGCAGCCTCGGTAGGGGGTGAGGGGCTATCTGTTAGGCTGTGGTGCCCTAAAGATGTTAGCCGTCTGAAGAAGGGGTTTTGCGTCAGGTCCATGCCAGGTTCAGTCACAAGTCTCCCTTCAGTGCCAATTTTCAAGGTTCGAGGTAATCCCTCGCCTCAGTTTCCAATTTGGGGGTCAATTCAGAGACAGGTCCAAGTTTGCAGACAGATGAATGGTTGGTTCACGCTTCCTGATTGTTCCACTAGGGTGCCAAGTTAGCGTTCTAGTGTTTTTCTCTTGGTCCGCCATTTCCCGCTCCTGCACGTTCTATGTGGCGCTCTTCAACTGTCTTTCTTCGGCAGTAAGACGTCCAGCTTTTGTCTCCTGTCAAGAACTACTAATTCTGTCTAGAAACATTCCCTTTCAGTCTAGAATTTCTTCAATTCTTATTCTGGTCTTACCTGGGGAATTATTTTGCCTCAGTCTGATATTTTGAGCAGTTGCCGTTTTCCCGCCGCAGCTCCGCATTTCCGAAAATTCCGTGGAGTGCGGCTGGGATTAGCAGCAGCTGTAAATCTTCTGTGAACCTTCCTTCTGGGCAAGTTATTCGTCTGCTCCGAGTCAGTGCAAGAGCGGTAAGAAGTTTCTATTCTTCAATTTAGAACTGCATAGCGGTGCTGACTTGGGCAGTCCTGCGCATTCCTTGAGCTCGTATTCACAGAACAGCTGAGACATTTATTTTCTGGCGAGAATAAGCGCAGTTCCAGTTTAGAACTCAACCTTGTGTATTCCTATTCAGTCAAGCCTGTGAAGGAATTGTATTCAATTGAAATAAGAGTCAAGTGTATCTTCAGTGATGTAACTGAAGCTTCCAGTGAACCGAGAGTAGTTGGAATCCTTTTCTTATCATTTATTCAGCAAGGCAAGATCTATACGTACAGCTTCAAGTATATGAGAGTATCAATTATATGCATATGGTTATACTTTTATTCACCACCTTTACAAGAATCCTTTTAGACTTGTCTCAATCTACAATTTGAGTTCTACAAATCTGCAGGAAAAGACTTTATTTGTAGCAGATTATTTTCCACTAGAGAGGGGCAATATTCCACACAGTAACAGGTATAGAGAGGTGTGGAGCTGAGAGTTGAATTTCCAAAGTGTTGCTTGAACTGTAGTCATGTTTTGTTAATTGTTTCAGGTGTTCTACAGCTTCCTGAATACAAGAGGTTGTAGAAGTAGGCACCAGAGTGGCAGTCTCTCTTTTGTTTGTTATCCACTTCCCCTTTCCCTTCCATTTCTGGGCTTAGAGAAATTCGGGTGCAGAGGTGTTTGGGAATTTGGAAAATATTCAGCATTGAAGCCTTGGTCATTCGCTCCCACGGAATCAAGATAATTCAGGTACTGCTTCTGACAGATTGAAGTGCCAAAACGTACCTTCCGCCTGAGCAAAATGGCTGAAGGTTTAGATGTCAAGGCTTTGGCTTCAGTGTTAGAGGGGTTACAGAAACAGTTGAGTGAAACCAGGGAGGAGGTGAGGAAACCTAATCAGCAAGCTAGCTATTTACGTCAGAGGATAGAAGAGTTTTCAGAGAGTCCAAGTCCTAATTTTAGGAGTATTAAGTCACCAGTTTTGGCGCCCTCTCCCTCATCAGAGTTATCTACACAGGTAGTGCATGCAATGTCCCCTACTATTCCATTGGCCCCCCCGAGAGATTTCAGGGAGATCCTCATAAGGCACAGATTTTTCTTACACAGTGCCCTTTGCATTTCCTTTGTAAGCCCATTTTGTTTAAGGAGGATCAGTCTAAAGTGGCGTTTGTGCTGTCCTACCTGAGTGGCGATGCAGCAGCGTGGTCGTTACCACTAGTGGCTTGTAATGATCCAGTTTTGTACAAATTTGAAGAGTTCAAGGCTGAATTTTTGCGCATCTTCGATCAAAGAACAATTTCTCAAACTACAGACAACGAGTTATTTGATTTAAAGCAAGGAAATAGAGATCTGGTGGCATATTTGGCACAATTTAACAAGTTGATCGTACAAACCAGTTTGCCAGAGTCTAAGAGGGCGGCAGTTTTTTACAGAGGATTAAAGGATGAGTTGAAGGATGGATTTGCTCAGATTCCAAAGAGAACAACCGATGTATCTGAACTTATTGATCTAGTTTTGCAGATAGATCAGCGGCAAGCCGAAAGACGTAATGAACGTCGGAAGGATGTTCGAATTCTCCCACCGCGATTTAATCGAGTTAGGTCACAGTCGGTCAAGAACCAAGAGGGCCAAGGTCATTCCAATGAAGAACCTATGCAGGTGGGAACGATCCGAGGTCCTCTTACCAAGGAGGAAAGAGAAAAAAGGCGTCAGGGTAAGCTGTGCATGTATTGTGGTCAGTCGGGTCATTTTGTCAAGGAATGTCCAAAGAAACCAAAGTCCAGCTTGTGGGTAAAAGACCGGCTCCACCAGTAGACGGAGTTGCACTGGTGGGAGCAAGTGAAGAGACAACTCCAAAACCACAATTTTTGGCAAATACTTTACAGTCTGCAGCCCCGGATTTGATTTTGTGTAGTAAAATTTCTTTCGGAAAGACTCATGGGGAAGAAGTCTCTGTGATGGTAGATTCAGGGGCAACGGGGAATTTTTGTGACATCCAGTTTGCCAAATCCTTAGGAATCCAATTTGAAAAGGAGCTAAAACCAGAACCTGTTCGGGCAGTTGACGGCACAAATCTGTCTTCGGGACCCATAGACTTTGATACCGAATTGATAATAGTGTTGGGTCAAGGAGAACATCGGAGTTACATCCAATTTAATCTCATTGATGCTCCTCAGTTCCAGCTCAGTCTTGGTTTGCCTTGGCTCACTGAGCATAATCCACAGATCGATTGGTCCAGGCGCACAGTGGAGATGAATTCCGATTTTTGTCATGAGCATTGTTTTCAGTCCTTATCGGAAGCCACAAGTTCCACCATGTCATTAAATTTGGCAAATCAAACTCAGATGATTTGTGCTTTGGAAGTTCCAGTAATCCCAGAGGAATATCAAGATCTGAAGGAAGTCTTCAATGAGAAGGAAGCTCGAAAATTGCCACCTCATCGTGAGTATGATTGTCGGATTGAATTAGAGCCGGGAGCTTCTTTGCCGTGCAGTCGAATTTATGCCTTATCTGAACCAGAGAACATCCACTTGAAAGACTACATCAAACAAAATTTAGCCAATGGCTTCATTCGACCTTCACAAGCCCCAGTATCATCGCCTATGTTCTTTATTCCTAAGAAGGATGGAACCTTGAGGTCCTGCATTGATTCCCGGGCCTTGAATCTAGTCACAAAAAAGAATTGTTATCCGCTACCTCTCATTTTGGAACTCCTCGATCAGGTCAAGGATGCTTGTGTGTATACCAAGTTGGATTTACTCGGGCCTACCATTTGGTGCGCATGGCCAAGGGTGAGGAGTGGAAGGCTGCATTCCGAACTAGGCTAGGGTTGTTTGAATACCAAGTGATGCCCTTTGGGCTATGCAATGCCCCAGCAGCTTTTCAGCATTTTGTGAACGACGTGCTTTGTGAATACCTGGACCTGTTTGCCGTGGTATACATCAATGATAGCCTCATTTTTTCCAACATTCTTGAGGAGCATGTTTGCCATGTACGTGCAATTTTGGAGCGGCTGTTGGAGAATCATCTGTTTGTAAAGTTGGAAAAGTGTGTTTTATATTCCTCTAGAGTGGAGTTTTTGAGTTTCCTTCTATCTCCAGATGGTGTATCCATGGATATTTCTAAGCTTCAGCCTATCAAGGCTTGGCCAGCTCCAAGGTCGGTGAAGGAGATACAGAGCTTTTTGGGATTTGCTAATTTTTATCGGCGCTTCATTCAGAATTTTTCGGAGAAGGTGAGTCCGATCACTCGTCTTCTCAAAAAGAATGTACTATTCATTTGGGAACGTGAATCGGAGGAGGCTTTTCAGCTTCTAAAAGAAGCGTTTGTTACCGCTCCTGTTCTGCAACACCCTTATTTAAAGGAACCATTCTTCAATGAAGCTGATGCATCCAATTTGGCTATTGGAGGAATTCTGTCTCAACGTCAGAAAGACACGGGTCAGCTCCATCCGGTGGCCTATCATTCCCGAAAACTGTCTCCTGCAGAGGTCAATTATTCAATTGCGGATAAGGAACTCTTGGCTGTAAAGGAGGCTTTCAAGGTTTTGAGACATTATTTGCTTGGAGCGAGACAGCAGAAGGCACCAGTGTGGCAGTCTCTCTTTTGTTTGTTATCCACTTCCCCTTTCCCTTCCATTTCTGGGCTTGGAGAAATCCGGGTGCAGAGGTGTTTGGGAATTTGGAAAATATTCAGCTTTGAAGCCTTGGTAATTCGCTCCCACGGAATCAAGATAATTCAGGTACTGCTTTCTGACATTTTGGCTGCACAGTCAGGAGCCAGGTGTCCTCGGTAGGGGGCGAGGGGATACCTACAGGACTGAGAGCTCTGGGTAGAAGATTCAGCTTCCATGGGGGCAGAGGTCGTGGGCCATAAAAGTATTAGGCTTTGGGCAGCAAGGAATCCAACTCCAATATTGTAAGATCAGGCAGAGACTTGTGGGGGAGCGCTTCTATTGGGGTCTGATTGCGCTGCATCGTTGGTCTGGATCAGTTCTAGGCAGCTCCTGGGGGTAAGGTACCTCTGGTGTTGGTTGGGAGGACCTAGAGCCTGTCGGGTTCTAATTCGAGGTGTAGTGGTCACGTGAGGTGGCCATCTTGAGGGTCCCTTCTACTCATAGGACTTCTGCTATAAGCAGACAGGACCTCTCTGGTGGATAGTGCTGGTGAGTGACCACTGATAGGAGGAGAGCCTTTGGGGTTAGAGCCCAGCAGATTTCGGTGATCGGAGGATCTAGATATCAAAGGAAAAGTCATGAGAGGTGGCCATTTTGGGACCAGTCGGATCAAGAGGTGGATATTGGTTGTGAAATAACCTTATTTGCTCATGCCAGGAGTTATTGCATGCCTGCAGTATCCTTATGGTGTTGAGTGGAGAAAGGCCCCGGAGTTTCGGTGAGATAGGGTTTTAGTGCATTTAATGCTTGGTGTTGTGGTCGCGTGAGTCGGCCATTTTGAGACCAGGCAATCGGGAGCCCAAATGCTGTGGCGGGGAGCTAGGCTCCTGGTTCTAGTGGGCGCCTTCATCAGTGTTGAGGGATTCTTTGCCGTTGAGGAGGGGAGAGTGGCCTCTGTTTAAGCTGGGCAGTGCACGGTAGCAAGGTGGGCACTGTTCCGCGTTAGGATGGTCACGCATGGAGGCCATTTTGAGGTCAGTCATCGGCGTGAGAGATAAGTTGTTGGGCCGAGACTATGGCCCCTGCTCAAACCTGAAAGTGCAGATGACCGAGGTTCTTTTGTGGGCTGTCCGTGGTGTGGGCTTTCTCGGACGAGCTCAAGGGGGCCTTGGTACTCGGTAGGCATTAGTCTGTGTTGGTGGAGTCACGCTTGGTGGCCATTTTGGGGCCAGGCGTCCTACCTTAGGTGCTGCTCCAGAGCAGATTCAGAGCAGGATTCCTTCTAGATGTATGACCAGCAGTCCTCACCCAGGCATGGGGGTTCAGACGGACTGTGGTCTCGTCTGGTGGTTTCTCGAGCGGATCCTGGAGCGTTTCAGTCGGGATGCCTGGTTCTTCTGGCGGAACGGTGTAGGACGAGGAATTCTAAATGGCACTGCAGTTTGTTTTGAGGACATCTTCTCATCACTTTTTCATCTGTTTTTTCGCATCAGAACGCGGTCAGTAGCCTTTGGAGGTCAACGCTGGGCAAATTTATTTTCCGGCGGGGGGATTCCCCTGGGCAATCACTATTGAAGTGAACCCAAACCCGGGAGCTAGGTATCAATGCTCCCTCCCCGCGGCCATCTTGATACAAGTTGGGAAAGATTGTTATCCTCCAAGAATCCATATATATTTTTATCGATTAATCATGGGGAGATTTTTCAAACACCTATTGTTAGCCTGAGGAAGGTGGAAAGTATCATATGCCACCGAAACGCGTTGATTTGCTTGTCTAAATCATTGGTTGTTTTAACTCATATCAACATCAACACTTAGTAGATCCCTTGAGTATGTTTAAGCCTGTACTTACCTGGATTGATAAATTATAACTAAAGGGCTTATTGAATATTGATCGTCTACAGTGTGTTGACAAAAGATATAACCCTCCCTGTTTTTACTTATGACTTTGTGTGTTATTCATTCTATTAGTAGAATTTTATTATTATTGTTTAACTTGTTGTGTATAAATTTGTTTATTTTTTTCACATCTATAAACCGCTTGCATTCTTCTGAGAATATTGTACATGGTTTAAAATTTCGCAAATTAATTCATGTGGGCAAGAGGATCTTTTTAATAAATGCATTTTGTAACTGAATATGCCATTGGATTCTTCAGCTCCTAGGGTGCTATTTAATTGTGGTACGTGTGGCTTTATGATTGCAAGTTGATTGATGTGGTATACTAATTATATATAAAACACAAAGGGTTTCCTTGTTTTAAGGTTCCTTGTTTTATGGTTTAAAATTTCGCAAATTAATTCATGTGGGCAAGAGGATCTTTTTAATAAATGCATTTTGTAACTGAATATGCCGTTGGATTCTTCAGCTCCTAGGGTGCTATTTAATTGTGGTACGTGTGGCTTTATGATTGCAAGTTGATTGATGTGGTATACCAATTATATATAAAACACAAAGGGTTTCCTTGTTTTAAATATTTTAAAAACAGACAATACCATTAAGGATGATATCCCAAATTACCCCTTGGTAACATTTAAAAAATCAAGATCACTTTGTGACATGTTAGTCAGGAGTCATCTTGAAAAACTGCAAAAGCAGGTCAGGATCCTGAAAGAAATGAAGGGTTTCTTGCATTACACGCGCAAGTTATAGTGAGTCCAACTAACTATAACGTGGAATTTCATTAGTTTTATATCAGTAAAATTTCCAGCTAACTATAACTGGTGTCAAACCTATGGTTTTTTCAGTGAATTTCATAGGTTTTTCAAATGCTACTTCCTAACTATAACGTGTGTAAAACCAATGGTTTTTTCAGTGAATTTCATAGGTTTTTCAAATGCTACTTCCTAACTATAACGTGTGTAAAACCTATGGTTTTTTCAGTGAATTTCATAGGTTTTTTGAATGCTAGTTCCTAAGTATGAAGGATATACCTGAAATAAATATCAACATACCAATCTTACGTGCACAACCGAGTGCACGCACCCACCTATTTATTTCATGAAGCTTTCCAATTTAAACCTAATGAATTTCTTCATAGACCAATGAAAAAACTTATAGTACGTTAAAGACACTGAACCTAGGCTTTTTTTCTCCTATAAACTTTTTAATTAAATGGAGCCAAATTTTTTTTAATCATTCGTGCGTGACTGATTGTACACACCTTAATATTTATTTTGAAAAATATAACAGATTTTATAATTTATTAATTGTATACTTAAATCGAGCTGTAAAAATATGTGAAATCCGTATGTGTTTGAATTCACTTCTTTTCACGTTTTTAAACTTCAGTAAAGAACATCGCTACTTCCAAATCACGTTCGTAACTAGATAGTGTCACCGCCTACACGTCCTGAGAAGCGCATGTAAAGTCATGTGACTTGAAAACAAGACTTCCAATTGGTTCTTAGTAGTTTCTGTTCTGGAATTTACACGAAGCACTCCACCCACTTTCCTCACAATCTTTTCTACTCTGAAGAGACAACAACATCGAGCATCTTCCGGAAAACTTTGCTGAAATGGCTGCCGTTCTGCATTCATCTTCCGAATCTGAAGGAAATGAGCGACCACCGTTAAGAAGAAAAAAGGAATCTTTCATTTGGCAATTTTTTACTTATCCTGAAGATCAAAAGAAAGTGAATGCGCCAAAAGTAACCTGCACGATATGCAATTCAGAGCTCTCAAGGGGAAATCCAAATAGAAAATATTCGTTTTCTATACACACCATGCTGCGGCATGTTAAACAAAGGCACCCTGAGCATTATGCAAAAGCATCGACAAGAGCCCTGGCAACGCTATTACCATCAGAGGTGGCCAGCACATCTTCTGGTGGAGGACCTGTATCTCCATCGAGTGCTGAGATGGACTTGAGACCATATCTTGCGAAGGTACACATGAAATGCAACGAGTGTGCAGAAATTCTTTTGTATGGAGAGCAGAGCCTTGTTCTTATTAAACTCAAAATTGAAAGTCATAAATGCCCCAAGAAAAAATAAATTTCTTCACTTCATTTTCATAGTATTACATACTGAAAAATGTAGTACAAACTTTAAGAAATCAAAAGCATCATAACACTTGTTTCCAAAAAAAAAAAAAAAAAGTTCTTTTCAGAACTAACTATTTCTACCAAAACATGCTCCAAGAGCATCTTATGACATGTTTTTTCGCCGCTTTATTGTAGTGCGTGACCGGGTGCGCGCACCCTCCTATCGCGTACAGGACCTGAGACTTGCATGTGAAGTCATGTGACTTCAAAACAACACTTCTAGCTGATATTTTCTCGCCGCTTTCATTTTGTGCGCGACCAGGTGCGCGCACCCACCTATCGCGTACAGGCGTCGAGACACGCATGTGCAGTCATGTGACTTTAAAACAACACTTCCAATTGGTTCTTACTAGTTTCTATTCTGCAATTTACACGGAACACTCCACCCACTTCCCTAGAAAACCAGTTTATCGAAAAACTTTTAAAGCCTCCCCTTATGAAACATTCGACATCTTTCACATAGCAGTGTAGTAAATAGCACTAGATACACTCCGTCCCTTAATTATAAAAGACTTATCAGTATGTGAGAAAAAATTTTGTTTTCACGTGATAATGTGAAATGCTGAGCCTGTTACAGAATTTTTTTTCACATATATGTTACTATTTTCCTTCGACCACTAACACCATAGAAAATACCACCAATAGCGGTGATATTTTGTACACTGACAACGGGCGATTTCTATCGCTTAGAGTCCTTGCTATTATAAAGTTTTATTTCCTAAGTCTCTGATCTCCAACTGTGGAACGTGACTCCCCTGTGTGTCGTAATGAGGTGCTAAGAGCAGCACGTACACTACACTGTGACTAAGCATCCATAAATTCCGCGGACATTTCTACCCTGCTATCTGCAATTATAAACATCAAAAGGAGCTACGCTGCCCCCCTTGGAGAGGCCTCACTCCCACTGCTACAAAGGCTTGGCAGTCGCCAAGATACACAAAAACAGCGTCTCAGATCCATTAAACTTCTGTGACGATCTCAATGAAAATAAGCACTAAACAATATTCAAGTATGTAGTATTCCTTCTACTTGGTTAGAGACTAGGGGGCATATTATCAAGGGGGTTTATCACCGCTTTTTTGGCTTTAAAAGCCAAGAAAGCGGAGATAAATTTATCTCCCTATTACCAAGCTGTCTCTAACACCAGTTAGTGACAGCTAATAGGAGATAGCAACCATCTTGGGCCCCGCTTTACATGTCAGTGATATTTATCACTAATGACATGCAAAGTGTGTATGCCAAGATGTTAGCGACTGGAAACAGTCCCTAACATCGCTATCTCCTATTACCAACTTTTGGAAATATTCGCGCTAAGCGCAAATATCTCCGAAAGCTAACACCTGCCATGAGCAGTTCTTAGCCATGTTATCCAATGGGAGGTGGATAACATGGCTAAGAGCATTTGCTCGATAATGCATGAATATCGCTGACTTTTCAGCGATATTCATGCATTGCGGCCGTTTTTTATCTCATTTGCGATAAACCTTGCTAATAGCAAAGTTTATCTGCGATAAAAATCGCTGATGTGCGGCGATAATTTTTGTCTCTAAACAAGTTAGAGACAAAAATTATCGCTAGTTGTTGGTAATATGCCCCTAAACATTTACCGCAGCGCTGCAGCGATTTCTTCCGCAAATAAACCTTGGTATTAATGAGGTTTAACGCAAATGCGGTAAAAATCGTTGCAAAGCATAAGTATCACAAAAAAATCAGGATTATTCATAGATAGCGACCTAATGCTATTAGCCATGTTATCCACCTCCCATTGGATAACATAGCTAAGAACTACTCAGGGCAAGTCTTAGCTTTTAGAAATATTCCCGCTTAGCGCAAATATCTCCAAAAGGTAGTAATAAGAGATAACGATGTTAAAGACTATTTTCAGTCGCTAACATCTTGGCAAGCCCACTTTGTATCTCATTAGATATAAATGCAACTGACATGCAAAGTGCGGCCCAAAATGTTCACTATCTTCTACTAAGTGTTGCTAACTGGTGTTAGCAGCAGCTAGGTAATAGAGAGATAATTTTATCTCTGCTTTCTTGACGTTTAAAGCAAAAAAAACACAGATAAACACCTTTCATAATATACCTCTATATTCAAATTGAAGTAGGCGTAGGTCTTCACGCAGCAATCACATGCACAGTTTTGAAAGAATATGGCCCAGAAAGTCACTGAGTAAAATCTCATAAATGACAGTCAACCAATTTCAATACGTATTACTTCAGAAGAACAGTTCTTTATGATACAGGGCTCTAGAATGACAGACATATCTCGTCTTTATAAAAACCCTTCAGGTTTTTTTAACAGCTGTTAAATGGTTCCATACTCATCACAAACCTGCTCCATCATGAACATTGCCTGGTCTGTCCTCAGGACGAACAACATTTGTGATGAACTTGCCGCTATGCATGCAGAACACTAACATTGTGCTTCCTTAACACGTTCTATTCACTAAGCAGGACCATGACGGAACCACTCTATCATAAACACACTTGAACCATGACTCATAAAAGGAGTACCTCAATCATGACCATGCAAGTCCCACTAAGCCCCCCAGCCCCCTAATCTTGAGTCAGAATTTGAACTACAACACAGGATTTAAAGTCCTGCAAAGAACACCATGTAACATTTAATACCATATACACCATTGTTTTCATATATCACTTTTCCTAAACTCACTCAGTGAAATATCGCTCATTTTATTTAATCACTTTTAAACCATACCTTCTAACAATGCACCCAATCCTATGTGGAAGTGTTCAATATAAAAGATGACATTGTTTTAAGAAGGATAGAGAAATAAATAACACAATGTTGTAAAAATTTCTTTATTATATATACTTACCTAATAAAAAGAAAAAAAAATTACATTTCTTATGAAAACGTAGCATGTGTGGAAAGAAATTAAAAATAAAATTATAAAGTATATTATTTATAGAAAAAACAATACGAAACAATAAGACAGATGCAAACAAAACTGTCAGGTATTATTAATTAAACTTACCTTATAAATATAATATCTGTGGAGGAGAGTGAAAAAAAAATCTGTTATAATACATATTTCTGAATGCAATGTAGCAAAATAAGTAAACAACATATTAAATGATTTATTTTTGCTGTCCTCAGAAAACATTGATTTTCACTATCAAGAGTGATTTCAACATTAATCATCATATAACAGCGGGGAAAAAATAACACAATCAAAATGATTGTGTTTAAAAAACCCATACAAAATATTATAAATACTTGAAAAAAACATGTCTTAAATGTTTTCCTCAAATTCGCAATTTCTTGAGTAAGCACACTACATCTTCCACAGTTACAACCTAATTAAAGTATACCACTTATTTTTCAAGATATCTCAACAAAATCCCGTGCAGCAATCTCATATAAAAAATGTATTTGAAAGACACAGTTACTTCTCTCATACCTTTCCGCGTGGCCAAATTGTATAAGCTAACTCATTATCTTTTAAATACCTCTCCCAAACACTTACGTCCATATAAGTTTCTAAATAATTCTCAAAAGTACTCATTTTCTTCTCTCATATTTTTCCACGTGGCCAAATACTATGAGTTAAGTAGTTTTTTTCTGAAATTTTGTAATCTTAGTCTCATCTATTATTTTCTGTACTTTTACAATCAAAATTTGTACCATATTTTATACCATCAAACATTAAGTAAATTTGTACCTGATGTTATCAATATGCAAAACACAAATTTCATTTATAGATTTGTACACCCTTATTTACATGATATTTCTAAACTAGTAAGTTTCAGATCTTTATAGTATACATATTCCTACAGCAAACCACTCTACTGAAATTTGGGTTCCAAAAATAGCAAATAAGAGTTACTTAAGGCAAAAGGCAAACGTTTTTTAAAAGTCAATTGGCTATCATTGCAAAGTGTCCAGCCAGTAGCACACTTCAAATAAGCCGTATAATGTCCTGATGATGTAGAATGCCCTTCATGATAAATAATGGCTACAGTTACAAATGTTCTTCTAGAAATAGAAACTTGAGAAGCCACAAAATTTTTAATTAAATTGGATAATTTACTCCCATCAGCTCTGCATCGTTGAAACATTAAAATTATATATTGTCCGTATCTATGGATAAATAAAGTTGATAACATTTCAGACTTGCATTGAGAACAGACCATATTTTGATGCGCATCTTTAACTAGTTTAGTAAAAGGCACTTCTTTGCAGTCTGGTAATGTCAAATATAAAAATCTTTCACTGGGTATCTCAGTACTACTTAAAAATGAGCAATTATCACACTTATGTTCCCATTTATAAGAAAGCCCAAAAAGACTATCAATATCTACACCTTCATCTTCCAAAGCTGTAAACATATACATAATAAATTCCTGACAATCTTGCTGTATATTCTGAGAACACTGATTTACTTCTGCTCATATATCTAAAACATTCCTTAATTCCGAAACACTTCCTATTTCATTATCACCACTACTACACGTTTCAAATATAGAATTTAAAGAATGACAAAAGGTATGCTCCTGATTTTCTATAATCTGTTCCTTAACATTTTTTAAAAAGAAAACAACATTAACTACTACATTTGCATAGCAGTTGACACCACACCTATTTTCCAACTTAAATCCAACAATCTCTTCAATACTAACAGTTTTCCTAGAGCTACCAACAACAGCTACATCTTTTTTTCGTCGTTTCTGGACTACTTCAGCACATTTGTCCTCAGTTTTCCTTTTCTGACCAACTATACGCCTTTCAATTAAAGGATATTGAGGTAAACTTGGAGCATATTCTCTTCTTAACCTATTGTACTCCTTCACACAATTTAAATCTGCACTAATCTTTGTCTCATCATAATCAATTAGATAAAGTCCACATAAAGTTCTAACACGCGACAGAGCAACATACGCCATACCCTCTTTGAATACAGTACTTCCAATATTTACCAAAGCACAATCTACACTTAAACCTTGAGATTTATGTATAGTCACTGCATATGCCAAACAAATTGGAAATTGCTTACGACGGACATATAAGTCTTTCCCAAGCAAAAAACGAGTTGAACATCGACTAATTTGTTGAACTTCCTCAATCCCATCAAATTTTATCCTCAAAAATTCAATCTCATCTCTATTGGTATAATTCACAAAACCAACAACATTACCCATTGCTCCATTTACCAATCCTCTTTCTACATGTAAATTTCTTCTTAAAATTATCCGACAATTTAAACATACATACAGATTTTTCTCTAAACCAGCAGTTTTAGATATAGTTTTTTGAAGAGAATCCAATTTCAATTTCAACTTTTCAGACAAAACAATAGTACTACCTTCATGCTCTATTCTATCTTTAGCTTCCAGTTTCTTAATTTCTTGCTTTTCTAAATTCAACATTTTCTCATTAAAAACTGAACATTCTTTCAGAGTTGGCATCAAGCATATCACTGACTTATCTACAACCTCTTTACTATATATTCTCTCAGGAACATTATCTTCATTAGGAAACAGCTTGGAAAGTAATCGTGTTCGTAGAGTCTGTTTCACATCTTCAGTTAATTTTCCAATCCTAATATCTTGAAGAATACTTCCATATTTAGTATCCTTTGCCTGTCGCATATTTTGAATCAGTTCAGTATATTTGAAATGTGACCATATATTTACATTTCCAATACTGCCCAGGCACTTTCTGGTCTCCTCATGTGTAACAGTTTCAAATACAGGTTGTCCTTTGACAGGAGTCAGCTGGAGTAGATCTCCAAAAACTATGGCATGTTTACCTCCAAATAACACATCATACTCTGTCTTAAGTGTCTGTTGCATTCTTAAATGCACAAAAGCAAGCATTAAATTAGAGACCATGCTTACTTCATCAATATTAAGAAGTTTCATTGTTTTAAGGACTCTAGAAACTTCAAAACAAGCTTCTCCAGATAGCTTCTGATATTGTAATTTATTTTCATGTTCAACTGGCAGCATCAGCAAACGATGTAAAGTTACACCTTTTATATTATGTGCTGCCAATCCAGTTGGCTGAGTTTTTTGCTGTAAATATGTAGTAATTCCTTTAATTAGGAAACTTTTACCAGTCCCAGCTTCTCCACTTACATATAATCGAATAGGCTCAAATGACATACATGAGCAATCTTTTCTCTCATGACGAAAAGCCATGCTCAATGTGCTCTGTCACTTCATCATATATCTGTCTTTGCTCAACATTAAACTGCTTCTTTAATTCTTCTAAGTCGATTACTTCCTCTTGACCTTGCTGCATTGCGCTTTCCACCTCATCCATGGCGGTGGCTGCTTCATTTTGAATAATTGGTTGTCCCAGTGGATCTTGACTTAATGATGCCGAACTTTGACTATCTTGTGAACTATCTCTAGCAATCTCTGCTGCAATTGTTGCTTCTTGCTCTATTTCGTCATTCAACATTTGGAGATAATTGCTGAAAACAGGACATTCAATACTACTTTTAGATGCGTTGAATGAATCTTCATAACTATCAAAGTCTCCAAGTAGTTCCTCTTCTCTTCGCCATGGTTTAAAGAGTTGCAAAAGAGCAAAATAGTAAAATTCTCTTTTATCAGTTGTTTCGCAACTCAGTTTCCGATGATTTATCAAGTGTCTTTTTCTTTGTTTTACCAGACATCCTTCATGTCCAATTACAGCATGTACACCTTTATCAATATTCTTGGTAACATTTCTCTTAAAAGTATAATTTTGGGGGGCGTGGCTTGGCGGGCGATGATGGCGGTCGTAGCTTGGTAGAGCTCCCGCCGGCCTGGATTTACTTTTGGCATTTATCCTGGCCCCCGAGCCCGCAGAAGATCCCTGGCTAGTGTTACCAATTCCGGAGTGTGTCCCGTTCTCTCCGGTGTCGGGATCCCGTGATTCTGTATTCACCGGGACCCTGAGGCGCCGACGGCGGAGTGTGGCCTGGTGGCTGGCCGGGAGCCGGGGACCTCGATTTTGGTGACGCCGAGTGGCGGCTGTTGGAGCGCGGCTGAGGGTGCCATCTGTGGTGCGGACCCCGGACGTCCCCGCAGCGCTCGGACCCTGAGCCCGTGGTTGGTGCCTGGCGAGCGCAGCTGGTCCGTGAGTGGGCCCTGTTCTCTCCGGTGCCGGGATTTGGCGGCTCCATCCCCTCTGAGACCCTGTGGCGCCGACGGCGATCTGCGGCCTGGCAGCTGGCCGTGGGCCGGGGACCTCGATTTTCGGGCAGCCGGGAGGCGGCTGTGGGCGCGCTGCTGTGTGCGGCGTCAGCGGCGCAGACTTTGGCTGAACTTTGCATTATCGGTGGCCTGAGCACTGCGGAGGTGCCCTACCTCCTCTGGATCCTGGGGGTGCCTGTGGGAGACGTGGCATTGTGGGGGCCTGTCTGGTCCGGTGAGGCCGGGGCCCCGTGTGTCTTGCCACTGGAGTCGCATTGACCTGCCGCACTTCATACACGGGCACTAGACCCGACGTCCAGACGTAGGGCCAGAGGCATCCTGTGCTTATTGTGGTGGACTCGCTGCCCCGGGCCTGCTGAACCTACCTGCCCCGTCCAGTGTGCAGATCCGCTGTGTCCGTGAGCGGCCATGACTAGGGGTGGTGGAGGGGGCCCGCCTAAGCAGGGCCCCATGGACAAGTTCGCCGGGCCCAGTGGCGGCGCCGGGGCATCTGGCCGCGGTGGCGGATCGGGGCCGGACAACGCTGCAATCCTGGCGGCCATTACCCAATCCCGGGACATGCTGGACGCCAAAATTGGGGCAGTGGGAGCGGATGTTACATTGCTTCGCCAGGACCTCCGGAACGCAGTGGCGCGGATCACTGAGACTGAATCTCGAGTCTCGGTGACCGAAACGGACATTGGCGCCCTAAAGAAAAGAATGGCGGAGGTGGAGTGTGTCCAGAAGACGCTTGCGGCCCGCGTGGAGGATGCCGAAGGGCGCGCACGGAGAAATAACCTCCGCTTCATTGGCTTTCCGGAGTGGTGTGAGAAAGATGGCATGGAGCGTTTCCTAACTCACTGGCTGGAGAGCTGGGTCCCTGAGGGGACACTATCGGCGTGCTTTGTGATTGAACGGGCGCACAGGGCCCTGACTCAACGGCCGCCTGAGGGGGAGCGTCCTCGGCTGGTCATTGCTCGGCTGCTGAACTATCATGACCGCGATGCCATACTGCGGGAGGCGAGGAACAAGGGCTCGCTTACATATGAGAATCATGCCATAATGATCTTCCCGGACTACACGAAAATGGTTCAGCAGCAGCGACAATCCTTTGTGGCCGCCAAGGCTAAGTTGCGAGGCCTGAAGCTTCAATACTCTCTCTGTACCCGGCCCGCTTGCGGGTGGTACACCAGTCCCGGACGCACTTCTTCGATACACCCGAGGAGGTTTTTCGTTGGACCGATGAGGCGGTGCGACTCCGGCCACATGCCCAGCCGGGGCTGGATCCTGGTGGGTCCCAGAGATCATCGCCGGAGCGGACGGACCGCACCAACCGGAAGGGACGACATCGAAGGTCCAGATCTAAGAAGCGGTCAGCATCCGCCAGTGCGACGCAGACGAACGGCACACTTGACTCTGAACACTCTGATGCTGGCAGTTGAGCCCTGGCGGTGCCTGGACGTTGGTGTTGCACGAAATGGACCGACTGGTGAGACTGTTCCGTGTGACTCTGTCTGAGCTTATCTAAATGCTTCTAAGACACTCTGAGGCTCTGGGTTGAGCCACTGCGGGGCTCGGGTGGCGGCTTCTATGGGCCTTAGACCCTCACGAGTAGTGGGTGTTGTTGGGGGGGTGGTGAGTGTGTGTTGATGGGGGTGTTGGGATCCATTGGTATGGTGGGCCCTGGGTTCTCTGTTCTGGACCCGGGTCTCTCCATGCCGCGACAGATACTTCATTGTTTTCTGAGGTATTGGGGTTGGGGGTGTGGGGTGCAAGGGGGGGTTGTCTTGTTGTTGGGGTTTGGGGAGGCTCGGGCCGGGGGTGGCCTGGTGGGCATTGGGGTACTGGGTGTTTGGGTTGGGAGGGTGGGACCGCACGTGTCTTTGGCTTTTGATTTTGTTGCTTTGTGGGGTGCGCCAGGGTGGGGCGGAGGGCTGAATACTGGACACTGTATTGATCATGGCTGATAGTACGACTGTACCTCCTCAAAAGACCCTGCGTGTGGTGACGTGGAATGTGAGGGGTATTCTGGACAAAATCAAGCGTGGGGCTGTGCTGCGTTGGGGGAAAAGGGAGATGGTGGATGTGCTGCTGCTTCAAGAGACTCACATGCTGGGCTCTAAGGCCCTTAGCCTCCAGAGGTTCGGGTTTCAGCAGGTGTACCATGCGGGTTTCACGAGGGGTTCGCGGGGGGTGGCTATCCTAGTACACCGCAGGGTGGCTTATGTGCATGAAAAGCAGTGGATTGATCCTCAGGGCCGGTATATCTTCATCAAAGGCCGTCTGGGTACCGAACAGGTGGTTTTTGGTAGCGTATATGCCCCCCCCCTCTGCAGTGGGCCCTGTCTGAGCGGCTATTCGCGCTGTGGGATGAGATTCCAGAGGTCCTAACCATGGTGGGGGGCGATTGGAACGAGGTTATGGATGTGGGCCTAGATCGCCTGAGGCGGGTGCCTGTGGTGTCGGATCCCCCCCTACTGCTGCTCCCACCAAATTGTGTGCTACTGTGAGTGGCCTGGGCTGGGTTGATGTATGGCGGCACTTTCATCCTGCTGTGCGTGAATTCACATATGTGTCGGCGGTGCATGGGTCCTTCTCGAGACTAGATTATCTGTTTGTGCCGGGTGCCTGTCTGAGTCGGGTTAGGGATGCTATTATACTCCCCAGAGGTCTGTCTGATCATTCCCCCGTTCTAGCTACCATGACCCTCCCCTCCACGAGACAGCCGTTTCGGTGGCGGATGTCATCTTGGCAGTTGCAGCGGCCTGAGTATGTGCATCACCTGCGTGAGGCGTTTGATCATTTCTGGCGCGAGAACTTGGTTGGAGATGTGGATGCAATGGTGGTGTGGGAGGCGCTGAAACCCACGCTTCGGGGCATTGATATAGCTTGGTGCGTGGCTGCTCGGCGAAAACATCGGGAGGCCATTGTGACCGCCGCGGCTCGCGTGGAGGAGCTGGAGCAGCGTGGTCGACTTGGGAGCGACGAAGGCATTGTGAGGCAGCTCTTGCAGGCCCAGCAGGCGTACGCCTCCGTCCTTTATGAGGAAGCCCGACAGGCGTGGCTCGCCACGCGCAGCAGGGTGTATCAGTGGGGCGACAAGTCCTGTACTATGCTGCATAGGTTGTGCCAGGCGACCTTCCAGCCCCTGGTGTTGCCGGGCCTTACTGCGGATGACGGCTCGGTCATGACCGACCCGGATTTGCTGGCGGCTAGCTTTGCCCGTTATTACGAGGCGCAATACGCTCCCCGGGATCACTTGGAGACGGTTGAGATATCCACGTATCTTGACGATCTGCTACCGCAGGCCATCCCTGATGAGACCAGAACCGCACTGGACGCCCCGCTTACGGCTAAGGAACTCGGAGAGGCCCTTGGTCAACTGAATACGGGTAAGGCGCCCGGCCCGAGTGGCTACCCAAGTGAATTCTACAAAAAGTTTCACGTCCAGCTGGGGCCCCACTATCGCTGCGCCCTGGAGGCGGCACGGGATCGGGGAGAGCTGCCACCAGATTGGCGTCATGCTGAAATCGTGGTATTTTTGAAGCCGGGCAGAGCGCCTGACAGGCATGACTCATATAGGCCGATTTCCCTTCTTAACATCGAGGCCAAGGTTCTGGCTAAGGCCTTGGCAAACCGCCTCCTGCCCCACATTGCAGACCTAGTCCACCCTGATCAGGCTGGATTCATGCCTCGCAGGGCCACTCGGCATAATATTCGACGGGCGCAGGCAGCGGTGGATGCCATGGGTGCTAGAGATGAACAGGGGGCACTCCTCCTGGCGGACATGGACCGGGCCTTTGATTCGGTGAGCTGGGCATACCTGTTCACACTGTTGGCCCGCCTCAACCTGGGGCCGGTCTTCTTGTCGTACATTCGTCTCCTTTACACCAACGTGACGGCCTCGGTCCGTGTGGCCGGTGCTACCTCTGGGCGCTTCCACGTAGGTCGCGGTACTCTGCAGGGTTGCCCTCTGTCCCCATACCTGTTTGCCCTCGCCATGGAACCTCTGGCGTCGCGGATACGTGCGGATGCCCGGTTGCGTGGTTTCATTTGGAATGAGGATCTGGTGGATAGGATTGCACTGTATGCGGATAACGTCCTCCTCTTCCTTACGGATCTACGGCGATCGGGTCCCCGGGTTCTGGAGATCATGCGGGAGTTTGGCGAGGTCTCGGGTCTTCATCTTAACCTGAATAAATCGACCCTGTGGGTGCTGGGTGGCGGAGTGGTTGCTGACCCCTGGGCGGCTGAGTTGCGAGTGGCGTCGGATGGCCTAAAATATCTGGGCGTCTTTCTCTCAGAGTCGCGGGCCGTGGCCTGGGCGCGTGGAGTCTTACCGGGGTGGGAACGGGTTCAGGCCGATGTCAAGACATGGTCTAGAATGCCGCTCACTATCTTCGGGAGGTCGGCCATCTTCAAGATGGTGGCGCTTTCACGGCTCTTGTACCAAATCCAGAACTTCCCATACCCCATTGGCCTGGAATGGTTCCGTCAGGTTAACTCAGTGTTGGGCCGCTTCCTGTGGAATGGCGGTGCGGCTAGGGTGGCGTTGAAGACGTGCTTTCTGTCCACATACTGTGGTGGCCTGGCCACCTCGGACCTGCTCTCTTACTATCAGGCTTCCCAATTGCTTGTCCTTAATGAATGGTGGTATGGGGATAGGGGAGATCCGGCTTATGCCCTGGAACGGTTGCTCATGGGTGACCGCACGCTTCACACCATTCTTTATTCCGCTCGCCTACGCCGCGCATTGCCATCGGTCACCGGAGTGGTCTTTGCGGTGTGGCGACAGTCACTACGTCGCATGGGTTGGTGGGGCAAGTTGACGGCTGAGACGCCGCTCTGGCATAATGGTTTGCTCCCGGAGCTGGCGGCCCTGACCGGGTTTGAGGGTTGGGAGGCCATTGGGGTTACGCAACTGGGCCAGGTCATGTCAGGCACCACCCTCAAATCCTTCGAGGAGCTCCGTACAGAGTTCCAAATGCCTCAGTCCCAGTTCTTCCGCTACCTCCAGCTGCGGCATGCCCTCACCCCGAGCATCGCCGGTCTCGACTCCCTGCCGGAATTTAGCCCAGTAGAGGCCAAGGTGTTTATGGGGGACCTGGGGGACAGGAAGGTCTCTAGGATTTACCAGACGCTTGTTATACATTGCTCCTCCACCCTACACTCCCTTCGGGAGGTGTGGGAAATGGACGTGGGCCCCCTTGACGAGGACGATTGGAGGGAGGCGCTGGAATCCCCACGTGGAACCGCCATTGCAATCCGGCTCCGGCTAATTCAATTCAAGTATTTGCATCGTGCTTATTATACACGTGAACGGTTGTGGAAGGCTGGGCTGATTGCATCTTCGGAATGCCTGTGCTGTGGGGTGGTGCCTGCCTCTCTGGTGCATACAGTGTGGTCGTGTGGCCGGTTGACTGGGTTCTGGAGAGGTGTGTGGAGTTGTCTGGCTGAGGTCCTGGGCTGGGATCTTCCCTGTACTCACCGGCTGGGCCTCTTGCATATCATGGAAGGGATTGGAGGCAATGTTTATAAGCGCCACCTGTTGCTCTTGGGGCTAGTCGTGGCTAAACGAGACCTGGCCCGAGCATGGAAGTCAGTGAGGGCTCCCCCCCTGTCTGCGTGGAAGGCTGGGCTGGATTATTTCATGGGTCTGGAGAGACCGATCTTTGAAGCGAGGGGTTGCCCGCGCAAACACTACAAAATCTGGAAGCGTTGGGCCGACTATCGTGGTCTGTCCCTGGACCCCCCGGCGGAGCAGGAGGAGGACATTTGATCACAGCGACAATTTTGGCCTGAAGCAGCAACGCCCTGGTGGCATTACGCCCACATGTTTCTTTTTCCCTGTTGCTTTATATACACGTGCGGTAGGAGGGATTGGGGGAGGTTTTCAGAACGAGGGGGGGGGGTAGCGTTGTGGGTTAGGGTAAGGTGTTGGGGAATTTCTATACTGAGCCTCTTCTGAATCTACTCTATCGTTTGCTGCCTATGTAATTGCTATATTGATATTGTTGTGGTGTTCTTGGTGTGTGGAGATGCCACATTCGTGATGATCATTTGCTCAATAAAATTGGTTGTGAAAAAAAAGTATAATTTTGAAGTATTTCATACAGACAAATGTTTTCAAGCAGAGTACTTCTATTTGGATAGTATGTATTCAACATATTTGTTTTCAAAATGTCTGTACTGTTTGGTTCTTTCTGGGCTAAGTACTCAATTTCTTGCACAGGTTTTAGAACACGGTTTCGTGTTTCTGCTAGGCCCAAACTCACCCAGAGAATAGTCCTTGACTTCGCATAAAGACTTGCTGATGATAATCTATCACAACATTCATATGCTCCAATTTCTCGATGAGACAGCATCTTCAAACTGTACGTATATAATTTCTTGCTCAGGCTCTTTTCTTGAGAAATGTCTTCCCACATCTCCTTCAGTTCCGTCTTTTCAGATTTCGTGATGTAAGACGTTACATATCGAGCCACAGCAATAGAGTTGTCTGCAACATATTGTATGTCCATGTTAGCATTCCACATGGACAAAATGACTGGATTATAGTCATTAATATATTTTGATTCTTCACCTCTTCTTAAATTGTACGTATTTTTAGGTGACCTCCTTCTGATATTATGTCGCAAACATGACATCAAATTGTTGACTCTTCCTTTTGAAAGTACCGGTCGTGCAAATCCAAAGTGACATTTGGTATAAAATTTGCTCTTTGATTTGAATTTTTGCCGACAATATTTTCCACAGCGATGACTTTGGAAACGTAACACTTTTCCTCTTAAGTCCTTATCAGTGGTACTATTAGGTATGTCACAAGTGGCATACTGTTCAATAAAAGACAGTACAGTCTCATCCGAGTCTATTCCAAATTTAGGAGCATCCTTGATCCATAGTAGCATATGAATATGAGGAGCACCTCTTGCTTGATATTCTTTTCTCCAAAAGAAATCTAGTACTTCACCAAGAGGCGGATTTTTCTTGTTAGTAATGAAAGACATCATAGCTTCAAATCTATGATTAAAATACCTGCAAACATTAACTGGATCTAATGAACTCAGTTCTCCAGGTGTCTTGTAGTTTATATTTTCTATATTTGCATTCGCCTCCCGAAGAAATTCAATTAAATCTTCCCAAGCATACTCTGCACAGCTTAGAGTTAAAAACCATGTTGGTGCTCCTAAGTTTCTAAGCATACACTTTAAATCTCCATGACGACGGTACCAATACTCATTAGTACCCAGCTGACAAGCCATTAAATTAATTAAATGAGAATCCAAAACACTATCTTTCTGATGCACTCTATCCATAAATTCCTTTGCTGAAATATTTTGCAGATGTACACCACTTTTTAAGATATGATTTACTGCATAAGACAGACCAGATAAGTCACTCTCAAACAAAAGATGGAACAGATATGGAATACATTGGCGAAACCTTGGATCTTCTGCATATATTCTAGTTGTCCGGTACTCAGATGCAGGAATCTGCATTGGTCGATCATCATATCGTGTACCTTCACCTGTAGGAAATAACTGTGGGAAACAACGACCTTCCAAACTTTCTTCCCAGACACTAATAGGATTTCCTTTCGCCTTTCTCATCTGAAATAATTCAATAGCATTCCCTATTGCTTCTTTGGAATGCAGTGGATGAACACTGTAATGTTCATAAATTTCTTCAGATCTAGATACATCAACTTTTTCAATTTGTCCACTACACAAATCACTATCCTCTTCTTCACTTACATCTTCTTGTTCTACGTATATATCTTTGTAATACTTATTATTTTGCACTAAATACAACGTTGCCTTTTTCACTTTCCTAACATCCACTAAATCTTGCCAGATTTTCTTACTCTTTGTGGGTACACCATTCACTAGAATAACTAGAGGTTCCTCTTCTACATTTTCAACACCAATTGTTTCCATATTTTTTTTAAGATCAAGAGGCAAATACACAACTCCACCCTTTAATCCTCTTAGTAAATCTGAAGGATTTAATTTACCAGTCTTAGGCTCCATTCGAACAATAGCCTGAAAAGGATGTACACATTAAATCAGAATTGTCTCATAAGTATTTAAATTCATCAATTCAGATGGAATATTTACCAACTCTAAATTATTGTGAACAGCTCTAGCAGGCATTTTATTTTCATCTAATTTATTATAACAATATTTACAAACACGTTGCTCAAAACCCAAATCAAAATAGTTTTCCACCAACAAATAAGTTGCAAAATCTTTCCATTGACCATTATTTTCATCTTCACTTTTTAAATATAAATCAACTAACCTCGGTTGACTTTTGTAATGAATTCGTCGACAACAGACACAAGAAAAATTTGGTTTCTCACCTGCAATTACCTTAAACTTTATTATTTCTTGTTCAAAGTTTTCAATATTTACATTCCCAACATTTTCTAACACATTTCCTTCTATAATTATATCACCTTCTGCATTATCTTCCTCGGGACCAAAATAACTGACCTCAATTTCTGCACAAATCTTCTTAACATCTAATTCACATCCATACAAAAGAGCACTATTTAACTGTTTAAGTTTAAGTGCTGGACTTTTTGCATAGTACAACTTTCTCACTAATTTTCTCATTTTAGTGTGATGCACTGCTAACATACGGAAGTGATGAAATACACTCTGACATATTTTTTTAGAGAGACAAGCCAGAGAATGGCCTTGCAGACCTATTTTCTCACGCACTCTGCATTCATCTAATTCTTGCAACATTTTAATTTTTTTCTTTAGACTTTCTTTAGTGTACTTACGTAAGAAATTGCGAAAGAAATCAATTGAATCCTGTCGTACACTACAAATGCTACTACAATTCCAACTGTAAACAGGAGCATTAGGATGTCCCTGTAAAGCTTCTCTAACCATAACATCTTCTGCATTTCTAACCACAATTTTCTCTTTCTCAATAACACAACCATCCTTCACCTCATACGCTCGACCAGTGGTGTCAACTGCATGCAACAGATCGTTACTTTGAAAGTAACTCTCTTCATTAAAAAATGGCTCAGAAGTTGAAGTATGCATCCACTTCCCAGAAAACACTTTACAAAAATTACTCCTATTTATATGTCTCTTCCATTTACTTTTACTTTTGAAAACTTTAATCGCCTTATTTAAAATATTTATTCTATTAAGTATTAAAATAAATAACTTTTGTTTTGTCTCAAATGCGCGCTCAACAAAAGCCTCTATATATAGTTTTGTTTTAAGAAAAACAGATCTTTTTTTAGAAACTTTTTCCTTTTGTAATAAATTCGCAACGACTCTGTTGTAAAACATACGCTTCCTGATTTGGCTAAATTGATTGGTCCGGGTTTTACTGTACTGACTTTCATCTTTCCTAATTGCAGTAATAGTAGTTTGTTTAACTCCAGATGTCTTTTTAGATGATGAAATCGTTTTCTCCTTCTGAACTTCAATATTTACATTTTTCCTTCCCAAAATACTTTTCACAAACGTTTTAGTTTGCTTACCAGGAGTACTCTTCTTTGTATCCGTCCTCTCAGTCTTTGAAAATAATTCTGTAGTTTTCTTCTTTAAACTGTACATCCGTTTGTAGAGTTTCTTTTTTTCAATTCTAGTCGGCATCTTAATTTAAAATTTTGATGAGATTGTGAACCTGTAAGACACAAAAATAACAAATATTATAGTTCAGTACTACCATATACCGTACAAATTAAAACCACACATTCATTTTTTAATAAAATACACATAATAACAGAAAATCTCTGAACAAAGTAGTAAATCCTGTAGTGAATTTTCCTTGTAAATTTATCACACTATATATTTCTTTAAACTTCATAGACAATTTTAAAAAAAATTTAAAAGCATACAAACAGTACACTTTTTTCAAAAACTATCGGTCATCATAAGTGTTTTAATCTTTTTTTCTACGATCTCTTTTTCACTTCATGAGAACATATCTTATCACTCTCATGAAGCACTTCATCGACGAATATATCAAGAAAACTGTCATCACGAATACTTTGCTATCATTTTTTTTTATTTATTCAAAACTTCATAATTCAAAAGAACTTCCAACATTAATTCATCAGGGACTTCTTCAAGTCCATTGTCCTCATCTTCTTCTATCAGCTCTAAATAGGCTGAATCTAAGGATATGTCCATAAAATAATAATTTTCATCAGCTTCCTCTTGAACAACCACGTCTAAAATTTCCTCCATCAGTTCATTAATGATGTCAAAATGAATTTCATTCTCTTCTGACCAATTCTCCATAGTTATTTTGATTAAATTCTTCTTTATCCTTTTAAAAAAATATAGACACTAAATTATATCTTTTTCCATAAGTGTATAACTAAAAACTACCTTTACTAATTTTTAAACTACAGATAATTGTATAATCTCTAACTTATTAACTCTATAATTTGTAAGATACCACATTCCTCTTGTTTTGAAAAAGAAATTGGCAATATAACTCTAAACATTGACACTGTGTTTTTTTTAAATTAAATAATTACTGTTGATAAAAGACATTTCACTGTAAAATTTATTTTTAGATTTTCTACATATTTGAAATATTTATTACCTGTACAATAATCTTTAGAGACCCATTTCTTTTATTTAATCACTACAAAGTGCAATATAAATATATGCACTCTAAAGAAAAGAATCACACTATACAAACCATTTAATTCACTTTACAGATTACTACTTCCCACAGAGACAGTTCCATTTATATTACAACAGTATACTCACCATGTCAATGTCTTACCATATGCAAAATGTCATACTTACCATGAACAACCACCTCATAATAAAACTCTACATTAATATTTAAAAAACTGCCTATACATAGTAAATTCACAGATATACAGGAAAATAAGCATTACATTTCGATCCATATCATAATACCTCTCTCTAATTAAAAATGGAACACTGCCAAACATAATACAACAAGATTTTAAAAATAATGAGCACTTCACAAGTATTACTAAAACAAACCTGAAAGAATTATACTCCAATGATTTCTAAATCTCAACTCCTTGTAAAAGATCACATATCCCAAGCTCATTAAAACATAATTTGAACTGTCAATGGAGAACATCTCAAAAAACATATGTACTATAAGCAGATAGAACCACATGTAAAAAATTTGAGATAAAATCATGTTCAAAACATTTACAAATTACTCTTTATTATTTTTATCACCACCCACAGAAATTGCCAAACCATAAAAAGAAACTCACCTGAAAAAAAAGAATATATATTCTCAATATATAACTTCGACAGGTTAATCCTTACAGGCACCAAACACTCTAAAAATAGAAAAAATAAAATTTTATTAACTTATAACAAACTTATTTCCTACACAATATACAATCATTATAGCATTGAACAAGCATAAGTAATAAGATTCCCCAAATACTCTCCATTAAAAATAAATACAAAATTTCTCATTTATAAAAGCATTCTGCCACAGATATGTCACTTTTCCTTATGTTAAAATTCATGCACCAACAACAGTAGGCTTTGAAAAGTAAAAGGCCAACTCACAAAACAAAAAAAGCCTTATTAATGAAACATTGCGCCACCACTGCGTCACTTTTAGCATGGGAAAAGTGACGCACAAGTGGCGCAAGGCCGTCATAAATAAAGCCCCATGTCCATACAGAAAAACTACAGGGCCAGCATTATACACATGCAAGCAATACACTTGCACAGAACCACAAAACACCAGGAGCCACCATGTTAATATATATCCTTAATATAATAAACCTCTGAGAATGGATACATATTTCCGTGGCAAACTCCTCAGCGATATTTAAGTGACTAGACTCCTAGAAAATTTATCAAGTCATTATGCTCCTCTCCACTGCATAGCCGGCAACCTAATTCTGTGGAGTTCCTATACGACCGGCAATACTGCGCCGTTTCCTTTACCACCTTGGTAAATTCAAAATGGATATCCCTCCTGCCTTCGCAAACGAGCCAGACCACATACAACTATTTCAACAGAGAATGCTTCTGTACTACGGCACCTTAACACTCTCATCTTTGAATACTTCATATCGATTATCATTTCCATATTCGTATTTCACTTGTGTGCAGCCTGTATTTCATTGCTTCAGCTGTGATTTCACATGGGCCCTGCATTTATGTCTCAGCAATTTGGTTCCTCCTGAAGCGAATTACAATCACCTCATAAATCCATTACTTGATCATGAACAGCTTTGTTACAACGGAGGGTTTATGGCCTTTGCAGCGATACAAGGAGTTCTGGGTCATTGGAATATATTCGCAGTGGCGCAAGATTTCCTAACAGAGAGCTACATAGAAAACCCACTGAGCTGCCCTATGATGGTAAAAGACGCTCCAATAATGACAGATCATGAATGCTCCTTTCATCTTCTCAATTGGATGGCTGACATGTTTTCAGATGATAACAGTGATTTCTTGTTACAAGCACTTGCTGCCTATTTTGCCTACACAATGGACGGTTAACTCTTTCCTAACAGCGAGCTACATCGAAAACCCACCGAGCTGCCCTCTGAAAATATAAGAGGCTCAGATTTTAACAGATCATAAGTACTGCTTCACTCTTTACCATTGGATAGCTGACATACTTTCAAATGATAAAAGTGATTTCCTATTACAAGCAGAAGCTACCTATTTTGCCTAAACAATGCTTCAATAACTCTTATATAAGCCATTGACGTCCTCATTTCCTTTTGGTTCCCTATATTCTTCACGTTCTTTTCCATATTTTCTTTTAAAGAACAGACCTATTGGCTTTACTAACAGTGGACATTATGATTTCGTGCTGGCTAAATTTTGATCTTTTATATGAACTACATTTGTTTCTTCAGCTACTCGATTTTCAACTTTATTTTTTTACAGTGTAATCTCAATAATTCTATTGCATATCTTATCTAAGGTTATTTCAAACATACTCGATGCAAAACTCGCTAATATATGCTACATGTGCCCTAATTAATGTGTAAATTTTAAACGAGTTTTTTATAACTGTAAACGCCATTTCGCATCTCAACTACTTATTTCCGCCTCACACGCCTCTGCTCCTTTAATTTCCTATAAAATTATATTTTTAAAAAACTTTACAGAAAAATATGTTCTTTCAACAAAATTTCCATTATTACTAGTGCTGTATTTCAAATGCAATACTGCAACCTTCAAAAGATATCTCAATGCAGTAGTTCTCCTCAATAGTGATTTTCGCAGCATCCAACAGATTACATACATGCACCTCTCGCCATTTTGTCGCTTTTGGCGCCTTTTTTTTCCCCCTCACATACATTCACCTCTCGCCATTTTGTCGCTTTTGGCGCCTTTTTTTTCCCCTCACATACATGCACCTCTCGCCATTTTGTCGCTTTTGGCTCCTTTTTTTCACCTCACACAGTAACATAACACAAACTTGATAGTGCTTCGCATGTAGACAGCTGATTCATAAAGTAATGATGTATAGCAACTTGCATTTTCATATATCCTTCCTAAACTAAAAGACCAGAGACCTTCTTCCACTTATTAAAATATAATATACTTCCTTATAAGAGTGTACAATGTTTTTTTCCAACTATATTCGTTTTTCTTCAACTATAGCGTTTGTATTCCATGTACTACTGACAATACCAATTACTGTGTTTTTTGCAATTTCTGTACTCATGTTACATAATGATTTGCCTTTTAAACAGTACATTTCCAAATAAACATTTCAAATATTCACGGTTTCTCTTTTAATCCATAATGTCAACTGAAATGATTTCATATTAAAAAACTATTCATGGGTTCCACATAACCTTAACTGTAGACACGGAGGACCTTATTTATGAAGGCCTTCCGCCGCCGGTGCCTCATTTTTTAAAATAAGAAAAAGTGACGCACCGGTGGCGCAAGGTCTTCATAAATAAAGTCCTGAATGTTTTCTTTTCTCGACCTCACTTACTGATACTAGAACCTGCAAGCCAATTACGGCCCGTGAACTCTTTCTTAGTAGGTCGCGCACCGTAAAGACAATTATACCACTGTTAACATTTTTTTTTTACTGTTACCAAGCACCGACACAGTTCCGCTTCACTCAGAGTTAATCACTGCTCCCACGCTTCTACAGGCCAGACGCTATGTCCTATTTCTCTCCTTATCACCCTTTCATCTCCACAATAACAAACAGTTCTCAGCCTGCCACCAGAGAACAGACTCAGATGCAGAGGCACCAAAGAGTGAAATACGACATACCCTCTGCTCTGAGAAAGCAACCAAGCGGTACTTGAGAACGAAAACATTCAGTAGCGCTTTAAAAATACCAATGCAATTATATAATTATTTTTTTGAAAACGTTCCAATCACTTTAATAGGACTATCTGTGTGTGCCTCCACAGCAAACTTCCTCAGGCCGGATTGAAGGCAAACACACAGACAATAAGATAACACAGGGCAACGGAGATGCAAAACAGAAGGGACATGAAGATGGAGTCAAACAGCAGAACTGAGAGAGATATTTTTATGCTCCGTTTCCAACCTCAATGTACGAACACATTTACTACACAAATCTCTATACAACCTCATGGTCAAAACTTTTCATTTTATTTCACTCGACCACCTCCCTCACCCCACCAGTGCAAAAGACGACCAGAAACCGCACTATAATTTTGACGTCTAACAGAAACTTTGTGAATACCTTAATCATTACCACTTTAACCCCCTTCCCCGACCCTCTCGCCCCACCCCCACCAGTGCAGGCCACGGCCACCAACCAGCCTGAAATGTTGTCGACTGACAAAAAGTTTACGAATTCATTATCCATTACCATTTTTTCACAACGGTATCACTAGTAATTTACCATTTCTCTCTCTTTCTGCATTGTTTGTGTCTCTGCTAATATTATTTCTTCATATCCTCAACAACTTCTCTCATTATATATAAACGCTTCAAAATTACAAAAATAATTACTCTATATTAAAAATATTTTTTACTGCGTATTCAACATTTAAATGGAAGAAATTACTTTTACAAATACAACACATTACGACAGCCATAAATTAGTTTTCACATGGAAAATCAATGATTGTTTCTGATTAAACTATATTATACGGTACATGACAAAACAAACAGTTACGCACTTACCTTTACCAATGCTTTGAACGATGTAGAACAGTGAAAGTCACAAAACAGATATTCGTTAGCGGAACTCTGATTATTGCTTCTATCACTGCAACCAAAATTAAATGGCACAGATATCCAGTCAATACCCACTCATATAACTCTCTTCAACCAATCACATTTCCTGACGCAAAATTGTAAAATCAAATTTACATTTCAATTGGTTGTCCTTCACAATATTTTCAGACTCACGTGAGAGACACCCATCACCAACTGCCATCTCCGGCTGTTTCCATGGTAACACCTCATTCTGCACCTTGCTGAAGGCACAGGTCAAAAGTTCATATCTCAACGTTCTACAACAAACTAAGAAGACTGTTTTCCCTCCAGAAACACCTGCCAATCCACAACTCAGTTACATGTCTTTTTTTCACACCCAATAATACTTTTCGTTTAACATAAACATTAACATGCAACGTACTCTTCAATCTCCACTTATTATAATCAACCAATCATTTTTATTTTATTAACCACACCCAGCCTCTTCCTTTTTTTTTATTTAGAATTTCAACTTGTAACTACCATTCCACTTCCAGAACCGATCGGACGACGACTACAAATCCATTAAAAATGAAGGTCTGGCTAATAGGACACAGTTATATTCACTGGAGTGAAAAATATGCAGTAAGCAGACAAATTTGCAACCTCGGCTTACCAAATGTACACATAACATGGATTGGCAAAAGAGGATTGAAATGTCACCAATTGATTCCATTGGTGAAAACTTTTATGCATCTCCCAGAACCAGACCTTATAATTGTGCACTGTGGTGGGAACGATCTAGGCACAATCACTGGGGTAGGTCTGGAAATGCTTCTAAAAGACACCTTTCGACAATTGATGACACTTTTTCCTCGATCTGCCTTTGTATATTCCAATATATGCCAAAGACAGAAATGGAATTGGTCCAATCAACATTCTGCACAATTTGAAAAAGCAAGGAGACATGTAAATAAATCTGCTTCTGCTTTCCTCAGAGATTATAGCATGGGTTCTATTTACCACAACAACTTGCGATACCACATGCAAGACGTCTATAGGAGAGACGGTGTTCATTTCACGAATGAGGGAAACACAATCTTCCTCTGCAACATCAGGCTCTGCATCGGTACTTACTTATAAATGCAGCAAACACTCAATTAACACAAGGGCTCTTTTCAGAGCCACTTTATATCTAAGCACTCAAACTTCTAATTTATCTCCATTTTCACACTCTTGTGAATAGGTGTGCACGACCGGGTGCGCGCACCCCGTTATTTTTTCCCGAAAAAAAATATATTTTTTCACGTTTAAGGGCCTTACTACACACCCCGAGAAAACCTACGCAGCAAGACAATCTCTACCTTCTCCCCTTTCCATGTTTCAACGCTATGAAATGAACAATATATTTACTCGCAGTGACAAAATGGCGGACAAAACTTCCTGATTTCCTTCGAATCGAACGTTAACAGACGTCACGCAGCAAAAAAAAATTCCGCTCACGCGCAGCCGCTTGGCTGCGCGCACGTGTGCGCGCCTATAGATATATAATTGACTTTAACTTTAATTTTCTCAACAACTACTGAACGGATTTACACCATTCCAAAAAAAGCATAATCTGCGAACAGGACTCTACAGTTTTGCCAAATTTCTTATAAATCCATTCAGCCGTTCGACCTGTAGCCGAGTCTAAAGGTCCTATGGAAAATAACATGGAGAAAACACGTTTTGGGACCCCCCTTTTATCTCAGCCCCCACTTGACCAATCCCCCCCAGCTTTCAGGAAATGAGCGCAGCGGACCGAGCCATCTTCTTTGAGAAATTCACAAAGATTCATCCAACAGGGCCAAAGTTATTCCAAATAGAATGTTGAGGATTTCCTATGGAAAACAATCCTAACTATAACTACCTACTGGCGACCGCCAGTAGGTAATATATATATATATATATATATATTCAATGAAAAAACCATTGGTTTTAGGCCATATATAGTTAGGGATTTGCATTTACAAAACCTTATTTTACTCGCATAAAACCATTGAAATTCCATATATAGTTATAAGCGCTAACTATATATCGCGCACCCGCAATCCACTGCTGATGATGTCACATATTACATCATTCATGACATGGTTAGTGACATCACTGATGACATCACTGATGACATCTCAAATGACATCACTGATGACATCACTGATTACAACATCCAGTGACTGTATGTTTCTGTAAAGTTAAAATATCTCTTACATATTGAAGAATGAGTGGATATATAAGTGTCTGGATGAAGGATTTACTAGGTGCATGACTGACTATATGAGTGAGTGATTAAATGTGTCTCACTGAGTGCATGGGTTAATGACTAAACTGTCTCAATTTGTGCATCATTATGTCTGTTGTTCTGTAAACTGTTCCATGTGTTGATAAGTAGCTATATGAGTAACTATATGGGTTATTGATTGGTTGCCCAAGTATTTGTATGGGATACTGAGTGAGTGTGTGTGGGTAGCTGGGAGGTGTGTGACTCTGTGCATAGATGTGTGAGCAGTTGATTCACTAGATGTATGGTTTCAAAAGTGCATGTGGAAACAGCTGTATGGGCGGTTGACTGTGTGCATGAGTGTATTGGTGAGTGAATGGATATCTCAGTGCTACGTGTCAAAGTAAGTACATATGTAAAACACAGTACATGTGAGAGTTGACATATATAAATAACTGTGCATAAGAGCCAGTGAATGTGTGAGTGGCTGTATGGATCATTGTGAACTTGTATCAGGGATTGTATAAGAGAGTAAATATGTGTTAGTATATGTTTGAATAAGTAAAGTTTGTATAACTGTATATTTGAGGAAATGGAGGTGTGATTGATTCTTTGCATGACTGACTAGGTGTGTGAGTAACTCCATGGATGAGTGACAGTCTGTGAGTGTCTGTTTACACTGATTGTATCTAAGGTTATATTAGAGTCTGAAGAGGTTCATCGTATTATCACATGAATGATATCATCAGTGATGTTATCAGTCATGTCAAATGAGATCTTTTCAGTGATGTCATCAGTGATGTCATTGGAGATGTCATCAGTGATGTCATCAGTGATGTCACTAACCATGTCATGAATGATGTAATATGTGACATCATCAGCAGTGGATTGCGGGTGCGCGATATATAGTTAGCGCTTATAACTATATATGGAATTTCAATGGTTTTATGCGAGTAAAATAAGGTTTTGTAAATGCAAATCCCTAACTATATATGGCCTAAAACCAATGGTTTTTTCATTGAATTTTCAAGGTTTTGTAAATGCAAATTTCTAACTATATATCCACTATAACCTATGGTTTTTTCTGTGAATTTCATTGGTTTTTTAATAGCAAATATGAAAAGCTTAAAAATGTCAAGTACGTGATAAATAAAAACATTTTCGTATTTATGCACGCTGATGTGCTTTGAACGCTGCACCCCCCCCCCTCCCCTCTTTTGTCTTAGTAGTACTCTCTCTTTGCAGATACTGAAGGGTAGTTAACGCAGGCCTTTACCCCCGTTGTAATCCGTCGTGGCTGCTTGTCTCTCCATTTGATTGATTGTTGTCCAAGCATTTACTGTTTTAGAATTGGTTCTCTTTGGATCATTCTCTATTTACAAACAAGCACAAAGTCGCAATACTCTGTTTAGTCTTTGCAGATAGTGAAAAATTGTGTAAAAAAAATAAAAGTAATCGAGCAAAATCAGTAGGCCACTAATTGGATCTCTTTTTGACCTCGCTAAAATAGAAATATTAGGAACAACCCTTCATGAGAAATACGAAAATAGTGAGATGAACTGAGCTCCACACCATGAGGGCTGCAAGACAGCTCTGCTCCATCACCCATCCCGCACAAAATAACGACAAACCGTATGCAAATATTAAAAATATAGACAACACACCAGCAAAGAAACAGGGTAAAACATTTTATTAAAAAACTATTTACATAACGTTGGTTTATAAGATGATGTCAGTAGTGGACCGATGTGTGAATAGATCGAAAGCAGCACAAGGCTCCAAGATCCGGATGGCAAGCTCCTGGATGTTGGGTGCCATAGTTTAGAGTTCTGAATTTGAGCCTTTTTGAATGTCTGTGCTTTGTTGAATCAAATTTGCGGCTTGACACAAAGCTGACTCAAGCGTTGCTACTGATGCTATGCAGACCAAAACTGGTTTTCAGTTTGTACATTTTTCTAGATTTTTAATCCAAGTTTGGTTGACTTTGTAGAACGATGGCTTCAAATTTTCAACATACGGTGTGGTGGCGCTGACTGGGAGGGGGCGCTTCGCTCCTGCCCCCTCCCCAAGTAAGATTTTCATACGTGAAAGTACGTTAATGGTTTTGGTCCCTGAGATGCTTCGATGTCACTGCCATTCTCAAATAGCATAAGTTCTGGATGTTGGGTGCCATAGTTAAGAGTTCTGAGCAGCGCTTGTAACACTGTCTGAAGCTTATTTCCACCTACTGCAGCTTCACTATTCTCAAAGTAAGTGAATGTCGTTTGTGGACCTGACTGCATTAGAAAACAATGTGATATGTTACCTTCCTAAACAGCTTGACGGAGGCCCCTGAGGGGCGGTGTGATGGCCATGGACTCGGAGAAGACGCTTGGCTCCGACACCCTCCCCAAGTCTTATAGCACTGGTGTAGCCTGAGATTGCCCCCGACATAGGCGGCCGGCTCCCGGGATCCGGCGGAACTTTTTGCCTTTTGATGACTCTTCAATTCTGAACCTTGTCCCATCCAGCTGAGTTGCGCCCACTCTTGCGGCTACAGCGTCTTGCCCACCATCCAGCTGAATTGCGCCCACTCTTGCGGTGCAGCGATAGGCGACTGCCACAGGACTCTCAAAATGGCGGCCGGCTCTTCGGTTTTGGGCCTGGTCCACTAAAATGGCCCTGGGACACCTTTGAACTCGGACGCTTCCCTGATAGGGCTTGGGTCCCATTCTCGAAAAGCGTCCCCTCAGCCGTGAAGATTCTACAAAAGTCTTGGGGGCCTCCGACTCCCGCAGGCTTCTGGTGGGGAGCGGCTGCCATGATTGCTCGTGGAATGGCCACGACGGAGCTACGAGATGGTAGTGGTCTCATGCTGACGCCAGCTTTAGTCTGAAACATCCAGAAACACTGTAGACTACCAATTCGATCAGTTCCGGTAGCGCCCCAACATGACCCGGAAGAGAAGAACTTGCCCTCCCCTCTTTGACTGATGGTTCTTGTTGCCTGTCCCCTCTGTTGTCATTTAACAGAACTTTTTGGACTGCTGAAAGGAGTTGTGTTCCGAACGCTGGTTGGTGGAGACATTTTGACTATATTCTTGACCTACGTTGTCGCGTAATGCGTTATATGACACGCCGCGTTACCGCACCCGGAAGTGATCCGCGGCGCGGCGCGCAGCGCGCAACGTAAGCATAACAGGACATGTGACTTGTTAATAAAACTTTTCATTGGTTCATTTTACTTTTGTTAATTTAATGATGAAAAGCTTGGTCATATGACCTAAAAATTACGCTTTTTATTGTTTTCGAACAATATTTTTTTTTCAAACATATGTTATAATATTCCAGGCTAATGTACTTTCCCGGAAAATTTACAACTGTCTTGTAAGTAAAATATATTCCTTTTTCGAGAAAAAGGGCGTTTCTTCCTTCCATAACGGAGCCGTTGAGTAAAAGAGATTCGGCCTGCTATCTTAGTCGCCGATACGCCTGATTATCAGATTCTTATCGATCACTTTATATTGCAGACATGAAAAACACAACTGCCCTTAAGCATTTATCTTTACTGCGTTCCTACATATTATACCTTTTATCCGTCATGTAATTGGACTGCTTTATTTCACTTGCCTTTACTGATTCGAAAACAGTGACTAAAAGTAAAAACTTTACCAATGTAAATACTACTACCGTGTTTTGTTTTAAAAACCTTTATTGTGAAAATGTCAATATACAAATACGGGCCTATAACCACGTGGGCCGGCCACGGAGCAAACTGAAATCGTATATGATGAGGAGACATTTACACTGTAGAAGAACGTAACGAGCGGGCCATTAGGTTGCAAGAACAAAGGTGTCTAACAGTTGCGGAATCGGTGGACGTACATTTTGTAATTAAAATACGATACAGCCACTTACAATAACATTTTCTAGATATACATTTGCGGGCAAGGAGTTACGAGTCCCATTTATACCGGCGCCATTTTGGGCGAGGCCGGGCAGGTCCAAGATATAGTCAAAATGTCTCCACCAACCATCGGCCAGACCAGAACCCCTTTCGGCCCTTTATGCTACAAGATGGTGTCTTCCATTCAGAAAATAGTGTTGGCAGCATTTTGAAAGGAAACAGAAACAGCCATTCTCCTAGTGAGTTTCACATTGTTACATTTAGGAAGAATGTTGAAGAGTAGTATGTGGAAAATCTGAAGCCATTTTTCTACAAACTCTCAATCAGACTTGGATGGAAAAAAAAAACCTGAAGAATGTACAAACTGAAAACCAATTTTTGTCTGTATAGCATCAACAGTAACGCTTGAGTCAGCTTTGTGTCAAGCCGCCATTTTCATTCAATCAATAGCGTCCCGCTGCACACATTCAGGGACCTGGTCGTGTCTTCAGATGAAACGGATTGTAGGAAAAGAAGCAGAAAGGAAAAGGAAAAAAGTTCCGCCGCACCTCGGGAGCCGGCCGCCTATGTCATGTGCCACCTTTGGCCACACCAGGGCAATAGTGAAGCTGCAGCAGGTGCAAATAAGCTTCAGACAGTCTTACAAGCACTGCTCAGAACTCTCAACTGAGGCACTCAACATCCAGGACTTGCCATTCGGATCTTGGCGCCTTGTCCTGGTTCCGACCTATTCACACATCAGTCCACTACTGACATCACCTCATAAGCCAACGGGGCACCCCACGCCGACTTTCGGCGCAGCATTGTAGGATGGCCACACCAGTGCGGCCACTTGCTGGACACCACCTCGGTGCCATCCGGATCTCGGCGCGTTCGAGTCACTGTGTCGGAAGAGTGACCGGAACTCAGCTGAACACGCCGTCTTTCGGCGCAGCATTGTAGGATGGCCACACCAGTACGGCAATTTGCTGGACACCACCTCGGTGCCATCCGGATCTCGGCGCGTTCGAGTCACTGTGCCGGAAGAGTGACCGCAACTCAGCTGGACACGCCGTCTTTCGGCGCAGCATTGTAGGATGGCCACACCAGTGCGGCAATTTGCTGGACACCACCTCGGTGCCATCCGGATCTCGGCACGTTCGAGTCACTGTACCGCAACAGTGACCGCAACTCAGCTGGACACGCCGTCTTTCGGCGCAGCATTGTAGGATGGCCACACCAGTGCGGCAATTTGCTGGACACCACCTCGGTGCCATCCGGATCTCGGCGCGTTCGAGTCACTGTACCGCAACAGTGACCGCAACTCAGCTGGACACGCCGTCTTTCGGCGCAGCATTGTAGGATGGCCACACCAGTGCGGCAATTTGCTGGACACCACCTCGGTGCCATCCGAATCTCGGCGCGTTGTGCTGCCTTCGGCCTATTCGCACATCGGTCCGCTACTGACGCCGCCTCACGTGCCAACGGATTTTCTACGCTTTTTGTAGCCCTATGCCGCATAACAGGTCATGTGACTTGTTTATAAAACTTTTCATTGGTTCATTTTACTTTTGGTTTCCTAAAGATGGAAGGCTTGGTCATATGACCTAAAAATAACACTTTTCATTGGTTTAGAACATTTTTTTTTCCCAAACGATGAAAGCCCCACCTTGTTTCTGGATCATTCAGACTGAAGCTGGCGTCAGCATGAGAGCACCACCATCTCGTGGCTCCGTCATGGTCATTCCGCGAGCAATCATGGCAGCCGCTCCCCACCGGAAGCCTGCGGGAGTCGGGGGCCCCCAAGACTTTTGTAGAATCTTCACGGCTGAGGGGACGCTTTTCGAGAATGGAGCCCAAGCCCTAGCAGGCAAGCGTCCGAGTTCCAAGGTGTCCCAGGGCCATTTCAGTGGACCAGGCCCAAAACCGAGGAGCCGTCCGCCATTTTAAGAGCCATGTTGCAGCCGCCTATCGCTGCACTGCAAGAGTGGGAGCAACTCAACAACATGGTGAGCGAGACGCTGTAGCCGCAAGAGCGGGCGCAACTCAGCTAGATGGCCGCCACCTGGGGAGGCCCGTTCACGCCGCCTCCCCCACCCCCGGGCCGCCGCACGCCAATTTTCGGAGCAGCATTGTAGGATACCAAAACCAGTGCGGCAGTTTACTGGACATCACCTGGGTGCCTGTCGTACATGTTGTGTCAGCCATGTGACACTGGACACAGTCCCATCAACATCTCAACGCGTTCTGCTGCCTTGGGACTATTCGCACAACAGACCGCTACTGACGAGGCCTCCCCCCGCACCACCCGGGACGCCCCACGCTGTTTTTCTGTGCTGCATTGTAGGATCCCAAAACCAGTGCGGCACCCAGGCGACATCACCTGGGTGCCGTCCAGAACTCTGCACGTTGTGCTGCCTTGGGACTATTCGCACAAAAGACAGCTTCTAACCATTGTTGCTTTTTGTGTTGAAAAATGTTTAAATGTTTTTAGTTTTTGTTCCGTTCGTTATAGTTAATAGTTAATAAAGTTTTATAATCTTACTTTGTTGGAGTGTTATCTATTTTTTTTAAAACGGGTGAATGGGGCCTTGAATCGGGTTATTGTCATGTGTGGGCTTTGGAAGTGTGCTGCTGCAGGATCGGACATTTCAAACTCAAATGCACGTTCTTTTTCTTACCTTTCCGAAGCATGGAGCGCAATAGCAGGCAGAGAAAGGGTGATGCACGTGTTGAACACTACCTGACCTGGCAAGTTGCTGGCAGTGCCTCCCCGCCCGCTCCTAAAAGAGGGCACACACACACCGCCGCCCCGAGTACTTCACAAATCTTTAAAAGACCATGCGCTTGTTCATGAGGCTTAAATGGTTTATCACCTCTTCTAGAACCCCTGCATCGACCCTCTGACTTTTCCTGGAAAAATTACCATGTAACACAATACCAAGCCCTGTCAGCTGAAACCCCCAAGGAATCGTGGGGCATATTATCAAGGGGGTTTATCTCCGCTTTTTTGGCTTTAAAAGCCATGAAAGCGGAGATAAAATTATCTCCCTATTACCAAGCTGTCGCTAACACCAGTTAGTGACAGCTAAAAGGAGATAGCGACCATCTTGGGCCCCGCTTTGCATGTCAGTGATACTTATCACTAATGACATGCAAAGTGGCGTACCAAGATGTTAGCGACTGGAAACAGTCCCTAACATCGCTATCTTCTATTACCAACTTTTGGAGATATTCGCGCTAAGCGCGAATATCTCCAAAATCTAACACCTGCCCTGAGCAGTTCTTAGCCATGTTATCCAATGGGAGGTGGATAACATGGCTAAGAGCATTTGCTCGATAATACATGAATATCGCTGACTTTTCTGCGATAATAGCAAGGTTTATCTGCGATAAAAATCGCCGATGTGCGGCGATAATTTTTGTCTCTAAACAAGTTAGAGACAAAAATTATCGCTAGTTGTTCGTAATATGCCCCCGGGTTTTTGCTTGCAGAAATCGGGAGGCGGGAGACTAGCACTGAAATCAGTAGTCACACGCCTGAATCGGGAGGGTTGGCATGTCTGAATTCTCTACAGCTGGGGCCATAAACTACATCCGCAGGGGTAGGTGATAGCCTGGGACCAGCCTGGCATCTAAAATGGATGCCGTGCACGACAAAATTGTGGCATTGGAAAAAAGGCAAGATGGCGCAGCCGCTGGAAGAGATGTATCAACATATATGAGCCTCCTCAGCCACCCTCAGGAAACATAGGGGATTAGGATACGTCTCCCGCACCCCCTTATACCTAGTAATTTAATTAACGAAGCACAAAATGGCGAATTCCCGTTTCGCTACCAGTTTGCGGCCCAGTTCGCGGCCCGTGAAGCGCTTCTACCGTGAAAAATCATTTTTTTTTTCTTTTCCCCACGGGACCCTTTAATAACCCCAACAACATTCCTAGGGGGTCAAGAGGGGGATACCTTGCCCCCTTTCATTAAATTCCCCCTTAGTTTTTCACCTCTTCTTCTCTCTCGATCCTACCGAGAGACAAGATGGCGGCCGCTCCGGACTGTCACGCAGCAAAATAAAAAAAAGCTCATGCACAGCCGCTGGAAGAGATGTATCAACATATATCAGCCTCCTCAGCCACCCTCAGGAAACATAGGGGATTAGGATACGTCTCCCGCACCCCCTTATACCTAGTAATTTAATTAACGAAGCACAAAATGGCGAATTCCCGTTTCGCTACCAGTTTGCGGCCCAGTTCGCGGCCCGTGAAGCGCTTCTACCGTGAAAAATCATTTTTTTTTCCTTTTCCCCACGGGACCCTTTAATAACCCCAACAACATTCCTAGGGGGTCAAGAGGGGGATACCTTGCCCCCTTTCATTAAATTCCCCTTTCGTTTTTCACCTCTTCTTCTCTCTCGATCCTACCGAGAGACAAGATGGCGGCCGCTCCGGACTGTTTAGAATGTTGACAGACACCGGAGAGCCAATCAGCTTTCTGCGTGCAAAGTTCCGATAAGCGAAAAGTAAGCGGACCGGATCGCTGCCCGGAGCGCTGTTACAGATATATATCTTGATTTAAACGTTAATTTCTCAAAATCCACTGAAGCACATATATTGAGACCTAGCAAAGGCACATCGGGCTAACAGTCCCTACAATTTTGCCAAGTTTCGTGCAAATCCATTCAGCCGTTCGAGCTAAAAGTGAGGCCAACCGCCCTATGGAAATTAACATGGGAAAAACGCGTTTTAGGACCCCCCTTTTTTCTCAGCCCCCCCTTGACGAAACCCCCCCAAATTTCTAGGAGCTGCTCAGAAACAAAATGTGCCATTTTCCTGAAAATTTCAGCCGATTCCGTCCACAAACGCCAAAGTTATTAGACATAGAATTTTCAGAAATCCCATAGAGAAAAAATCCTAACTATATATACCTACTGGCGATAGCCAGTAGGTAATATATATATATATATATATATTCCCCTTGAATACTGGGGGTCCCTGGGGGCCAACTAACCCACCAGGAACCTCCAGTATGCGCCAGGGGGAGAGGTGTAATGAGGCCAGGCCCCTTTTTATACTTCTCTGCAACGCATATCCCCTGGTACATACTGGAGGTTACTAGTGGGCTAGTTGGCCCCCAGGGGCCCCCAGTATTTAGTGGGAATTAGTTCCCCCTCTGGAAACGTGCCAGGGGGCTCAGTTGCAGAGAGGTGTAATAAGGCCACGCCCCTTTTTACACCGCTCTGCAACGCAGCCCCCTGGCGCATACTGGAGGTTCCTGGTGGGCTAGTTGGCCCCCAGGGACCCTCAGTATGCAAGGGGACTTAATCCCCCAACTTAGAATGCGTTACGGGGTGCGTTTGCACAGTGGTGAAGGTCATCCGGGCCTTGAGGTGATATGTGTGCACACATTCCCTGTGGAGTGTTTTAAGTTGGGGAATTTATTCCTCTTCAATCCAGAGGTCCCCTTAGGGCCAACTAGCCCACTAGGTACCTCCAGCATTGCAAAGTGTTGTAAAAAGGAGGCGTGGCCCCTGAACACCTCTCTGCAACGCAGCTCCAAGGCACATACTGGAGGTACCTGGTGGGCTAGTTGGCCCACAGGGTACCTCAGGATCGAAGAGGAATGAATTCCCCAACTTAAAACGTGCCATAGGGCTTGTTTGCACACATGTCACCTCAGGCCCCGCCCCCTTCCTTCACTATTGAGCAACATGTTCCTCTAAATTAAGCCGAACTACGAATTCCGATTTAGTCACTTGTTATCACGAGAGACCTCAGTGCTGCATCTTTGAGCCCAGTACGGACCCTGAAAGTAAATCTAAGCATACTTACCAGTAACTTGTATTTCCGTCCATAGGAATCTATAGACTATTTGGATAATTTTCTTACTAATACGGAGGCTACGAAGCTACTAGATGACGTCACCAAGCAAGAACTCGAAAAAGAAATTACATTAGTAGAGGTGGGGGTTGCTTTATCCTTATTATCTACTAGTAAGGCAGCAGGCCCTGACAAAATTCCGATTGATTTATATAAGATTCTTAGTCAACAACTGTGTCCTATTCTACATGATTTATTCCTTGGTATTCAATGTAATGGTGTTCCACCAGCATCTTGGGATGAGGCTAAAATAATCGTTTTTCCGAAAAAGGGAAAATCCCCCGAACAATTAACCTCATACCGTCCCATATCCCTGATCAATTCGGACTCCAAATTGTATGCAAAGGTTTTGGCGCTCAGACTCAGTGGGGTCGTTGAACATCTTGTCTCCCCGTGGCAACATGGCTTTATCCCTGGTAAAGGAACTACAGAGCACACTCGTCGAGCAATCACCCTATTCGATGCCATGGCTGCCACAGGGGGACAAATGTTGATGATCCTACTTGACGCTGAGAAAGCCTTTGACCGCGTCTCATGGGACATCCTTTGGGAAGTGTTGAAACGTAATAATTTCGGCCCTAAATTTATTAAATCTATTAAGTCAATGTACCTTCATCCCAAAGCAAAAATTCTAGCAGCAGGACTTTTATCTGAAAATATTAATATTGCAAGGGGTACCAGGCAGGGATGCCCTTGTTCACCCCTGCTTTTTGCTTTATATATTAACCCTCTTATCTTGAAACTATTAGAAAACAATATCATTAAACCGACCATTACCTGCCAATTCGAAACTAAAGTATTGGCCTATGCCGATGATATTGCGGTTAATACATCTGACCCGATTGAGGCCTTACGTGAAATAGAGAAAGTGACTACTGAATTTGGACGTTGCTCGGGCTACTCTCTTAACAAAGGCAAAACGATTATTTTGAGTACAGATAATACCATCTGCCTGGATCAACGAAGAGCCGGAAAGGCTACGTATCTGGGAGTTGCTATTTGTGCAGATACTAAATTATTATCAAATGCTAATTTTGATCCATTACTGACCAAGATTAAGAATGATTTTGAAAGAGTTAATAGCCTCCATCTCTCTATCATAGGAAGAGCCAATTATGTAAAAATGAATAGGCTGCCTAGATGCCTCTACCTTTTTCGGGCAATTCCTTTAGCTATTGATCAGGAAACGCTAGAGTTGATTAATTCACTTATTTCTAAATTCTTGTGGCAAAATGGCAAGATTCGGAGATCTCTGGCGCTATTATCATTACCCTTTGATAGAGGTGGTCTTGCTATTCCTAATATAACTTTGTATTACTGGGCTGCATTTTTAAAACAACTTACACCTATGATTAATGGCTATAGTGTAGAGAGCCCAGAAGGAGTTGAAAATATTCCCTCAATCTACGAGCTTCTTATAGGTCAGGAGGCTAAGGGTTTACTCCTATGGAAAACTGAGGCAAGAAACTATAAGGCTTTTAAAGGAGAAGTTATAACTAGCGCATGGAGGATTTGGAAGAAAGTGACTAAATATATGCATATTTGTAAGATTAATCGATACACGCCTCTTTGGCGGTCAAATGCCATTGAAGGCAAGGAATTGAATGTTGTTCTAAAGAAATGGGAAAAGTTAGGAATAAGAACAATCAGTGAGTTTTTAGTAAATAATTTTGACTCCTCTTTTTTCGATTTAAAAGTTAAATATAAGTTAACAAATGGAGACTTTTTGAATTATGCACAGATATTCGCTAAATTAAAGGACAAAGAGTCCTTAATTTGTCTTTCTAAAGTCGAAATTTTGGATGCAATTCCCAGAATAAACACCAGGATTGGAACCCTCTATAACATTCTTTTGACTCAAAAACAGGATGATCTTGATAAAATTGAAAATGAATGGACCACAAAATTAAACAATCCTAATGTTGACATTGATAGAGTGATAGAGATGAGCCAGAAGCTACTTATGGCAAGTAATCTTAAAGCGCAACTGTATAAAACCATATTTGACCTGTATTTTACCCCGGCAAAATTGTTCTCATGGGGGAAACGTGAGAATGATTTATGTCCTAGATGTAACCAAGGACCTGCTACTCTTACCCACATGTTTTATAATAGTCCTGATTTGATTGTGATTAAAAATATGATATTAGCCTTTTGGGAAGAGGTATTTAATCATAAAATACCAGAATCAGAAACCGTATTCTTACTAGGTCATGATTATTCCCTAAATTTAACTAAATCTGAAGAAAGATTAATTTTTATAGGTACGGCAGTATTAAGACTAATTTTGTCAACCCGCTGGAAAGAAACAGATCTTCCAAGCTTTCAGATGTGGCTAGCGCGCTTCCTAGCGGTTTTTAGATGTGAAACAGCTTTGTTTGAAACAAGAGGAGTCAAATCTAGGGCCCGCGGGGAGGCACTCTGGCGCCCAATAACTAGATGGAAATCCGGCATCATATGTAGCGGCATTGGCTGATTCAAAAGTTAATGTTCTTATCTCATTTGTCTTAAGTATTGATTGCTGTGCTTATGTTGATTTTGTTTAATGTACTGTTTCTTCTTCTGTTTGATTAACGGCCCAATTTGCATCACCTGCTGTATAGTCAATACTCTATTTATCTTTGTTATTTTTTGTATCGTTTTTTCTTTCTGTAAAGTGACTCCTGCTTTTCCTGGTTACAAAAAAAAAAAAAAAAAAGAATCTATTGTGTGGTTTTCACCAGAAAAGTTTCTAAGTGTCTATTTTTGAAACGTACAAATATTCCTCTATAATCAGCCAAACTACGAATTCGATTTACTTACCTATTATCAGGAGAGACCTCAGTGCTGCATCTTTCAGCCCACTACTGATCCTGAAAAGTAATTCTAACCATACTTATAGTAACTTGAATTTCCTTCCAGACAGCAACACCCAAAACAGCAAAGAACTGTTCAGCATCGTCAAAGAGCTCTCCAAACCAAACGCCAGCAACAACGACATCACACCATCACAAAACCTCTGCAACTCCCTCGCCATGTTCTTCCACCGCAAAATCACAGACATACATGACAGCTTCGGACCCCAGACTCCGCCTCCAGGCACTGAACCACCGACCCCACAACCATCCGTAGCGCCTGGACCCCCATCAGCACCGAAGACACCACCCTCGCCATGAGCACCATCCACTTTGGCTCCGCCTCTGACCCTTGCCCCACCACATCTTCAACAAAGCCGACATCATCATCGCACCACACCTCCGGAACATCATAAACAACTGCTTCACATCAGCTACCTTCCCTGAGAGCTGGAATCACGCAGAAATCAACGCCCTTCTGAAGAAACCCACAGCGGACCCCAAAGACCTCAAGAAACTCCGCCCCATCTCTCTCCTTCCCTTCCCGGCTAAAGTCATCGAAAAAAACGTCAATAAACAGCTGACTGCTTTCCTCGAGGCAAAAACTCACTGGACCCGTCCCAGTCCGAATTTCGAGCCAACCACAGCATCGAGACCGCTCTCATCGCAGCTACCGACGACATCCGGACCCTGATGGACAACGGAGAAACAACCGCTCTCATCCTCCTAGACCTCTTGGTGGCCTTCGACACCGTATGCCACCGCACCCTGATAACCCGCCTCCTCATCACAGGAATCCAAGGAAAGGCCCTGGACTGGATCACCTCGTTCCTCTCCGACAGAACCCAGAGCGTCCGCCTACTTCCTTTCCGCTCAACGGCCACTGAGATCATCTGCGGCATAGCCCAAGGCTCCTCTCTCAGCCCAACCCTCTTCAATATCTACATGAGCCCCCTCGCCGCCATCGCACGCAAACACTACATTAACATTATCTCCTACGCCGACGACACCCAACTGATACTCTCCCTCACCAAAGACCCAGCCACCGCCAAAACCAACCTCCAGGAAGGAATGAAATACGTCACAGAATGGATGAAACTCAGTCGCCTGAAGTTGAACTCAGACAAGACGGAGGTCCTCATCCTTGGACAAACCCCTTCTGCCTGGGATGACTCCTGGTGGCCCACAGCTCTGGGCTCCGCACCAAAACCCACGGACCACGCACGCAACCTGGGATTCATCGTGGACTCCTCCCTCACAATGACCAAGCAAGTCACGCCGTCTCATCATCTTGCTTCAACACCCTGCGCATGCTCCGTAAGATCTTTCGGTGAATCCCCGCCGAAACCAGAAAAACCGTCACCCCAGCCCTCGTCACCAGCCAACTGGACTAAGGAAACGCCGTATACGCTGGAACCACACCCAAACTTCAGAAATGACTCCAGCGCATACAGAACGCCTCCGCACGATTCAGCCTCGACATCCCCCGCCACAGCCACATATCTGCCCACCTGAGAGACCTACACTGGCTCCCCCTCAGCAAGAGGATCACGTTCAGGCTCCTCACCCATGCACACAAAGCGCTACACGACAATGGCCCGAATACCTCATCAACTGCCTCCCGTTCTACACCCCCACCCGCCAGCTACACTCTGCCAGCCTCGCCCTCGCCACCATCCCAGAGATCTGCAGAACCTCCACCGAAGGAAGATAGTTCTCCTACCTGGCAGCCAAAACATGGAACTCCCTCCCCGCACACCTACGACTGACCGAGGACCATCTCACCTTCATGAAACACCTCAACATCTGGATTTTCGAGCAGTAGCGACAACCCCCACCCTCCCTCCAGTGCCTTGAGACCCTCACAGATGAGTAGCGCACTCTATAAATGTACTGATTGATTGATTGATTCAATAGGGTAACATTGACTGGTTTCACTTGGAAATGTTTCTAAGGGTGGAGTTTTGGAACTTAAATAAATTCCTCAAAAATCAGCCGAACTACGAATTCCGATTTACTCAGCTGGTATCAGGAGAGACCTTAGTGCTGCATCTTTCAGCCCACTACTGATCCTGAAAAGTAATTCTAATCGTAGTTACAGTAACTTGACTTTCCTTTCATAGGCTAATATTGACTGGTTTCACTTGGAAATGTTTCTAAGTGTGGAGTTTTGAAACTAAAAAAAATTCCTCAAAAATCAGCCAAACTACGAATTGCGATTTACTCACCTGTTATCTGGAGAGAGCTCAGTGCTGCATCTTTCAGCTCACTACTATTCCTGAAAAGCAAATTTAACTGAACTTACCAGTAACTTGAATTTCTTTCCATGGATATCATTGTCTGCTATATAAAATATATATAAATAAAAAAAAATTAAAAAAAAAAATATATTACAATTTCAATATTTTTAAAAACATGTTTTTTTTCAATTTATATAAAAAATATGTAATGTCATTTAAAAAATAAAATATCTAAAAATAAATACTTTATAACAATGTGGTAAATTAGTATAAATAAATATGACAATACATTTAAAAATTATCTTTTACAAAACCTTTGAAATTCACTGAAAAAAACATAGGTTTCAGCCACGTTATATTTAGGAATTAGCTTTTAAAAAACCTTCAAAATTCACTGATAAAACATAGCTTCCAGCCATGTTATAGTTAAGAATTAGCATTTAATAAACCTTAGAAATTCACTTAAAACCCATAGGTTTCACTCATGTTAGAGTTAGCTGGACATTTCACTCCTACAAAACCATTGAAATTACCCCGTTATAGTTAGTTTAGCTAACTATAACTTGCGCGCCTGCAATGCGCTGCTGATGACGTCACATATTACATCACTCATGACATGGTCAGCGACATCACTCATGACATCACTAATGACATCTCAAATGGCATCCCTGATGACATCACTGATGACATCATCCTTGTGAAAGTGTGGCAGGCCTCCTCTCAGCGTAATATAACCTTTGATACACACATTCAAAAATAGAAACTAAAAATTTAAAAACAATTGAGATACCAATACCAGTTACAACAACCAATTCAGTAATTCCAAAATCTACATAAATATCCACTCATTCACCAGCAGTTCTATATAGTCACTCATACATGTACTCACTCATCATATGTACTCATACAACTACACATCCTGTTACACACCTATACTCATCCACAGAGTTACTCACACACGTACTCACACATGCAAATAAACATCCATTTACTTGCATATACAGCTATACACACACAACTACACTTACCTATACAGAAACATACACATACTTACTCTCTTAAACAATCACTCATAGAAACACATACTTATTTATACAGGAACTTTTCCAATCTCTCTCTCTCACATATACTCACTTATATACATCAATACTCACATATACTAGTTTAAAACATATGTACTTACTAATAAAGACACTATTGAGACAGTCATTCACTCATTAACACACCCATACACACACTCATCCACCCATACAGTCCTGCACACATGCTCTCTTCAAAAAACATGCAAACAGTGAGTTACTCATTCATGCATCTAAACGCTAAGTAATATCCCCCACCGAACCATACAGACACTCATATTGGTACTCAAAAAACAAACTAATTTCCCATTTACTCACTCATGTAGCTACTCACCAACCCATGCAGCCACTTATACACAAAGTGAGACACTGATACAGATATTTAAATGTTTAAACATTACTCGTTAATTCATGTATTCACTAAGATACAATTAATAGGTCAGTTATACAATACATTTTACAAAAAAAACATCTATTTATACACTTATTTACCCATTTATTCTTCCGTCGACCTTTAGATTTACATATATAAAAAATATTTATTTTTCAGAAAGACACACATTCACTGGATGATGTCATCAGTGATGTCATTTGAGATGTCATCAGTGATGTTATGAGTGATGTCACTGACCATGTCATGAGTGATGTAGTATGTGATGTCATCAGCAGTGCATTGCGGGTAGGTTTAAAGCAGTACATGGCCTAAGGCATGGGAACTCACAAACTTTCTCTCAGGGGCCAAATTTACTGTGTGGTTTGTGGCCGAGGGTCGCACCAGTGGGGGCAGGGTCAGTGGGGGAGGGGGCGGGGCTCGAGCAACAAAAAAAACTGGTACCATGAGGTTGATCACTGGTCCCTGCAGCGGACGCCTTCGTTCACTGAGCCACCAGACCCGACATACATACATCTCTCTCTTTCGTTCTTTCTCAGTCTCTCTCTCTCTCTGTCTCTCTCTCTCTCTCTTGATCTGTCTCCCTCCGTCTCTCTTTCCCTCTTCCTCCCTCTCTCTACCTCTCTCTATCTCCGTCTGTCTCACTCACTCTGACTGTCTCACTCCCTCTCACTCCCGCTCTTCCTCTGTCTCACTCACTCTGACTGTCTCTCTCTCTCTGTCTCCGTCTCTCTGTTTCCCTCTCCCTGTTTCCCTCTCCCTCTCTCTGTTACCCTCTCCCTCTCTGTTTCCCTCTCCTCACTCTATTTCCCTCTCCCTCTCTCCTTCCCTCTCCCTCCTTCCTTCTGTCTCCCTCTCTCTCCTTCCCCCTCCCTCACTCTGAAGTCTCCCTCCCTCGCTCTGTCTCCCTCCCTCGCTCTGTCTCCCTCGCTCTCCCTCTGTCTGCCTCTGCCTCTCTCCCTCGCTCTCCCTCTGTCTGCCTCTGTCTCCCTCCCTTACTCTCCCTTGCTCTCCCTCGCTCTCCCTCTGTCTCCCTCCCTCGCTCTCCCTCTGTCTGCCTCTATCTCTCTCCCTCGGCCTATGCCTCCCTCCTTCGCTCTCCCTCTCCCTCGCTCTCCCTCTCCCTCACTCTCCCTCACTCTCCCTCGCTCTCCTTTGCTCTCCCTCTGTCTGGCTCTCCCTCGCTCTCCCTTTGTATCCCTCCCTTGCTCTCCCTCTGTCTGCCTCTGTCTCCCTCCCTCGCTCTTTATCACTCTTCCTCGCTCTCCCTCTGTCTGTCTCTCCCTCGCTCTCCCTCTGTCTGCCTCTCCCTCGCTCTCCCTCTGTCTGCCTCTCCCTCGCTCTAACTCTGTCTGCCTCTGTCTCCCTCCCTTGGCCTCTGTCTCCCTCCCTTGCTCTCCCTTGCTCTCCCTCTGTCTGCTTTCCCCTCGCTCTCCCTCTGTCTGGCTCTCCCTCTGTCTCCCTCCCTCGCTCTCCCTCTGTCTGCCTCTGTCGCCCTCCCTCACTCTCTATCACTCTCCCGCGCTCTCCCTCTGTCTGCTTCTCCCTCGCTCTCCCTCGGCCTGGCTCTCCCTGGCTCTCCCTCAGGGAGGGAGATGTGTGTCTGTCCTAAGCCCCACAACACTCACCCCAGTGTATGTCAGGGGAAAGGAGATGTGTATCTGTCCTAAGCCCCAGCCCAATGGTTTGGTGCCCAACCCGTCAAACCTTAACTGAGACCCTTAATTAAGGATCAAACTCAAATTCCTCTCCATATATAGATATTTTAATATAAGATATATTTCCTTTTGTCTTCCCTTAAAAACGAGTGCCGTTTCTTGGAACACTTTTTCCCTTTTTAAATAGTGTTTCATTTTCCATTTTCCTCCAGATACAAACAGAATGACAAACTCTTCTACGCCAACCTCCTAAATCGGACTACGAGAGGCGGTGGCATCGCCATGGCAGTTAAATCCTGCTTTCCTGCTGAATGGAAAGCTCTCGGGCTGCCCGCTTGTGAAAGTGCCCTCTTCAAAGTTGCTTTTAGTCATCATTTTACGTTTAGCGGTATGCTCATCTATCGCCCACCTGGCAATGATTCAGCCTTCAAGTCCGCTCTTGCCGATATGGTAAGCTCCTTAGCGCTCGGCTGTGCGAATTTCAACATGATGGGTGACCTCAATATCCATTTTGACAACAGGTCGTCCACAGCCGTTAACACCTTGCTCGCGGATCTTGAAGCTCTTCAACTCGTCCAGCTTGTTACTCTTCCCACCCACACTGGAGGTCATATTCTTGATCCCTTTTTTCCACTCTTGTGAGGGTGAAGGTGTCTGACCCGATGTTGATGGGATGGACGGATCATCTGCTGGTGGAAGCCTTTTGCCCTATTCGCGATAAGCCATTTAAACCTGTGGATAGGCCAATTCTTAAAAGGCACTGGCACAAACTTAAACTTGAAGAGTTCTACAGGCTGCTGGAGCAGAAACCCCTGAGCGCTTTTTTGGATGTGGATCATGGTTACCAGCTGTTTTGCACATGGATTTCAGACGCTCTTGACTCTCTTATACCCATGCGATGGTCGAAAGGTCATTTGAAGGTACCCAGCCCGTGGTATAATGAGTCCCTTGCCGAGCTTAAAAAAACTTGCCGGAAAGCGGAGAGGGATTGGAGAAGATCTTATGATCCTGCCCTGAAAACCCTGTATTTTGCCAAACTTAAGCTCTACCATAGGGCAATCTGCAGAACACGGGCCGCATTCTATGCCAGCACCAATCCATCTAAACTAATATTCAAGGTATTGAAAGACCTTATGAATAAAAGAGCTACCTCAGCAGAGATCTGCACTGACTCCCATTGCGAGAATCTGGTGACTTTCTTCTTGGAGAAAGTGCAGAAAATATACCGAGGTTTTGATCTGTGTCGGCCGGATCCAGAGTTAGTTGACCCTAATCTCTTGGGGTATGAGACTTTGACTTTCCTACCTGATCTATCCACTGAGGCTTTTGACAAACTTAGCCTCAGCGTTAAATCAGGCTCTCCTCTGGACCCGCTGAAGCCAGCTCTTATTAGTACTCTTTCTCCGCTGTGCCTAGCTCCCATACCTAATCTAATCAACATGTCATTGTCAACTGGAACGGTTCCATCTTCATGGAAGCAGGCGGTAGTCACCCCTATCCTAAAAAAGGCAAATTCCGACCCCCTTTTGCCAGAAAACTACCGCCCCATATCTTTATTGCCTTGGATGGCTAAAGTCACCGAAGCCCATGTAAACTCGATCCTGTCTGAACACCTGGCTCGTAATCAGATACTGGACTCCAGCCAGAATGGCTTCCGGCCAGGACACAGTACCGAGACCGCTTTGCTCTATATCATCGAGCATTTACGCCTGGTGCTTGACTCCGGACGTACAGCAGCGCTCCTGCTATTAGATCTGAGCGCTGCTTTCGATACTGTGTCCCACCAGATACTGATTCCACGCTTAGAGGAAGCTGGAGTAGCAGGCACCGCTCTCCAGTGGTTTCGATCCTTTCTCTCAGATCTAACCTTTAAAGTGGCAATACCACCCTGCCAATCTACCATCTATCCCTTGGACCTGGGGGTCCCACAGGGCTCTTCATTGAGCGAGCCCCACCTTCTTCAACCTCTATGTGAAACCGCTAGCTGCAGTCGTCAAACAGTGGGGTCTGACGATGACCTCATATGCGGACGATACGCAGCTGGCGGTGACACTTAGTGGAGACCCTGAAGTGGAGGCCCCAGATTCCGAGCTGGACTTGTGGCAGTAGCGAGTTGGCTTTGTACCAATTGCCGTCAGTTGAATGCCACCAAAACTGAGGTGTTGGTCTTGGGGAAACATGTTGAGCTATGGGGAAACCAGTGGTGGCCTCCAGAGCTGGGCATTATTCCTATCCCAGCTTCTGGAGTGAAAAACCTAGGAATTTGGCTGGATCCTGCGCTCACCTTCACAGACCACACGAAGAGGGTTGCAGCCACCTGCTACGGTATCTTGCGTGGCATAAGGCCAGTCTTGAAATATTTTGATCCCCCCACCCGACAGCTCGTGGTCCAGGCATCAATTTTATCCTGGCTGGACTACGGTAGCTCGCTGATGATAGGGGTAAATCAGGCTGAGGCATCCAGGCTCCAAAGGGTTCAAAATGCTGCGGCGCTGGCCATTGTGGGTCTTCCCAGACATTGTTCTGTGTCGGGTGACATCTCGGCCCTACATTGGCTACCGGTCAGACAGCGGATCAAGTTTAAGGTGCTCTGTCTGGCCTTTAAAGTTATGAAACTTTCTTCACCGCCGGCACTGGCCAACCTGCTCATTCCCTACATCTCTCTGAGATCACTAAGATCTGAGGCTCTTCACCTAGCAGTCTGCCCCCATTTTAAACTTAGCAGAATGGGTGGCCGCTCGTACCGGGTGCTTGCTGCGTGATTGTGGAACTCGCTCCCGGTGCACATCCGAGCTCTGAATGATTTGTCCACCTTCAGGCGTGCTATCAAAACTTTTTTGTTTCCCGCTTCTGAGTAGCCGCCCCCTTCTTCTTTTTCCTTTGTGTGTTATGTTATAGTACCTGTCTAGCGCCAGGACACCCCTTGGCTGGGGCATCTGTGCGCTATAAAAATATAATTAACATAACATAACCTAATAACATGACGTGACTGACTCCGCCCGCCTCATTTGATTTCCAGATAGGACCTAAACTGAGAAAATAGTCTGTGCATGTCTATAACAAAAACAGTGCGGCTGAGTTGTCATTTATCAGTAAAAACCGAGAAGGTGTTAAAGGTGAAATGATAGATATAATGTTGCTGCATACATCTGCCTTTCTGCACTATTAAAATGCAGTGACCAGCCTAGTAGTCGTTCTTCATCGTTTAGCTGCACAAGTGTGGCTGACACTGGCCCAGCCCCATCGGCCTTACAGGGTCTCACTCGTCCAAAGCCCTCATTCCCTTAAAGATGCAAGGCTGTCCTGTGACTGGTTCTACCCTAGCTCCCCCTGACTTTCAAATGGCGCCATTTGGTAGGTTGGCAGACGGGCATGAATTGTACCTCTTTAAGACCAGGTAGCCATCCATCCTCACCCTGGTGCCGGTTTGCTCAAAAATACCAAATATAGATGTTTTTAGATTCAGAAGCCAAACTATAGTTGGTATAGCTAGCATCAATCTCAGTTAGATTTCCCCTTGTTTAAAGCACAAACCCTACCAGATTTATACACACCTTTGTCTTCAAATCCTGCCTGTGTGTGCCTGGGCTGAGACAGCTTCCGGGCACACACACACACACACACAGCCGCACCCGAGCAATTAACAGGTCTTTAAAAGACCATTCCCATGTTAATGAGGCTTTGTTCGCCTCGTAGGCCCCTGCAGCTCCACGGAATCGCCTGGCCCCGGCCCCCACAGAGCAGCAGTCTCTTGACTGCGCTGCCGCGGGGGTGTTTGCTGACACTATTTAAATAAAATATATATATATATTAAAACACAGATACGATGTTTGGACGGTCCGCGGGCCACCAGGGAAGGCTTGCCGGGCCGCCGCCAGGCCGCCACCGGCCCGCGGGCCATACTATGAGTACCCCCTGCCTAAGGCCTACTTTGCACCACTATTACTTGAGTACTGGCTGGATTATTACAGTTCTGCAAGGAGAGTGTCTGTCTGAATTTAGAAGAGCTTCATTTTTAGCACAGTGCATACATAAGGGCATTCTGCTGAATACTTCACTACAATACTGAATGAGCAATCACAAAGAGTTTCCTGGAAGTGTAATAATATAGACTGGATAATAAAAGCTATAAAAGACATGTTTACCATGCATAGAAGACTGCATGCATAGTGTATAGGAGTTTGAAGAGGTCCTCGCCCTAAGGCCCACTTTACATCATGACTACTAAGGTACTGGCTGAATTATTACAATTGTGCAAGGAAAGTGTCCGGCAAAATGTACAGCAGCTTCACTTTTAGAACAGTGTATACATAAACACATACTGCTGAATGGCTCACTGCAATACTAAAATAGCAGTACCAAAATGTTTGGAGGAAGTGTAAATATACAGACTAGGCATTTCAAAGTTTAAAAGCCAAGTCTACAGGTGCATAGAAAAGGGTATTTATTATTTAATAACCTTCCCAAAGCCCCAAGCGCCAGCACACCTTTCTGAGGGTAGGATTACGATCTACAAATGCTAGCATTTTCTAAATTAAGAACCATAAAAAGAACAAATATTAAACCTTTTTTTCTTCTAATGATAACGATATTTTTTATACGTCTTCTATTTAGATGCTTTTAATCATGAAAATGCAAAGAACACATTTTACTGAGTAACACTTTTTAAACTCTCCAACGTATGTAGATAATAATACCTTATACGTGTTACTATCAAAATCGAAACCTTTACAGCTTCACCACAGTTTGAAACTTTTCCAAACACGTGCAGACAAAAAACAGTTAAAACGTGAGCACGTGTAAACTGCAAAACGTGCCATCTACATAGGCGGAGCCACATCTTCCTTCCATAGGCTACTAAACAACAAAAAACTATATAAACCACACCTACTGTGCAATTAATTTCGTTTTCCTGAGTTATTTCCAAATTGCCAATCTCTGTTGCAGGTTCCATTCTCTAGCATAGGATTCTCTTTTTGCGTCAACAAACATATTCCGGAGTTGTAAGTTGTTTCAAGATGGCATAGGCACAATACTTAGTTATAAATTGTGACTATTTGTCAATATTTAAATATTTATATGTTGAAAAAAATGTTATTGCATGTTTTTCCCTTTTTCTCTGTAACATCAGGAGCTTGTTCTTAGAAACAGATATATTATTACAAATATTACTCCTTTTCTGGCTCCTTTTACCTTATATATGGTGACTTTTTATATTATAATATTGCTACTGTACTTCGCTCGAGAGGTGTTGCTAACCCGTCACCGCAAACCCTAAACATTTACAATCAACGTGACAATGATACACTTGTTATTATGTCTTCCCCTAGAGATCACATACTGTTAAAATGTATATTATAACATTAACAGTCTTAGTGATCCTAGTGGAATTCACAATCCCTCATCACAAACAGTAACGATAAGTAAGCAACGTTACTGGCTTGCGGCTTTCAGTCTATTTTCCCCTTGTGATCATATGCTGTAAGAATATATACATATTATTATTCATTTATGACCCGTCACCAATAAGATCTAATTTTTTCACCTCCCAGAGAAAAGAAGTTCAGTAAATAATTACCGCTCTAAACTATTTCATTATGGATGTTCTATTAAATACATAACTTTATTTTCCACTTCATTTTACTGTAACAATGGTATCAATCGTTATATAATAATAGATTTTCCTATTACCACAGAACAGGAATGGGAGATTTTTCAGCGCCATCTGTAATATAATTATCAAATATTTATAAAAACTTGATCAGATATTTTTATATATATTAAAATATAGCTATGCAAACTTTGTTACTTTAAATATTTAATAAACCCTACATTTCTGAATGTTATTTTCTAATTTTTATTCTTATTTGTGATTCCTATTCACCTTCTCCCTAAAGAATATATAGGACCTGTACTATATATTATAAGAGCACCAGTCTATATATTCTTTGGTGAGTAAGTGATTTATTAGCGGAACAGTCTGCAACTTGTATACACTACGACAGCACGTTTCTGAATTGTACAGAATACACATTTTTAAAATAATAATCCATGCATTTCTATGTAATATGAAGCAATTTAGATTTTACTGTTTCACTTGTTCTCTTGATCTGAGATAATGTAGTGCGGGAGTGTTTGTTGTAGCACTTCTATTCTACTTAATCTAAAAGTAACTGATGCCCTCTTACATCAACAAGAATGTGGCCACGCTTAACTGATATTTTATGAAATTCTATTTTTAATTGTCACCCTTTCATATATACTGCGAATGTTTCTGAAGAAAGTTTATTTGTATTTGCTTAATAAAAACTGTTTGAAACCTAGACTGAAATTTTTGCTGCGCAACTACACCTCCCCATCATGAAAGTAAACACCACATTATAAGTAAATAGTAGAAATAAGAAGTATGTCACCTACAAACTTGATAAAAGAAAACAGCGCAAAACACTGTCATTTTTCCGCAGTGATTTATACACCCCACAGCAATTATATAAATGGCCCTTGAAACATATATAAAAAAAATCACCTCATAATTCCTCTCCACCACCTTATGGGCACTGTACACAGATAATAGTTTTCCTAACTGGCCCTCTTATACTATCTTTCCCCATACTCCTTTGGAAAATGCATCGCAATATCACTGACAACAGTAAACCGTTCCCACCCAATAAAGAGCAAACTTGTGTTCGGAACACTTTACCCATTAAAATGTCCATCTTGTTCCAAAGACGAGCAAGGAATGACTGCTAAGCCTTCTACTTTTAATACTTTACAGCCAATGAACATTAAACTCCGTAAAGTCCCGCTTAGAGCACGTTACCCTAATACTCCCCGAACAGGAAGGATTCCTTAATAAAACGTTTCCACAAACTTCTTCTACGACTAACGGTTCCTATGAAAACATTTAATATAAATCTCGAGCACAGTAAGTATTTCAATTAGCAATATATTGTGGTGAACTTCTCACCTCTGTACTCATGCAACTGATCCATGAACTGGTACCATGGTAACAGGCAGAAAAGAAGTGGCTGTACAAAAAACTGTTATGTTTACCTTGGATCCTCTACAAGACAGAAACGAAACCAAAATGCCACATTTGCAACCCCTTTGCACAGTTTTTTTTAATAAATGGAGGCCCTGGAGGTGGGAAGGGGGGGAATCGAGTGGAGGAGAAAGCGGTCCCCGGTACTCCGGGGGGCCATGAGACCCCTGCATAAATATAGTTAAAGATCCGGGGGTAGCGATTCCCGCTCAGGGGAGACCCTCTAGGCCCCCATTATGAAAAACAAATTGCCCTAGAGATTTGACCCCCCCGAAGGCTAATTAACGATGAAGCGGGCTTCACGTTTTTTTTATTCTTTTTTTACCCAAAAGGCGTACCCTGCGTTTTTTTAATTAAAAAAAATATCCTTCGTGACGTCATATACGACGCTCCATACACTTACTCCACGTAAGATTCTAATTGTTCAAAAACATATATTTATGTATTTAATGTACATAATAACAGAAGACATTATCTGGGATAATCATAAAAATATTTTTTTAAAACTGTAAAAAAGCGTACATTACTTTTAAAATCAATTACGGAAATATCGCACGTACGTCGTAAGAGTAAAGATATTTTGAAGACTTATACTTTTTATAAAACAATATAGCACTGCACACTAAAGAAGAAAAGTCAACACAATTATTGACCCCTCTCCCAACATTTAAAAGCCTTAATATGTTAGTACAGCCTACTGTGCTTACGCTACTAGAAAAACACAACAACAGTACAAAGCCAAGATTTCCATTGTAGTGATTTCTTAGTTGCTAGTCTAGTTGTCAGATCAACACATACTCTCTCATGGCTGGTATACACCCACACCACACCTATCCAGCACATCCGTCACTAAACACATGACCCTATGTATAAAGAAGACGGGGCACACGTGTTCTATGCCATTTTAGAATTGTACCCAAACTACCGTATAAGGGGGCCCACTACTACATGCGTGGCCTCTTTGGTCACTCAGTTAATGGTGCCGAAAGCACTGAGCGGGTGAACAACCTGCAATGATAATGAAGGGAGCACGAGTATGTTGTTAGCCACATACATTTATCACTCATGATAAAGGCATAAGCATAATAATGGCTTTCTGGTGACTAACACGCGTTGTAATGGCTGTGGCTTACGTGCTTCAAATTACTTTTTACGTATACGTTTCACCAAGTCTAATAACATCAGAGGCCAAAGACAAACACAGGACATCTCATCGATCACAGACAGATAGGCGGTGGGTAAAATGAAAGTAACAGGTATAAAAAATCTGAGTTAAACTACTAAAATGGCGGAGGATGGAGTATGTAATGAACGTTTGGCGCCTCAACAATATGATTAATAATATATTACAAAAGTATAGCAGTGATTGACACACAAGGCCCGGGAAAACAAAGCGACAAATTTAATACCTGAAATGAGGACAGCTTTGCTTGGTGAACTTAAAGAAAAAGAAAGACACATGGGCTTGGAAACAAGGCTCATCATCCATAGAGAGTACAACTTTTGCACAAAAAAAAGGAAAGTTTCACATACTATCCATAGAAATATAGCTCTTTTTTCACCAGTAAAGTTAGTTCTCAAAAAGAATTGTAGGACATATTATCAAGCCTGGGCGATAAAATTATTGCCGATCTATCGGCATAAAACTGCTGATAAAGTGGCGATAACGTGCTTCATAATATGCTCTTTGGATGGGAAAATCTGTGTTAAAGCATCACAAGTAACACCTACAAGCTGCCTCTCCCTGTTGCCATCCCTCTGAAGAATGGCTGGATGAGCCTGAAACAGGTCGGGAACTTTGGCGAAACTTACTGCTCTATGCGTCCTTTCTTAATGTTGCCAAGTGAACCAACTCCTCCACCCACTTCTTGGTCTGCCATCCTGACACCAACTGTCCATCTCATATATTTAGACTATTGTCTCTATGCGTCTATTGTAGTTGTTGCGCAGCATCCCATTCGATAGGGTCTGTTCGTCCTTTAGATTAAAAACATGCACGTATTTGACACACCCGTATTCTTATCCAAAGTTGTTTATATATAAACACACGCTTATTCGAATTCACCGCTGTGTCAAAATTTCAAATCAATCGGTGAAGAACTTTCGTAGATTTAAGATTTTTATCAAACGCACATTGACATTTTTATGTCTGTTTGTGCTTTCGATGAAAAACATGCACGTATTCGACATGTGCGCATTCTAATCCAATGTTGTGTATATAAAAACACTTGTGTATTCGAATGAAACGTTGGGTCAAAATTTCAAAACAATTTTTGAAGAACTTTCAGAGATTTTAGATTTTGTTACATTTTTATTTGTATAGTTATGCACATACATACATATAGTTCTACATATATATATTAACTGAAAATAGCAAAGGTTACATTGGTCACATTTTACTCGTAGAAATCCCTTAAAATTCAGCAGTTATAATTACCTGAACTAACTATCACTTACGACTCTGCAATGCACTGTTTATGACCTCACATATTACATAACTCATGATATGGCCAGAGACAGCACTGGTGACATCATTGATGGCATCATCCCATGAAGGTATGTGTTTCATAAACGTTTCCGAGATTTAAAGATATATATACTAAGCTATAGCATAAGTTAAACCACTATTCTTTCTGTACTAGTAATTAGCCATACAATTTGCTAACATATCTCATCTGAGTGGGTGTGTGACTGTCTGTGTCAGAGTGTGAGCAGATGTATTGGTATATGAGTGGGTGTGTGGTGTGTTAATGGGTATGTGAGTAGCGGTATGGGTCAGTGAGTGGCTGTGTGAGTGGTTGTTTTGGAGAGAGAGTAGGTGTTTGAGCGACAGTATGGGTGAGTTAGTGGCTGTGTGAATTGTTGTATAGGTGTGTGAGTGGGTATGTAAATGGCTGCATGGGTTACTGAGAAGCTGTAAGAGTGCCTATATGGGTGAAGGAGAGGTGTGTGAGTGGCTGTATGGGTGAGTAGCTGGTTGAGTGTGCATATGTAAGTGAGTGGGAGTGAGCAGATGTATTGGAGTGTGAATGTCTAAAAGTGGTTGTAAGGGTAAGTGAGTGGGTATGTGAGTGGTTGCAATGATGTGGGAATGTGTTTTTATGTGGGAATCTGGGTGTGAGAGTGGTTTTATGGGTGAGTGAGTTACTGTGTCAATGGCTGTGTGAGTGGCTGTATTGGTGAATGAGTTTCAGTGTGAGTGGTTGTATGGGTTAGTGTGTGGGAATGAGAGTAACAGTATGAGTGAGTAAGTGTCTGTTTGAGCTTCTGTATGGTTGATTGAGTGGGTGTCTGATTGGCTGTAAGGGTACATGAGTAGCTGTGTAAGTGTCTGTATGCCTTCCTGACTAGATATGTGAGTGGTTGTATTGATGAGGGAGTGGGTGCCTGAGTGGCTATATGGGTGAGTTAGTGTGTATGTGAGTGGTAACATGATTGAGTGAATATGTGACTGGCTCTATGGATGAGTAATTGGTTGTGAGTACTGATATGGGTTTGTGAATGTGTATTTGAGGGGCTGTGTGGGAGTGGGTATGTGAGAGGGTCTATTGGGGTCTGAATGGGTGTGTGAGGCGTTCCTTGGATGATGTTATCAGTGATGCCATCAGTGATGTAATTTGAGAGGTCATCAGTGATGTTACTGACCATGTCATGGGTGATGTATTATGTGAGATCCTAAGCAGTGCCTTGCATGGGTTTAAGGTGTAGTTAACTAAGGTAACTATAACTGCTGAATTTCACTGGTGTTGTAGGAGTGAAATCTCAGCTTAACTATAACATCCCTGTACCCTTTGTTTTTTTAATGAATGTACAATTTTTATTATTATATTTCCAAACTAGTATGCCCCTGTAACCTTTGGTTTTTCAGTGAATTTCTACAGTTTTTTTAATGTTTTTTCCTAACTGTACCATGAATTTGGGGAGGGGGCGTCAAGGCCCCGAAGGTCCCAGCTGGCTCTGCGCTTCTTGCTGGAGCCGATATTGCTGCTGCACGGAGGGAGCTGCTGTAAAGGCAGCTTTACTTGTGCAGGATAATTGTTTCATCTCTTTTCCTGTCAGCATGTCTGTGGGCAGGAAAAGAGATGAATCTTGTGCTTTCAGTGGGTGGGAGCACTTTAACAGCTCTGGCCTGCTTGAATCAGATTGTTTGCTTTAGCTTTGTGAGAGCTGTCAGCTCCTGCCAAGCAAAAGCAAACAGTTATGTTCGATGGATTGGGTACCCTGGGACATAACCGGAGCCAGTCATGTGGGGTGGTGGCCCTCATGGCCTTATAAGACTCCAGGAAGAGGGGTGCATGGCCCCCTTTCTTCTTTTTGAATAGGCAGCATGGGTAGATGGTGGTCCCCAGGGCTAAAAATTGCCTGGGAGGGGGCCAAACTGCTCCCCTCCTTTTCATAAAACAAGAAAGCCTTGGGGAGGTGCTGTGCCCAAGGGTACAGGGGTTTTCACAGCCCCTAGCAACATTTTCACACAAGCCCTGGGGAGGTATTGGTCTGTAAACCCCCCCACAACATTTTTATAATTAAAGTCCTGAGGTTGTGTGGTCCCCAAGGCATGGGTGGTCTGGGCAACCCCGTTTAAAAATGGCATTAGTCCTGGGGAGGTGGTGGTCCCCGGGGCATTATAAAGCCCATGGAAGGGCGTCCAATGCACCCCCTCCATTTTTAACAAAAAAAGTCTGCATGTCCCCGGGACCTGGCCCACCCAGGTGCTGCAGCATGAACAAGAGTTTAAGACTGTGCTTGTATTTTTTCTTGTTTTTCCCGTGAATTTACAAATGTTATGAATTTTAGGCAACATTTAAAAAAAAAGTTTTTTTGCCCAGCGGGTGTCTTTCTGGGACCCCCCAAGACCAAGGCTTGCGAGTCAGGGTATTCCTACCCTGACCCCTTTTCTTTTTTTCCATGTTTTTTGTGTGGCTCGGATAAAGCAGAGTCCCAAGATAGCTGCCAACACTTTAACCAGGAATCACAGCTCTACATTTCTTTTCATGAGCTTGTCATTATTTGTGAATTAGCCATGATTGCAGATATCCTAATTTGGATTTCTTTTAATTTCCTGAAAACTACTGAATGGATTTACACCACATAAGGGAAAGAACAATCTGTGTTCCAAAAGCTAGCTTTTTGACAAATTTGGTGTAATTCCATCCAGTGGTTCAGGTTGCAGTTGGGTCTAAAGCTCCTATGGAGATTAGAATGGGAAAAGCACTTTTATTGACTGCACCATTTTATCGGTGTTCGCTTGATGAATCACTCCTAAACGTTCCATGCAAAACAAGACTTACTATGAACCTTTTGGGGAAAGGTCTGCGAAGAATGGTCAAGCAGCACTAAAGATATAGGCAAGTCAAAAAATGCTTTTCCTATGGAAACATGGTTTAACTATAACTACATCCCTGAGACCACCACACACACACATACACACACACACACACACAAATGCGTGCACAAACACACACACACACACACACACATACAAACATACTCTTGGGGGTGTCCCTTAATTTCTAAACATACACAGTCTAGTATCAATTGCTTTCTCTGTGTTTAGATTGAATCAGCATTGGACACTCCCCTACATTGTTGAAGTTTCAGCCCACACTTCAATTCAATTGGGTCTCCTCAGGACAAAACATGCCATCTGGCAAAACACTTCACAGCAGTATTAATCATTATACAGGCTGTTGCTGTTTATTTTTTAGGCCCTCAGGGTTGGCTGATCCCAATTTGAGCTTACTTGAAGAAACAGATGCCTTATTCTTGGACAGATAGCTGGAGACTGCATGCTGTGAACAATAAATCCACTCACGAGTAGGTTCTGACCAGCATCATGGGAGAATCTTTTTGCCCGCACCCTATTATAGACTGCGGAGCATATGCAACAAGGCCCTTAGGAGGAGCACTTACCGTGCACCAAATGAAGGTGGCGCCCTGTGAGTGAATCCCTGAGAGGCACCCTCTGGAGGAAAATGATGGGGACATTTCAGACATCCCCCTCTAGGAGGGTGTAGTCACTCACTGCACCCACCTGCAGGGGTATCTTTTACCCATCTTTAAAGTGCAGGTGGATTACCCATCTGCACATAGAAACAGAGAGGGGGTTGAAGCAGCACTTCCACATTTCACTGAGGGCTTTGCATGTTTGCGGTTGACCTGTACCCAACGCATTCATTGTAATAGTACACACTGTCCCTGTTTGCTCCCAGTGGCTCAAACAGGGAGAGGTGCCCTTTCTGTAATATGGTCCCAGGTATATCTTTCACCAACCACCCTTTTATCTTTGCCACCAACTCTATGTTGGCAATTCATTTGCCCCATTCCTCTCAAACAAACACCATCGGAAACTGATTGGAGTTTATTGGGAGTTTGGGATTTCCCAACATTTAATGTAGGGCACGACAGTAAAATGATGGCCAGTAGGGCTGGGTTGGATACGAAATGGACATTTAGAGCCTTATTCATTGGCTTTTACCGTGGGGCAGCGCCGCAGCCTCCCTGCAGTGCTGCTCTACAGCAAAAGGAAAGGGCAGGAATGCGCTGTATCTATATGAGATGGCGCATTCCTGTCCTTTTCCCCAGGCTAGCGCACATTTGGCTGCGGTGTGCCATTGCAGGTACCTTTGAAACATGGTGCAAGGGTGCCTGTGTTGTGGGGATGATTGATTTTGTGCAGGAAGGGACACTTCCTGCACAAAAATCAATCCATTCAGGTGCTTTCCTTTTTCTATGTGTGCGGCAGAATGAAGCACACATGGAAAAATGAAAGCATGAGGAGAAATGTTTTAATTTCTCTTCGTTGCGCCTCCCTAACAGCACCCCTGGGGTGGCTTTCGGTTCTGACGCATTCCCAGGTTTACTATGCCTCATAAATCTGGAAAAGTCTCAGGTTTTATGGGCATCGTGTAGGAACAACCATGGAACGCCCCTTTCACGCAGTTTTCTGCGTGAAATGGCATATATTTATAAGGCAATGAAAAGCCACGTAAAGTGGCTTTACGTGACCTTATAAATATGCAGTGGCTCATTACACCACGGCTCGTCAAAAAAGTGGTGTTCTGGGGGGCTCAAAAGTGCTGATAGGGCCTCATAAATGAAGCCCTTACTTGCTGGCAGCAAATAATATGGGAAGAGTAGAGGGTCATGGGGTGTAGCAACCACCAATGGGAGAGAAGACGATGTACCTAAAAGGAAACAAGAACTATTGAGTTCTCTCAAAAGCGCTTGTGAACTACCCTTCTCGCAGCCTACAGTCCAACAGGTTTTTTTCGAGTCAAGCCAAGTTTATGGCATCCATGATCCTTACAAATGTAATCAAATACATACAATCAATCAGCTATAATTTTTGGGATTGGGAGGGAAGATTGCACTGCGCCTGCATTGCTATACTAATCCACAGATTGTCAGGAGGAGCTTAAGCGTAACCATGTTCCAATCCTGTCACGTGTGTGAGCGAAGTTTACACTGCTACAAGCTGTGTCACAAAAAAAACAAAAATGCTGAAGTCACGAGTCGAACCGAAAGATCTGTCAACAATTGGAACCTGTCGCGAATGTAAAATATTCATGTAATCCAAATATTAATTTTTAAGGTTGCATGCAACAGGCTATATTAGTTATATGGTGATTGCTTCGCTCTTGCACTTTTAATTATATCTAAATTACCATGTAGCCAAGGGAGTAACAATGCTTTGAAATACATTTTCATTAACATAACTGATTTAAGAAACTTATTGAAGTGTGATTAAGGTGTGAAAGCATAATTGTGGCCTTGTTTCCTATTATGCTAGTTTAAATTAATGGGAAAAAACTGCAGTACGTACTGGTACACATTCAAAATACACAAAGAATACAGCTTGTAGATCAAGCGGAAGCTAATAATCCGTTTTTTATGTTTGAACAAAAAATGCAGTAGGCACTTGACTGATTGCCATAATAGATTTACATATCTGAAAATAACCACTTCTAAGTGAATTAACTCTGATACATTTAGAGAGGGATGTTTCTGCCAATTGTTATCACAAAGCAATACAAGTGTGGGCAGCATTTGAATTTAGCGACGCTATTGATCATGTTACTTAAGCAGATTTGTGTTCAGTGATAAAAGCTGCAGGCGACATTTTAATGTGGTGTACATGCCATGCCTCAATCTGTGCTAACATCGAGCCTGGCGAATTTTACCTCTGACAGATGAAAATACTGTTGCCAATTTTTACAGCTGGTAAATTCCAAATTCTATTGACAAAAACGTGTTTACCTGACACAGCTGTAACTCCTGACAGTGTCGATTACTACAAACCGCATGTCTTATCCTGTCCCTGGTGTGAAAATGATTAGAAGCAAAGTTAACATTCTTAAGTATTTAAAAAAGTGTTCACCTGATCTGTGGGACACCCAGTAGAGTGTAGACTGGTGAGATCAAAAAGCTGATGTGTTTGAAGAGGATCACGTCTGTATCCAGGATTTGTCCGGAATCAATGGCTGAAAGCAGCTTCTGGTGGAGGGGGCTAGGAGGGAGGACGTTTCTCTTGTAACTTTAGTAAGGTAAGATACGTTATGTAAACACATTTGTGGCGCGGTGTTTCAATTTGCTGGTGGTAGGAACTGGAGAAAGTTCTTTAGTTTGTTGTGCACAAGGTTTTTTACTGGCAACAATGAAATGAACATTTTATGTTGTTATATGGTGCTAACATCAAGCACTGTGCAATTTAACACCGACAAGGGTTTCACCGCCCTGGGCCGCTTTCTATTGGACTGCTCACTGACAAGGTTTTGGTGATTGGCGCCCCGCCCCCCCAGCAATGGCGGCCCGTACCTGCTGAACCTGCGGACACGCTGGCGTTCTTCTCTCTCCCCATCTGAGGCCGTAGCTTCTGCACGTGTGACGGGGAGCCAGACCTGAATCGGGATGAGAGGCGCTGCTCCCTTGCGCCAGACCTGAATTGCTTCGTTTCGTGGCAGAGCAGGGCTGCTTCCTTCGATTAAACCTGCAGTGTGGAGGAGCTCATTTGTTTTTCTCCGTGCATCTGGGCTACTGCTGCTTCTTGGACGCCAGTGCAGGGAGGTGAGGAGAGAGAGGCTGGAGTTTTTGAAGGGATGGCAGGCTGTCTCTCTGATGCTGGTGCGCTGGGTTTCTCTTTCCTGGCTGTGCTGCTAGCGCTGTGGCCTCGAGGCTGGTCCTGGGTTTCTTCTGTCACTCCTGCTGACTGGAGATGGCAAATCAAGATGGATTGATAGCCAATAATACCTGCAATACCTGTTAATTCACCCACTGTACCCTTGAATAATAGCTTTGATAAGGTCCAAAGTCTAAGAAAGCAGAAGAGAGAGAGCAGAAACATTTTTTTCCTGTCTGCTTCTGAAGTTTCCTGGTTCTTGCTGGTATTCTGGCACAAGACCAGCATAAGACAGTCACTGGCCGTGTTCAATTTCGAGGGGGGTCAACAGAAAAAGCGCCTCCTCGCGCAAGAAAACACTGTCCACCACCTCTTTGAGAGCAAGAAAGGCCACTTTATTTAAGACAGGTGTGTAAATCAAACATCTTTCCAACACATTTATTTAATAATTAATAAAATCCAAATCTTCCAGTTACACTAAGCATCCCTACCTAGGAGTAACCCCCCCCACCAAGTTAAACCTAACCCAAACCAGAAACAACTAACTCTTGAAGAATACCCCCTCATTTCCTTTAACTGCCCTTTGAGGATGGACCAACCCGCTCCAGGCTGCCCACCCCCCACTAGAAACCGCCACCCAGGAAAACCTTTAGAGTTTTCCTGCCCCACCCAAAAGCAAAGAAAAAGGGGAGTCGGGGAACACCACAATTGCACGTCCAGTACTTTATCTAGTAAATCACACAACTCCAAAAGAGAAAAGGAAAGACCCAATTGAGACAGGGGGACTCCCTCCCCGCAAAATAAATGCTACTCAGAAATTTGCAAATGAGGGTGAGCCAAACAATAAATACATAAATCTGTACAAAACAGTCTCATAGAACGATTCTCTCATTTCCCGTGCTTTTTCGCTGGCTGAATAATTCCTTGCCCCAATCCTTTGGAAGCGTGGCACGAACTCCGACCAGATCACCATGGTGCACACCCAGGCGTCTTTATTTATATGTGCCAAGGACCTAGGAGAAAAACAAATGTTAGGAAAAAACAAAGGCGAGTCATTTCTTACGTACTTCTTGCCACATCTCGACCTCCAACACCCAATTCTGCGACAACAAGAAATGAAACCGCTCCGCCCCAAGAAAACCCACGTACCCCTACCCAACTGATCTGTTTAGACATTCGCAACCAGAGGCGAACCCTGTCTTGTTCCAGCACCACTCCACCTCTAGTCATACCCGCCCTGTTGCTCAAACCCAACAACTCAGAAGCACGGAATGCCCCAAAAAGAACCACACAAAACACAAGCGAAAAAATTCCCGACACTCAAAAGCGTCATAACAGCAGACAGCCAACTGGGATAACATCAGGTGAAGCAAATTAAAAATTCACCGGCTGCCGCAGCCTCTGGGCACCGGCCTGCAATCTACCCAAACCTTCCAAAACCTTCCTGACCAGCACCCCCCCCAACAGGATCCCTCCCCCACCGAAGCTGCCCATAAAAATAGATCCCCTCCATCTTACCCGAAATAGTCAAGTGGGAGAGGTCTCTGTCCACCAAAATGCAACAAAAAATGCTCATCAGACAAAACCCACCGGGGCCTGACCGAAAAAAGTGTTCTAACCAAACTGCAAAAAAGGCCCTCCAAACCTGTAAATAGCTCCGACGGGTGGTGTCAGCCACGGAATGCTCAACAAACCGTTGGACTCTCAATCCCCCAAGGCCCATACGGACTGTGGGATCGCTGTCGGTTCTAGATCCCGCCCCAGGAGCCAATCGTTGGAATTCCGACCACTGAAAGCGAGAGAACGCATCAGCAATGCAAGTTGTGACCCCTGGAAAATGTTGAGCTTCGAATACAATAGTCAGATGCAAAACACCGCAACATGAAAGCACGCAGCAGTTTCAACACCCGCAAATCCCGTGCACTCTGCCTGTGAACAAGGTCGACCATCGCCATATTGTCCACGTGGAACAACACAGATCAGTTCCAGAAATCTTCCCCCCAGATGTACAGAGCCGCCAGCAAAGTGAACAGTTCTAAAAAGCAATGCTGCGTCCTTGCCCTGCCAATGAACAGGCCAGCCAGCCAGCCGCGCACCAACGCCCAACCCAAAAGATGCCGAAGCCGTTGGCTCCAGAAGCGTCCATGAAGAGCGGCACTTGCCAGATAATGTCCTCGTCCGCAACAAACAAGGACACGCCGTTGAAATCCTGCAAAAATTGCAACCAGATACCCAAATCAGCACGGACAGGTGCGGTAAGGCGCACCTGATGATGAGGAAGACTGGCTCCTGACAGTGACAAGCCCAGATGCCGACAAAACGTCCGACCCGCACAACCATGCGGCACGCAAAATGCGAGTACCCCAGCAACTTCTGAACCTTCCAGAGCTCCGCGGTCATAGCCTGAAAAGATTTCGAGGGCCAAATGACACTGCCCAAACCGACCCGCACCAACGAAAAGGAAATCATCCAAATAATGACATACCAAAACATGGCCACTGATGAAAGTGAAAACGCCATTGCAAAAAAGCACTGAAAATCTGAAAGAGGGCACAGGACACTGAACAGCCCCTCAGCAAAACCCTGTCAACATAGAAATGTCCCCCAAAGTGCATACCCAAGAGACAAAAATCCAAGGATGAATGGGCAGAAGGCGAAAACCGATTGAATGTAACTGTTCGCCAGCAGAGCACCAGGGCCCGCGGTGCAAAACAGCCTCAGGGCGTCATCCACCGAAGCATATGACACTCTAGAATCTGCCGGGTCGATGAAATCATTGATAGAGGAACCCTCCGGCCAGGACAAATGGTGGCGGAGCCGAAACTCCCCAGCCGCCGTTTTAGGGACAACACCCAGAGGGAAAACTATCAGATCCGGTAAAGGACAGCTAAGAAAAAGAGCAGCTATCTCCCCCGCAGCAAGCTCAGACTCCAACTTCTTCTGCACAACCTGGGGGCACTCTTTGGCGGACTTCATAGTATCAGACCACTGACCCAACCGAGGACCCTGCTACCCAATCAGGAAACCTACCCTGAAAAAACCCCAGGACAAAGTCTCGGCCGCCTCCAAATCGGGGCATTCCTTCAACCACAAGTCAAGAACCTCAACCTTAATAGGAGTAGGAGCCCTTGGAAACAAAGTGCGAAGGCTGTCCTCTGCCCCCTGTACCCCACCCTTGGTCCAAGTTTCAAGAGACTTCGGGACTCGCGGCCGCCGAGCCAACTCTAAGACTTCTTCCTTAGACCCTGCCTTAGCCTGCACAGCACGACACAGGAGCCTGAACACATCAACAAACTCGCCATCCCAGCTCCTGGATTTAATTTTTCCCGATAAAGGAGACCCAAAAGGCATCCCAACACCAGAATAAGGCAATCGCTTAGGAAGAATACTATCCTCCGCCACCTGCTTCTTAGGTGCCGCTGAGTCCCCTGTCCGCACAGGCCCACTGGCGGAAACATCCCCTGCAACAGTATCATGCATCTCCGTCTGCCGCACCAGCAGCGGTGCTCGAGCGACTCGCTCCTCAAACACCCCATCACCAGTACCACTAGATCTTGTACGTTTATCAGGGAGACTCTCCCCTTGTTGCCAATCGCTTCTGAAGGATACTATCCTCCGCCATCCCAGACCCTACATTTTAGTTTACGTAGACAAATGAGAAATAATGCAAACTCTTGGGAAGGATACTATCCTCCGCAACTTGCTCCATAGGCTGACGTCTCCTTCAAAATGAGCATTCACCTCCGCATGCCGCACAAGCAGCGGTGCTAGAGCGACTCGCTCCTCAATAACCCCATCACCAGTACCAATAGATCTGGTACGCTCAGCAGGGTGAATCATCCCTCGTTTCCAAACGGACCACCACCCATCCTTACCTTTTGGCAACTGGGATAACTTCTGAGGAAGCACCACAGGATCCCCTTGAGTTGGACGACTCCTCGCTGACTCTCGTACTGTTGCGTGGTCCGCACGTGACCCCTGCAAGATACGAGGATCAGGGAATTGCCCCACCCCACCCTGTTTTGGCCCGTGCTGCCAAAAGCCCAACATCCTTCTCCCTCAACTCCCCCTCACCCAAATCATCATCAGGGATATCTAACTGTAAAACATCACCAGAAAAAAGAAAACTGCCACTAAGCAGAGCCCCATCACCAACTCCTCCATCTTAATATTGCCAGTAAATGTCAGTATGGCGCACGGCGCTCAACGCTGCAGAAGAGAAATCCGCTCCAGATAACGCTCCCGGACCCCCCTCCCACATGGAACAGCCGTAGGGTCAGTCCGCAAGCCTCTCACACCAGCCACCAGCCGACCAGCTGGAGCCGAAACCGGGAAACGCGGGCCGCTTGAGCCAGACTGCGATAAAACAACGAGAGTGACAACCCCACTGGAGCCAAGGGTAAAGCCCACAGAAGACCCACCAGGACAAGGCACAACCTGTTGGCCACCACCAAAGCCGCCCGCCAGACCAACCTGCAAGGAACTGGGCCCCCACGCAATTCTGGGAAAAACAACCAGACTGGATGGCGCAGGCACCCCCCCAGCCCGCCCCCTCCAAACCAGCACAGTTGGCCTGCTGAAAACCAGAAAGGGCCCAAAAAGCCCCGATCCGGAGCCCCGAGGGAATGGACTGCGCTGACAGGTCACGAGGGAGCAACACAGCTCGAAGAAACGCCCCCCCCCCGCCAATGCAAACCCAGACCGAGCAGAGGAAAACCATCCCCAAAACCTGGGCAGCCTTCTATGACACCACTTGCCGGGGGGGGGGGGGAAACAAAGCCCGGTGAATATCAGGTGGGGAAAACACCAACATGAAGGGGCACAGAGCATCTCTAAGACCCTGGAGCAGCAAGCAATAGGAACCTGGGGGGGGCTCAGCAAATCGAGGCACCTTCCCCGCTTAGCCCTGGCACCCGCGGGGGACTTTCTGGACCGAACCCTAACAGCCCGCCCGCTCGCCCGCCCGCCTGCTGGAAAAAAACCTCCCAACAGACCGGCCCCGCCTCCCACCGGGCGCCCCTCACAAGCCAGCAGCCCCAGTGGGGGCCAAACATACCTGCTGTTGGGCGCCCGGCACTTCAAGGGAGTGCACCACGGGCTCCAGTGAACACGCAGCCACCACCGGGGAACAGCCGGCATGGCCACAGCCCCGCCCTCGGCATCCTCCGGTCACGGAGAAAGACGCACCATGACCGCCTTCGCCTCCTTCCGCTCCCGCCTCACAGAGGACCTGCACAGCACGCCGAACCGCCGCAGAATCGTCCATGCCCCAGAAACCCAGGAACAGGGCAAAAGAACCTCCCTCTCCAGCCTCCCACTAGCGCGTTCCTTTCCCGCCTGCCCTAGACCCATTTATAACTTCCCTCAATCAAGGCACACCTGTCCTGCGCCCAGTCGTCCTCGCGCGAACATACCCAGGGAGAGACCGGCTCGCGCACGGCTCTCCCTGGGTCCCTCCTTCTCTTTTTTTTTTTTTTTTGGCCCACGCGGACTGTACCTAGTTTGAATTTGTATCAGATCAAGATCAAGAGCCAAACAAGGATATTACTCTCAGCTCCTAACTGATTTTGACTGTCTGTGGTTTTAAACTTTTTTAAACATCCGTAACCTACAAGGTTTTTTCTCAATAAGCTTTAGACTAATGGTTATGAGAATCAGATACCCATGATTATTTTAACTTTAAATGTTTATTTCTTGCATTGTTTAATTTATGCATAATTAGTGATTTCTGCTTCTTTGTCGGACTCCCTGCTCACGCTGATGCTGCCCGCGATGGAAAGGAAACCTGCCTGCCTGTTGCTCCCGATCCATGCCTGCCGCGGACCACTGCCTGTCAAACTACCATCCCCAGGAGGCAGTGTGGCGTGGTCTTGCAGGAACTCCAGCGGGGCAGGCTTCAAATTGCCCAACGGGCTCCTGCGGGACAGGACGCGCGAGGGCGAAGCCCGGGCCAAGGGCGGGCCCGACCTTGCCCATCCGAGGCCGGAAGAGGCCGGGCTAGGCCAGGCCTCTTGGTTCCATCATTCACTGCGGATTGGAAGGATCATTTGAAACTTGGGTAATCGACTGATTTGTGTACAACCTTTCCTGCCTGTTTAAATCCTCAACTGACCTGGGGCTTGCATCTATCTTTATATACTTTCTGGCCCTGCTAGTCAATCTAGTGGGCCAGCTGGAGACTATGAAAGAAGGCCTGTGGCAACTACCATCTGCCCTGTAAAGATAACCCCTATATATTTTGATCAATTCCTCGTACATTTAGTATAGCTTGCAGACGAAAGTTGGGAGGGCGCGCCAGCTTTCCAGCACCTTAGCATATTAGTATCTACCAAACTTTCCTGTGAAACAACGATTTAGGGAATAGCTTCTTTAACTGATCAGGGTATAGCTGTAACATAACAGCGTCTCAATAAATGGGGAAAAGAAAGTTACACACTAGCCCACCGGGCAAGAGAACGTCCAACGTTAAAGAGTCAAGTACGTCCCTAATAAAATATCTGACGGGGCAGTAGGAGCCAATGAGAAACACATTTCTAACATAGAGGAAAAACTTAATAAAGGGTTGTCTGGCTTGTCCGACACTAGTGTTAACGATCCTGCTCGAAATGTTTTGAATTATGTACCTGCCACTTTTACAGTAAATGTATGTACCCCCGATTCTCATAATGGATGTGTGCAGCAGGGCTGTGATGAGATTTTTGCTATTGACCTAGAGGGCTCAGATCTTCCCCCTCAAAAAAGAGTATGTGTGTCTAAAAAACCTCCTCTTGTTATGTTATTGCCCCAGATCCATGAATCCCCAGTAACCCCATATGATCTAAAGACCAAAAGTAAACTTCAGATAGGGAAAGAGGCAAAAAAGGTACCAAGGAACAAAAGAAAAGCATGTCCCAAACCCATTAGTAAACATTGTCTAAGCAATGGCCAAAATAATATTGGCTATGGAGACATTATGAAATCAATTGCTGACCTCACTATGTTCATGAAAGAAGCCATAGCCTTTATGGGGAATAGACTGGGACAGATAGAGTCCACTCTGTCAACTCTTACACCACAAGTGAAAGATGCTTATAGCAAACAGGATGTCATGTGTCACAGTTCATGCAGTTCAATTTCCCAGGAAATATTGCATCTCCTGATCATAATTGAGTCCCCGTTCTACAGATTTAAGACGCATGATCCAGGTTGCCTCTGTGCGTCTAAGTCTCAGTTCGCGGTTGCCACCTCTGATATCCTGAGAGACTGTGTCTATGCCAAAGAATTTGACCACTTTGTTGGTCCTGTCCTTTTGGCAGGAAGCTATATGCAAGGCCACAGGATATTTCAGATCACAGTTTACTATTGCCCTTATATGTTCCATCATTCTCTCTTTTAAGGGTCTGATGGTGCTTCCTACGTAAAACTTGCCACATTCACATTCTATGACATAAATTACAAATTTAGTGGTACAATTGATATTACTCTTGATGACGAAGGAAACACCATCTGGACCCGCGAATCTAGTTATGCCATGTTTAGCCCATTTACACATGCTGCAAAATCCACATTTGTAAAATCCTAGGCTGTGTTGTGTCATCCATGTTATTTGTTTGGTATCTCTAGGTACCGTGGGACTCAATTTATTTCTCAGTGTATTGCCTCTTCTGAATGAGATTTGAGGTCTGTCTGTAATACAATTAGCGAGGGCTCTTTCAGATCTTAATAAACCCCAATGTTTAGTCAAGCTTTTCCGTAAAGCGTTGTGGAATGAATTGAAGTCAGTTACCATTCTGATTTGTTCCCTTTCAGAAGTGGTAGGTTTGTGTGTACTGGTAATAGTGTGTATTCTCTTGACTTTTTTAGCTCTTTTCTCAGCTTTCAAAATAGTCGTTTTCGTGTAACCCCTGTTATAAAATCTCTCCTTCATGCCAGTCAAACACCTCCCGAACTCACAGTCCTCACTACAGTTCCTTTTCGCCCTTAGAAACTCGCCATAGGGTATGGCGTTTATTTGATATGAGGGATGAGAGCTCGAGGCATGCAAGACTGCATTGCATGCAGTGGATTTCCTGAGTAGTCTACTATGTAGACAGTTGGATGATACATAGAACTCTATATCCAAGAATTCAATATTGGACCTGCTCCAATTCATCGTAAATTGGATTTTCCAATTATTATCATTCAAATGTCCGAAGAAGTCATTCAATAGCTCCTCAGAGCCAGACCAGATTAGGATGCAATCATCAATATATCGACCCCAAAAAATGATGGAGTCGATATATTGAGCACCCTTTTTGCTCCAAATAAGATCAGATTCAAGTGCGCCCATGAATAGGTTGGCAAACGAGGGTGATATTTTTGAGCCCATGGCCACTCCCTTCTTCTGACAGTACCAGTTTCTGTCAAACATGAAAAAGTTGTTTTTAAGTATTAGTTCAATCATTGTAGACAACATTACCGTGTGTTTCCACAGTGTGGCCGGTCGGTTGTGAAGAAATTTGTTCACTGCTTGTATACCTAGCTCTAACTCTATACTGGTATACAGTGAGACTACATCTAAAGTGACAAGTAGAGATCCCTCTTGCCACTGGATGTCTGTTAAGGTACTCAAAATATGTTTGCTGTCCTGTATGTAGGAAGGCAAGTTTCTGACCAGGGGACCTAAAAACAGATCCACATATTCTGCTATCCTTTCGGTAGGACCCCCTATGCCAGAAACAATTGGTCTCCCTGGTGGAAAAGGGAGTTTTTTGTGAACTTTGGGAAGAGTATATAGCCATGGATAGGTTGGTCTAAATACTTTGAGATACAGAAACTCCTCCTCGTTTAATAACCCAGACTGCTTCCATTTAAGGAGTTGTGAATTAATCTCCAATGTTAAGGGACCCATGGGGTTGTATGTAAGGCGTTCGTAGCAGGATTCGTCTTGTAATTGTTGCGAGATTTCATGTTGATAATCTACCCGATCCGTGAAGAGTCAGAGTTTCACATCAGCCACAAACCTCACTTAGCATGATGTATGAATGGGCCGCACACAGATAGTCCACTCTATAGTTAGAGACTCTGTCTCTCTTGAGAATTATCCGAGTTCTATTGGTGTCTCAACACACTTTTCACTACTCACCAGCACGATTAGTGATAGCATGATAATTCTCACACTTGCGACACGGATGTGTTGGGGTGGCACCTAGGAAATACTTCTGTATCAATATACAATCACTGAAGTAGAGGCACAAACCAAGCATGTAAAGACCAGATAATCAGGTCTTTTTGTATTTATACCCTTAAGAGATACATGCTCCATTGTCAACTTTCTGTTAATTTCAGCCCTGAGGAATCGCGAGTGCGATGAAACACGTGTCGGCTGGCTGTTCACTGCATTAAAGACTCCAAGACTTACCCTTCATGAGAGTTTTTGTTTAGACACTTCTGTCATTTGTTACTTTTTGTTGTATATTGTTACTAAACATTGCATACCATATTGAGTGCATCGGCAACTGAGTTCGTAGATTAGCAGATGTGGGTAACCGAAATCCAGAAGGGACTTGAAAAATTTGTACAAATTAAAATTAACATCAGTAACGAAGAAGTAGTCGCAGCCATAAAACAGAGTAAGGGAGGCAAAGCGCCGGGTCCCGATGGCACCCCAAGCGACTTATTTAAATACTCGGTTGATCTTTGGTCCCCATTATTAACCTGAGTTCTTGAAGCCAGCTGCGAGAAAGGCTTTATCAAAACTTGGTCCGAGTCAGTAATTATCCCTATATTTAAAAAAGGGGACCGGGATAACCCTTCCTGCTATCGCCCAATATCCCTGCTTGATTCTTTTATGAAAGTCACAGGCAGGGTCATCTTGAATCGCCTCCAACTATGGGCGGAAGATACCAACATATTAAGTCAAGTACAAAATGGGTTCAGGGAGGGGCGGGGCACCGTAGAGCAGGTGCTAAATTTTTCCATCTTACATGGAAAATATTTTCAGGCCAAGGGAGGTAAATTATATGCTGCGTTCATCGATTTAAGCGCAGCTTTCGACTGCGTGATTCATAGCCAGCTATGGCAGATTTTATCAGACTTAAAGGTAGTTGAGGTAATTATAAGACAACTCTACGCGTGTGCCACAGCCAAGGTGAGATACGGTCTAAAAGGTGAATGCTCCAAGCCTTTTCATGTAAGGAGAGGAGTCAGACAAGGCTGCGTCCTTGCACCCTCTCTTTTTACTTTATACACTAATGATTTGGAAAAGGAATTGGTGGCTAGAGTAAGAGACTCACCCCAAGTCAACCACATTCAGATTGTATCGCTCCTGTATGCCGACGATGCCGTCTTAATGGCGAGAACAAAAATTCGTCTTCAGACGGCACTTGATACTTACATAAATTTTATGGACAACAGGGGCCTGAAACTTAATGTTAAAAAAACTTTTGTTATGACCTGTGTGAACGGTAAGAACAGATCTTGTCCCCTGTTTGCTGGGAATGAGAAAAATGCACCCACCAAAATATTCTCTTATTTAGGCATCGTCTTAGAAGAATCAGGATCCTGGGGACCAGCTGTAAAAAGTAGTACATTAATGTTTAAAAGAGCTACGGCAGCACTAATGATATTTGCCAAAAAAATGGGGAAAAGGCCACCAGAAATCCTGCTAAAAATGTATCAGGCAAAGTGTATAAGTACAGCTATTTACAGAGCAGGCGTCTGGGAAGCTTATGATACTTCATCTATTCAAAAGGTATAAAATGATTTTTTAAGATTTATTTTAGCCATTCCTCAAAGTACTTCTGTTTTTAACTGTCACTCTAAATTGGGAATTCGCTACATAAGTGATCTGATAAGCATGCAACCTTTACTGCTATGGCACAGAGTCTGAACTTCACCTGACTTAGTTTTAAATAGAGAAATAATCAAAAATTCTTTGGGACTAGATCAGGCTGCCAAGATCCCATGGCTGAGTTATATATGCAATTTTACAAAGGATTTGGGGAGACCAGAGTTTTATCATAAGCCAGATTCCCTACATAACATAACGAGAAAATAATTAAAGTCACTCTGCTGGAATCATCTTGAAACACTAGGACTAGGAGAGGAACTAAACAAAAAAAACCTATTACAACATCAACTCACCCTGGTCTCAGCCTCAATCCAACCTTACTTGCTCTGGTGTCAGGAGGGGTATGATAGGTACATTCTGACTAGATTCAGATTTGATTACTTTTTTTCGCCTAATTACCTTTCCTAAAGTAAACGACTGGTCCAGAATGCTCTGTAAATGCCCGTGCGATAATCTATCAGATCAATCTACACTGCATGTAATATTTTTCTGTAAATTTTATTCAGCAGAGAGAACCATATGGATTAGACTATTTAAAAAAAAAAGGTTCATGGCGTCAATGTCGCCCGGCTTTACTCTTCCTACAATTCTTAAATGATGTATACTGTGTTGGTATAATGACAGCTTTTTAAAAAGTATCTTGAGGAAAAGGAAAAGTTTAATCTGTTTTTAAAATTTTTATGGACGTAGTAATTGTTCCCAAATGTAATTCAATGGATTGTATGAATTTATGAATGAACTGTCGCTTTTAAGATTTTATATATTTGTGAAATCGAATAAAGCTTTTCTACTACTACTAACACCGACAAGGTAAATTAATGTACAAAGATTATACCATCAAGACATTCTTTAGCACAAATCTCTTCAGGTGATACTTCCAAAACTGGTAACAAATTCAAATTCTGCTGACACAAAGATGGTTGAATGTGTTGGCTGACAGAGACCCAATCTGCTTTGCAGTGATATTGCTTTAACCACAATTAGGAGGATCTGTGCTTTGAATTCACCAGATCAAAGATGCCTACCTCGGGCTGAAGGCATTTCTCAAAAGCACAAAGCTCAAACAGGTGTATGAGTAAGAGATCAAGAAAAGCTTGAAGGCTACAGTGAGGCCGTCCACTCCCAGGGCACTTGAGGCTTTCAAACTCGACAAGGCCAATTGGATTTCGTATTTTTCTATAGGCCTCTTAAGAAACTCCTCATGCGTATTGGTGAGGAATGGCAACGTAATATGCGCAAGATAATCTAAAATTTCATCCTGCATGCCGGAAGACTGAGATGTGTATAGCTTAGCGTAGAATTGTTTAAGACTCAGCCACGGCTGTGGTTCACCTTCAAGCCCCAGAACATTCATCTCTACTCGCGGGTAAGAAATTGAGACACTTGCCAGCCTTTGATCCGCTAGTTTCTGGGGAAATGAACCAGGAAAGATTACCTACGATTAATGGTGGGGGCCGGGCAGGAAAAATATTTGTAATTGACTCTAACACTAACATTAATACTGATAATTCCAGCGCAGCCACAGCATCATCTCCCATTACTGCCGCTCCCTCTACTGAAACTCTGAGGAAAGTTAATTCTTGTGCCGATGGGACATGTAATGATAGCGCTGCTAGCGTGGTTGTCACAGCGAGGGGGCCGCTTGTGCCTTCTGGTCCTTTAGGTGATATGAACGGCTGCTCTACTGATGTTTTAAATCCATGTGGGACTATCAAAGTTGGTGAGATAGGGACATGTGGAGACGGTGTGGTCTTGGTTAATGAGCTGGTGCCTGAGCCGGCAAATGTCGCAAATTCCGCACCAAATCTTGAGGATACCTCCTCTAGCACCAATCTCTCTGTCGTTCTTCCTGCTGTGTCTGAAGCGGAGGCTAAGGGGGCTGAGGAGGGGACTGAGGAGGAGGGAGGTGACACTCTAGTGGAGAACATGAGGAGGCTGCCGGCGACTCCAACAAAGGTGAAGGGGAAGGTGAAGTTGAAGTAGAAGACGAAGAGGGTCTTAACTCTTCTATCTATCCCTCATCGGACACTGCCAAATACTTGGCCGGCAGAAGGGGAAAGGCCAAATCAAAGGCAACATTTTAAAAAAGAGAGGGAAAGCGATCAACACTGAGGGCGTACCTCCTATCATTACTACTGCCTCCGTCTCAAGGAAGACTATACTCATCGAAAAAGTCCCCTACAGAAATGGATACAGGCTAAGGGACTCGTAAAAAATGTGTCCCTGCAATCATCGGGCATTAGTCTCTCTGATTCCGACTCATTGAATACTTGCTATGCTCTTCCATCTGGTCCCCCTCATGGGAAGCCTGACAAAGATAACATTTCTCTCACGCTGGCGGCATCCTCTACAGATAACACGGCACTAGCATCACGGGAGATCTTACCCGATCCTACTAGTAATAACACATCGTCTTCAAGCCCTCTAACACTTTTAGGAGATCCAATACCTGAGTTAATCCATTCTTCATTGCCCCTCGCTAACCAAGCCTACTCTGCTCCCGCAATTTCAGACTCCACAATTCCTGTCTTAGTTTCAGGCTCTAACACTTTTGGAGAGCAGGAATCCATCATCTCTTCTCTAGATATTATTCTACAAACCTTAATGAACCACCATTCGGAGGCACAAGAGCACTTCTTGCAGTTGCGGGAAGATAATAATAAGGTGCAGACTTCTTTGCAAGAGATGACATCCAAACTAGGCGAGATTACAAAAGACATTGCAGAACTTCAACAAAGGGTCGTATCCATTGAGGAGGGATCAGCTTGCACGGAATCATCCCTCCAACAACACAATGAACAGATAATATCTCTACAGTTGAAGGTAGAAGATTTGGAAAATCGACAACGGAGATCTAATCTGAAACTCTTTGGTATCCCAGAAGGCGCAGAGGGGTCGGACCCAAGGGCTTATTTAGTCAAACTAATGCATAACGCTTTCCCAGAGCTCTCTGACTGGGATTGGGACTCTCAGCTTCAGAGAGCCCATCGCCTCCCCTTAATGCAGAGGAATTGTGAGAGTAAATTTCCCAGGCCCATCCTCATTTATTTAGGCAATTTTCTTCTAAGACAATCAGTCTCGCTGAAAGCAGGCCCCAATTCTCCTGTTATATTTGAGAACATGTCTCTTTTTGTCCGTTCTGATCTGAGTAAAGCAACTATGGACCGGAGATGGAAACTATGAAAACTCATCGATCTGTTTAAAGCTAAGCGGGGGCAAGTGTTCTTGTAGGAGCCGGCCCGTCTCAAGGTCATCAAGGGTGGCCACACTTACGTTTTTCTTGATGAGAAGGAAGCTGAAAATATACTTTTAAAATTTGGTTAATCAAAAGGGAAAGAGAAGTGTGGATCCTTTATTTATAGAATTAGTCTTATCTCTTTAATTCCTATCTTCTCTTCTTTCTGATTTTTCTTTCTTTTTTTGAGACTGACATAATTATTGCTGGGAATGTGGCCATGGGTTTTCTTTTTTTCCATTAATTTCTTTCAGCTTTCTTTTTCTTTTCTGTTTTCTAAAAGGGAAGAGGAAAAAAAATAATAATAAAAATAAATAACTAACAAGGTAGTTGGGTGGTGGGGTAGGCCTTAGGCTGCTTCTCTCAAGAGCTGCCTTTCCAGCGGCAGCCACTTGTAGAAGGGTGCTCCCTCCCGGATGCGGGAAGGGAGGAGGGGTAGGGGGCCTCCGGGTCTCTGGTGGAGGCCTCACTGAGGGTGGGTAAAGTATTATTTAAAAAAACAACACAAGAGGATTGACTACAATGGGATGGAGTTTTTAGTTTTTTGAGCAAAATGATAGATTTTATCTAATTTTTGTTTTTGAATGTCTAAGCTAAGATGCATAGCCTGGAATGTCGCGGGTCTCAATAATAAGAAAAAAATACGACTTGTCTCTGAAGAACTTAGAATATATGATCCTCATCTTGTTTTTTTTAATCGGAGACGCATATTGTATACAATGATAGGAAACAGCTCAACCAAATTGGATATGATGTTATAATAAGCTCTGCATTATCGGTTTCAATGAGAGGTGTTGCTATCCTTAAAGACAGACGATTCAGAGCAGAAACTCTTAAAACTCTTAAAACTGCTACAGATAAGGATGGCCGCTGGGCAGTTGCTCAATTATCTATAGGAAATTGTAAATTTGTACTGTGTGTGATTTATGGCCCAAATATTGATGATCATACCGTTTTTGACCGATTGAACATGGAACTTTTGGTTACAGCAGTACGATGTTCACTCGTGGTGACTGGTGTTCAGTGGCGTGTACTGTGTAAAACTCGACTGCGACGCAGGTGGGGTGACTACTAGACAGGGCATAGGCGTAATTGTGCTCATTTTTCAGGTAGCTTGGACTGTGTATTTAGTGCAAGTGTGATCACCAAAGTATTCAGGCTCTTAGCGGTTTGTGAGCAAGTGTCCAAGCTACTTGAGTGCACATCGTACAGCTGTCACTAAATCTTACCCACTATACCAAAACAGCCGACCTTAGGGCCGCTATAACAAACGCCAAACCTTGTAGGTTTCTCTGATACTTCTGCAGATTCATCAGATATTTCAGACCCAGGTGAAGGCAGCAGTGCAGCTAGAAGAGGTGGAGCACATCAGAATACTTTTTTAGCCAGAGGAGCTCAGGACCCACCACAGCGTGGCAGAGTAAAAAAAAACCAAAGATGGTACAATCCACCAAGAGAGCGGAAGACACTCAACAACTACTACCAACGGTAGTATCGGGATCTCCCTCCCCACATAACACCGACACAATACCCATTTTTAATCTGTCAACCCACACACTGGCAGAAGACGAGCTTTCTCTGCTCAAAAAGGGTTTATCTTTCGTCCCTACAGTTCCACCTAACTTCATGGAACTACAGACCGAGCTCATGAGATTTTTCAGGTGCATACGCCTCCAGGCTTTCTTTCAGTTGCACCCCACACCAGAAAACTATGCTAACAACCCTTTTTGCCCACCCTCTACTTTCCTGCCATCAGCCGGGATGATCCCAATGGAAGTTGTGACTTTTGAGAAATTAATTCTGAAAGAACTTTCTAGCCTTCAGAATAAGAAAAAATTCATCCCCTACAACATCTCATTGAAAGAAAAGCAGGCAATTGAGCAACTAAAAACCAATGACACTTTAATAATCAAAAGCGCTGACAAGGGCGGAGGTATAGTGCTCCAAAAAAAGACAGCCTACATCACAGAGATCCAGCGCCAACTTGACAATAAAGAGCATTACAAAAGGTTAGCTCAAATCCCCACTAAAGAGATACAGGCACTAATCCTTAAGATTACCACGGAAGGACTAGATGCTGGTTTCTTTTCAAAAAAGGAATTTAATGTCCTCAATGTGAAGACTCCGTGAATCCCTGTCATATACACACTTCCCAAAGTGCATAAAAATACAACCAACCCACCAGGGAGGCCAATAGTCTCAGCGTGTGGGTCAATTCTCGAACCACTTGGCTCATACGTCGACTTCTTTATAAAAGAATTCATCCCAGAAACCCACTGTTATGTCAGAGACTCCATGAATATGATAAACATGATTGAACACCACCCTTTCGATCCAGCATCAGAGACTCTATGTACCATGGACGTAGAGTCTCTCTACACAAACATACCCCAGACATCAGCACTATTAGTTATTCAAAGAATTCTGGAATCACGCCCTCGCCCCCATTCGGTTCCCAGTACATTCATCCTACAACTTCTCGAAATATGCCTGACAAATAATTTTTTCATGTTCAACAACAACTCCTTTGAACAAATTAGGGGCACGTCCATGGGAGCAATTTTTGCCCCAAATCTGGCCGTGCTCTTCATGGACCAGTTGGAGACTAATGTAATCCTTACCCCTTCCAACCCATTTTTCACAAGTATAGGTTTTTGGCGCAGGTATATCGACGACATTTTCATTATTTGGAAACAGGACGTCGATTGCCTGCGTCAATTCTTTCATTGGATGAATAACAACTGTTTAGGACTGTCATTTACTGTTACTACCATCAACGACTCTGTTGCGTTCGTAGACCTAACAATTTTTCACAGTGAGGGGCGCTTTCTCACACGGCTTTACCGTAAACCAACTGAGAAGAATACCCTTTTGGCCTACAGTAGCAATCATCCTAGGGCCCTAAGGGACTCCTTGCCCTGTTCTCAATTTTTGAGGATAAGGCGCAATTGCTCATGCAAGAATGATTATTTCCAGGAAGCGGCTGTTCTAGCATCCAAACTCAAAGAACGTGGGTACCCCCTGAAAAATCGTAAAAAACGCTTCCAAACAAGCATGGTATTGCCCTAAAGAGTTCCTGCTCATCCCCAAACCAAAAAAGGACTTGAAACGCATTGCATGCGTGACTACTTTGTCACCCATTTCGCATAAGCTGAGGCAAACAATACTCAAACAATGGCCCATTATTAACTCAGGTATCTTAGAAATTGATAAACCTCTGTTTGCCTTCAAAAAGAGCAAGAACCTCAAAGACCACCTTGTTAGGGCAGCCTTACCTTGTGCACCATCTACCTCTCCTCTTGATACTGTATGGGGTCTGTCCCCCATTGTTGGTCATTCGAAATGTAGTGGTTGTAACAACTATAATTTGACAATTGAAGGAAAAAGTTTCACATTTAACAACATTACTGTGCACAGTCATTCTTTTTTGAATTGTAATACATCAAACGTGATATACCTGATCCAATGCCCTTGTCTGAAAGTATATATAGGGCAACAACTCAAAAGGTTAAGACCCGAATTGGACAACATAGGAGCCGCATTTGATGCGGGACCTTGAACGCCCAACTGGTTGACCACTATGCAGCTTCCAAACACACTGAAGATGACTTAAAGTGGACAGTTCTCAAATCATTGAAACTACCACCCAGAGGTGGTAATATGGGACAATTGTTGAACAAAGAGGAGCTCAAATCAATTATCCAATTCAACTCCATGCAGGATGGACTCAACTGATCACAAGATTGGACCAGTCTGTTGTAAGTCCATTCCACCACGACTACCTCTGACTTCTGGCACCCTTACTTTTGGCTTTTTCGAATCCACCTTGTTAAGACATAAACAGCAATGGTGCTTGAAACCAGACAATTTGTACGTCAACTATAATGGGTCCTAACTGCTGTACATTATGATCAGTTTTGCCTCTATCAATTAATTAGACAATGGAAGTTTCTTGCTCTTGGATAAATGTTGTGACCTATGTTAAATGCCTCACTTTGAGCACCTCCTCTCCCACTCTAACATGTCCGCCATCTTTCGTCACCTTTTTCACCATTCTAAAATGGCGCCCATGCTTCTGGCGACCAGTCGACATCCTGGGGTAGTCCCCTGTTTGTTTTCATTACCTTCACAGTACACGCCAAAAGGCTCCCTCCTTCAGAGCCCCTCGCAACTAGCTATCATGCTACACCGGACGGGACTCCCAACACCCGTCTCCAAGATTCTATCGAGGTAAGATTGCCTTTGGCATACTCCTATGTCTGCTCTGAAAACCCTTCATTAGTGTGACACCGGACTGATCCCTCTGTCTAATTTTCACAGGATCGGCTGGAACCGGACTGCATCACCTTGCAGCCGACCCTTGCTCAAAGTCATCCAGGCTCGCAAAATCAAAAATGCACCTGGCCTTCTGCCACTGTGCATAGGTAATTTCCCTAGCCGCATGCCGCTCACTGTCTTCACTCACAACGGTTAAGTTTCCATTAAAGCACTGCCTTATTCCCACAGGCTGCCCAAACTCGGTCAGGAACGCTCCCCAGACGTCCTGCCACGCTGCCCACCACTCACGGAAGCCTAATCAGGCTCTCTGTTCATATGTTCAGGTATTCTCCCTGCCCCGTTCCAGGGCTGCAATCTATACTGTTTTTTGACCCTTCTTGAAGCACCTAACATGGTTCCTTCTGCCTTTGGGTTTACCACAATACCTGCGAGGCTCCGCAAATAGACGCCGTCGGTTCACCATTAACCGGTGAGCAGGCCAATACTGTGCCCTGTCAAAACCGTCACTGCTGCCGCCCGTTATTCACTGCGATAATGTTAACCTCACGGGACAACACGATCTGTGCCCCACCTAAACGGCACACTGGTTATCGATTATGCGTCGCCGGTTAGAATATTCACCGACTTTGGCACTCCTTTGCTCACAAACCGCTAAGAACCTGAATACTTTGGTGATCACACTTGCACTAAATACACTGTCCAAGCTACCTGAAAAATGAGCACAATTACGCCTATGCCCTTTCTAGTAGTCACCCCACCTGCGTCGCAGTCAGGTTTTACACAGTACACGCCGCTGAACACCAGTCACCTCGAGTGCACACTGCACTGCTGTCACTTAATTTTGTCTTGAAATTCTTCACTGGACCTGGTGGCATCAGAACACAATGTCACAGTCCGTCAAAAATCACTTAAGTGCGTCTGACTTGCTTATTTTAAATGTAAATATAATTGTTCCTGAGATAAAATTGTTTCTCTTCCCTCTTACCTCCTCCTGTTTATTCCCACAGGCCTCTAAAAAAAACTCAGGCAAGTATTATAAGTAGTCCTGAAGATGATCCCAGTTAATTATTGGAGATAGGGATCGAAATGTCACGTCGACTGTTTTAACAGTACTGCATTTTTCATTTGTGCAATATGTGTTGCAGTTACTGTTGGCTTGTGCTTACACAAGATTGCATTGTATTGTAAGCCACCTTTTGCTCCACTCTGTTTGCCTGTCATTTTTCCCCATTATATTGTTTTCTCCCCTTTCTTACTTGGTACAGGCTTGTGCCCAGTTTTTGATCTGTGTTGTGTTTCACGTAACAGTGAATCTTCGTTTTATTTTGGAAATAAATATCCCTCTGTTCGGACTGGACATTAGAGAAAAAGAGACATAGTTCTTATCTAAGTCTGTTTATTGCTCATAATTGCATTGAAAAAGTTTAGGACCTTTGTCTTTCTAAAAAAGCACTGTTTAGACATGGTCAGCATTCTTTAAAAATCACTGCATATGCGGACGATATTGCTATTTATTCTACAAGTGTGGTAGAAGCATTAGAAGGGATAAAAACTGAGGCTAGCAGATTTGGAGACGTTTCAGGGTATAAATTAAATATAAATAAGACACAAATAGTCGTCAATTATCAACCATCGACGGCAGTCTCTGTAATCTGTAAGATCGCTACCTACCTAGGAGTTAAAATATCATCGAAAATCAGTGATGTCATTACAATAAACTACGATGCTTTGTTGAAGTCTACAACTTTGTCTTTAAAAAAATTGCATAAACTTCCTTTAAACATCATCAGCAGAATTAATCTGATTAAAATGAAAGTGCTTCCAAAATGTCTCTATTTATTTCACTCTGTACCGTTGACACTTAGCAATTTCTTCTTTAAAAAACTTGATGGGATATTCAGTGCTTTTATTTGGGGATATAGGAAGGTTCATAGATCTCTGACGTTTACTAAAGGGCTCTTTAGATACCGGCGAACTCGATTTTCCCGATTCCAAATTATATTATTGGGCTTGTTTCCTGGGTCGGCTTCGTTCTCTGTTCAACTCTGACACTCAACTTTATTTTCATATCATTATGCTAAATTCAGTTTCTAAAATGTTTCTGCTAAAACTTAATGACCCCAACTATCATAAAAGGGTTACATTTAAGACCCCTAAAGATATTGCGAAAATCTGGTTTAATATTATGGCATTCTGCAAATTCTCCTTCTTTCACTCTAAATTGCGGTTATGGGGAAATCAAGGCCTTCCCGAGGTTTTTAATGATGGATTGACAAATACATGGTTTAACCATGACATTAAAACAATGGGGATCTTTATGGCTCTCATGGCTTTTTGTGTTTTGAGGCACTGAAAAAATTATACAAATTGACGGATTCAATGAAATTCAAGTATATTCAGATTCATGATTTTTTTGTTCGAAAGATGAAAATAGGTGAAAGTTTAGACTCCGATATTTGGAACTGTCTTTACTCACTTAAAACTAAACCTTTAATCAGCGAAGGATATCGGTGCTTCAATACTTATAAGAGTGGTGATTGCTCTAAACTAGCTGAGAGATGGAGCTCTAAACTGGGATTTAGTATAACTTCGAATCAAATTGCCTCTTCTTTTTCTAATCTTAATAACTTGGTCAACTCCTCAAACTTAAGACTAGAACAATTTAAAACATTGTGCATGCTGTATCATGCTCCAGAAAGGATTTCTAAATGGTCTAATAATATTCATTTCAGCGACTGTACTAAATGTCCAAAATGTAATTGAAAAGCAGCTGACCTAGAACATATGTTATTTTCTTGTCCAGTTTTATCCGAATTCTGGTCTGCCTTGGACAAAGTATTAAAATTGAAACTGAAAAGACCACCTTTCCTTTTGGCGGCAATGGCACTACTAGATGTCCATTCTGTTACTTTCCCCCATCATTCTTTAGTTACAATAATGTTATCCTGTGCCAAATTAACCATAGCTCGTGCTTGGATTTCTTCTAAACCTCCCTGTATCATGGAGTGGTGGTCTTTAGTCAACGAGATTCACTCAATGGAGTCTGCTTTGGCTAAATTTAGGGGTGTTCGGTCTTTAAGAAAATGTGAAAAAATTTTGGGGCAACGTCATTTAAAATCAGAATAAATTATACATGTTTTCTGTCTCAAGAATACTTAGGGGAAACATTCTCCCCGTCATGTCTGTAATTAATTTATTTTTCATGTCCGGTTTCACAAAATTGTCTGTATATTCATCTCTCTGCCGCCTTTGACACGGTCGATCATTCCATCTTGATCGACCGTGTCACATCCCTGGGAGTGACCCACTGTGCCAGGGACCTTATTGCCTCCTTTCTGGCTAACCGTACCCAGGCAGTATAACTAGGCTCCTTGTACTCGCCAACATTTACCCTCCCGTGTGGGGTGCCGCAGGGCTCTGCACTAAGCCCCACATTATTTAATATATATGTGGCAGACTTGGCGAGAGTCATTAAAGCACAGGGTCTCCGCCTAACCACCTATGCGGATGATACCCAATTGGTGTTGGTGATACACAAAGATGGACCAGCTGTGGCTGCAAGATTTCAGGAAGGAATGAGGATCAACAGCTCGTGGATGTCAAGTAATTGCTTGAAGCTAAACTCTGACAAAAACAAGGTTATGACCTTTGGCAATCTTGCACCAGAGTGGTCTTCCAGCTGGTGGCCCAATGAAATAGGTCCACCCCCACCCCGGTTGCCAATGTCAGAAACCTCGGCATTGTGTTCGACGATAAGCTGGTGTTTAAACATCCTTCTTTATGCTAAGGAAAATCAGAAAACTGCTGCCATACCTCCCGTCAGGAGCTGGGAAAACCTTGACTACCACTCTTGTTTTCTCAAAATTGGACTATGGCAAGGCCCTTTTCCTTGGCACACAGGAACAGATTCTATCTAAATTTCAGTCTGTGCAAAATGCAGCGGCCAGAATTCTGCTCGACATCCGTAGTCGCCGCTCCACCTCCATGGCTATACGCCATCTGCATTGGTTAAGAGTTAAGAATCGTATAAAATTTAAAGCTCTTTGTATTGCCTACAAAGCGATTCACCACTCTGGACCAAAGTTCTTTAAAGATGCTTTTCGAATTTATGCCCCACAAAGATACCTTTGTTCTGCTAGCACCCATCTTCTTGCTGTCCTGCGTACCAGAACCGCCAGCTTGGGAGACAGGCGTTTCCTGGTAGCCACCCCCAGGCTGGGGAATTCCCTTCCTTTGTCCATCAAAACCAGCCCAACCCTCACTATCTTCCGAAAACTCCTGAAAACGTGGTTATTTGATCAATGATTTTAAGGTAGTTTCATCTCAGGAGTCCGATCTGCGCCAAGACACCCTCGGGTATTTGCACGCAATAAAAATTTCAGAAACATAAACATAAACCTTTTGCCACATTCTACACTGTTCCCACTGTCATGCTAATATTGATATTGTTTTTTTCTTTTTTTTTGCCTCTTGTGTTGTCAATAGAAAAGTTTAAAAAAAAAGAATTGTTTAAACCTGTCCGCTATGTCCATCTCCACAGTTAGCAGTTCGCCTTCCGCCTATTTGAGTTCAGTAACCTGCATTTTACTGCACTTTTTCCCCAATATATGTGCCAATACAGAGCCTGGCCTGTCACCCTCACCATAAACCCGGGCTGTGGTGTATGTGCCTAGGTGTTCGACTTCGCTGTCGGGTCCTTCTTGATATTCTCCCAGCAGTTCTTTAGTTTCACGCAATACTGCCTCATCAACACTCGCTAATTGCTGTTTTTCCAAGGATCCCAGTTTCTGTGCCAAATCAACCAGACGCTGTCGGATAGAGCGGAGAACCCCAGTGTGCTTGGCCTTGGAAACGCCACGTATGTAGACCATGAAGGTCTCCCATACTACCTGGAAACTATCCAATGACCTCACGTTAATGGTAAAAAATGTTCCTATAGCTTCGCCAGGTCTTCTCTAAAGACCGGAACCAGCAAATAGGGGGGAACCTCCAAGTGAATGGCAGAATAGTCTTTCTAGGACTGATGAGAACTAGCAGAAGGGGGGAATGATCTGACAGAGCATGAGGAAGAACTAAACACTCTCTGGTGTGAGCCATGAGCAGCAAGGAAGCCAACCAATAGTCAATGCGAGTATGTAGATTATGATAAGCTGAATAGTGAGTGTAACCTCCCCTATCTGGATACCCTGTGCGCCAAATATCGCAAAGATCCAGGCTGACCATTGCGCTCTCAAGAGCTCTAGCTGCAGCGGAGGGGTGCCTCATGCGTTCCCCTGATCTATCAATGTTTGGGTTTCAAACCAGGTTAAGGTCCCCACCCCAAAGGAATAGTCCCTCTGTGTATCTACTAACAGTGTTTACAAATGCTGTGTAAAATTCAGGGCAATCGTAGTTAGTGACGTAAATGTTCACTATTACTAAGTCCATGCCCTTCCTGTGGCATCTGTAAATTACAAATCGGCCGTCCCTGTCCATGTCTAATTGAACCAGTGGTTATGAAGATTTAGGGTTAACCCAGGTCAACACCCCTCATGCAAGTGTAGTAAAACATAAGACATGTATATTATCTAACAGTTCTCTACTGCGGAGTAATAGGCTATTAAGTGGGAGGTGTGTCTCCTGTAAAAGGGCTATGTCAATATTCTGTTTGTGTAAATAATTCAACACCTTACAAAGTTTTCGATGATCATTAAGCCCCCTAACATTCCACATACGGGTATCTAGTGTTGCAAAAACATTACTATTACTGGGTCCCACCATCATGAGCATTACATAGCATTATACAACCTGACGTGTGCAGCAAACAATTGGCTAGTACAACCTGTGCAAACTGATAAAAACATCAATCAATAGAAACAATGCGATTCTCTCAACCCATCCTCCCCCCACCCATGTCAGACCACCCCCAACTCGGCCGCAATACATTCTCTAGAACTTCCAATCAACCCCCCGCCACCAAAACAAAATACCCTCCCTTGTGTGGTTCACCCGTGGGCGGATGTTGCTCGTCTAAAAAGGAGTACTACCCAGACGTGAAAGAGTCCACCCCATCCACCCTTAGTGAATTAGTGTGCAACTACGTAAACCACATATTCTCAAGCCTCAGTAACCGTAGGAGACATGGCCCTGTAATTCCTGCCCCAATTCTGGAACACGGTAACTCAGAAACCGAAGCCAGCCACGTTCAATAGTCCTGGAGTAGTCCCACTGAGTTAGAAGCACTCCCGTGCCAATGAGTTTACATCCCAATTTTCCCTCAGCACCGCTCTCAAGGCCCTCCCCAACTTCATCATATAATGATTGTTTAACTAAACCAAGGTTACCACCAATATTGATTGTCAAGAGACAGCCCAAGTCTGCAGTAGCCAGTACTCAGGTGGCCCATGTGTCAACCATTGACCCCAACACTCTGCCCCAAGACCATACTTATCACTCATCGGTGTCCGGCCACGTTTAGTCCTGTTCCTCTGCTGGCCCCCCTGTCGCCTCTTTGAGCTGGTGCCACTCCTGGCTGTGGCGAAGTTCCTTGAACCAGTCCTTTAAAGCCCTCTGCAAGGCCTTTGGATCAGTTAGGGTGTGGGAACGGCCCTGTCTGTTAACCCAGAGTCTCACAGGATACAACATGGCGTAGTTGATGTGTTAACCCAGAGTCTCGCAGGATACAACATGGCGTAGTCGATGCCCAGGTCTCGGAACTGTTTCTTCATGGGTAGGAACTGCCGGCGTGCTTCCTGCACCCGAATGGTAAAGTCTGGAAATAGTGAGATCGTGGAGCCCTCATAAGTCAGAGGTTACTTTTCTATAGCTATATTCAATGCAGCGTCCCTGTCTCGATAATTGAGTAGTTGTGCAATGATCGGTCTAGGTGTCGCCCTCGGGGAGGGGCGAGGCCCCAGGGAGCGGTGGGCCCTCTCCGCCACAAACATAGCGGAAAAATTCCCTCTCCAAGCAAGGTGACCAGCAGTCTCTCAATGAATTGTTCCATGTTGCCAGTTGGGGTGGACTCCTGCAGGCAAGTAATTTTAAGGTTGCAGTGACGAGAACGTGCTTCCAAGTCCTTAGTTTTGTCTTGAAGGACTCTTCCAAGCTGTTTGTGTTTAGTGTTAAGGGTGGTGTGTGCTTCCTCCACCTCCGTAATCCTACATTCCAACATATCTTGCGATTCAGCATGTTTGTCTAGGCGCTCAACCATTCTATCCATCCTGTATGAGAAAGCTTTGATCTTAGTACCCAGTGATGTAAGGCCGCTCTGCAGGCTTTTCTCCATGGCCATCAGCATGCTTCGGATGTCGGGGTTAGTGTCTTCCTCCGTGGGCCCCTGCATTCTGGCAGCATCTTCAGAAGCAGCATCATGGGACTTCAACCTTTTATGCTCAAAGGAAACCATCGGCTGCGCTCTGTCCACTCTGGCCATGCTTGCAACAAATTTGTCCCAACAGGCAGGCCGTCGCTACACCCCGCTCACTGGGGCTCGATATGATATAAAGCAGGAATGTCTGCCAAAGAGCAGTGTCTACACCATTCCTTGTCACTAGAAAACAGTTAGGCAGAGTGACACCATGTGTGGGATGACGCAGGTCTCCCACTCCCCAGAAGATGCACCATTAAGAGAACCCAAACTCCAGCGCATAGACCAGCGCAGCGGCAATGAAGTTCAGCCCCCAGGCAGGCTTCTCAATGGTAGTGAAGTATGTAACCACTGCTGTCCCAGCCCCACCGGTCACCGCCATTCACCTCTCAGGTCAAAGCAATGTCTCTCTACACTGCACCATTCAATCTGCAGTAGATAGCAAGGGGGCCTCGATAAGGCAGTCAGCCACTGGGCCGCAAATAGGATGGTCACAGTCTGAGAGATCCCAGAAGCTCAGGCGTCACAGTCAAGGGGGAGGGCCGTGGACAGGGGTGCGCAGTGCCAGGACCACCGCAGACACCCAGACATGTAGCAGCAAAATTGTTAAGCAGAGCGCTCGCAGGAGGCCTCACCAGACACGCCACCTGCCTTGCCTAAAGGGGCAGCCTCCACAGCTCATGGATGCCGCTCATCGTCTTTGGCTGCAGTGCCGCATTCCTGCTACTTGTGATCCCAAGATGGCAGACCCGGAGGACAGAGCACATCCCATCCCTCCAGGTTCCCAGGGCACACCTGCGAAGGGCTCAGTCCATGAGAGAGACACCCCTCAGTTTCAGCTTGCACGTCAGGGTGCAAATAGCGGCAGGAACACAGTGGCACAGGCTGTCACCCCAGAGCGCCGCAGATCCTCCGTGCAGTCCCAGGCAGCAGGACCTCAATCACCTCTAAGCCGCGTGTCACCGGTAGTCGAGCCTGCACCCCAGGCATGCAACGGTGACTGATAGCACGCAGGTGCTGTGAGCACAGTAGTTATCCCAGAATCAAAACTCTGCATGCGCGCTCCGGCTGCACAAGCGGCAAAGCATCTGGGCCAATACCTCTCCTCAGCCCAACTCCAGCCCGAGGATCAGGGCCTGGCAGGGGGTCGCCGTCAGGACTCCGTAACTTCGTCAAGCAATGTTGCATCGGATTTGGACCATTTTCCTCCAGCCGTCTTCCGATTGCCGGGCCGCACCTCATGAAGTGTTTCCAGTCACGTAGCTGCCGGATAATTGAAGGATAGTGCGACGATATCACAGAGCTCAAAGCCCAAGTGGCCATCTTGGTCACGAGCATGCTCCGCCCCCCACTATGATACAGAGTTAACCTAATGTTGTAGAGGTTCTCATTTAGGAAAGGATGGAATTCCAAAATTTGATCAACAGTACCATTCCTAAGATGATAATATCATCAATATACCTCAGCCAGATGACAATGAAGTCCATAGAGATGTAAGGTTTTGTGGGAACATGGCGGCGGGCTAAGGTTACGCCGCGAGCTCCTCTTCTCCTCCCGGCACCTCGCTAGAATTCTGTGTGATATGGAAATGAAAAGCCTCTAAAATATTCATGGAAAACTAACTGCATTGTTTGGATTATTCTGGGCGGCTCGATCGGCCCGATCTTGTCCGTTTGTCCTCCGATTGTGGAGCGCGGCATCCTCACTGGCATCCTCGTTGGCTCTGTCCCTCATCTTGCATCTTCGCCGCCTGTCTGCCTGTATCTGCCTGCATCTTGCTGGCCTGCGCGGCCCCCGCACACCGCTGCTTCTTGCGGCTGGGAGCAATGAGTAGTGGTGGGGGGCACCAAACTCTGTTTTGGATGTTGGAGAGGTCCAGGAAATGGTCCACTATTTGAGGCGCGAGGTTAATTTATAGACACAATATCTTGGATTAAATATCTCTGCCTAGCGGGCACTTTGCAGCATATTAGCACTTGTCCTTTCTTGATAGACAGCTCCTAGTTTCAAGGAGCTTTCTGGTACTGGTAGGGTTCAATAGCCAAGTGCTAATACACTGAGAGCTAGGCCACTGAAACTGGTCCCAAAATGCGATCCTGAATTGGGACCTGGGAAAGCAGAGCGGGGGTTCATGGTTGTTTGCGGCTGGGGGGCTACTCCAGGCATTGTCCAGGATCCTCTCTGACAGACGTGTAATGGTGAGGATCTCCCTACGAGAAACAACAGGTAGGATCTTCTTTCCCTGTTAGAAATATACTTGTAGTAGCAGTGGGGGGTGGTCTTCTGTTGGTTAAGCTAAGGTTGGGTCTCTTCTTAAAACACCTCAGAGTTCCTTTGATACCCATTTCAAACTTACGGGGTTCCAGGAGTGTCTAGATTTGGGTCAACTGATGACCCCCAGACAAGCAAAAAAAGCAAATAAAGGGGGCGGTAAATTCAGTCCCCCCTCAGACCTTTCACCGAAGAAATGAGGAATACTGGATTCTAGGTTGCCAGCTCTGACACCTCCATCTTTCCTAGTACATAGCACAGATAGCATAAACAATGGGGGTTCAGTCTGAACACATAAACTCACCAATTTCCCTGATTTACATGACCTACATGAAACATCAGGGAGCCAGTCTTCGCTGTCCTCGCATGAGATCATAGAGGGAAGGGCCATAACTTTATGACACCCTAACAGATAACAGATTTCGCGATCCGCAAATCTCGTGAAATTGCGGCAAAATCCACGAATCCGCAAGCGGGACAAATTTTGTTCAGGAAGCACTTACAGGGTTACAGCAGGTGCCCAAGTTAAAGCTAATTTCATTACAAAGAAATTAACTTCAACTTGGGCACCTGCTGTAACCCTGTAAGTGCCTCCTGAGCGGCGCCTCGTTGCCTACTTGCAACTATTCTCTGACCCTGTTCTGACTCTCGAAGCTGGGTCAGAGAATAGTTACAAGTAGACAACAAGGCTCCTGTCAAAAAAATTAAACGTCAACAGGAAGCACATACAGATATAGATAAAGCAGGTGCCCGAGTTGAAGCTCAAATTCAGTAACTCCTTAATCAGCCCCAAAAAATTGTGCGCTTTGTCGAGGCTGGGCAGGTGTTCTTTCTCCCAATATCTACAGTCGAAAATTAGCTCATGCTTGATGGAGGCCTTTGCATCCCTGACTTTCACGGGCGCAATCCCCGTGACCAGGAGCATACCTTCTTCTCATCTGCTGCTCTGATCGGTGTCTTACCTTTTATACACACAAGAGGCATGTGAACTCGCATAAAAGCCCCCCGTTTGCCCCCCACACTAGCAGTGTGCGCCGTCTTCCCACCCTTAACCCACTATGATGGACAGCTCCCTTGAGAGACCCCGGTGCCTTTCGGCGCAATGGCAAAGTTTCACACACATGGTCGCTGGAAATATGCAGGGCAGGATTTATTCTGGCATGACGCCCCTGTCACAAATATTAAACCTCAACAGGAAGCACTACAGATATGAAATAAAGCAGATGCCCGAGTTGAAGCTCAAATTCATTAACTGCTTATTCAGCCCCCAAAAAATTGTGTGCTTTGTCGAGGCTGGGCAGGTGGTCTTTCTCCCCATATCTACCGTCGAAAATTAGCTGTGCTGCTTGATGGAGGCCTTTGCATTCTTGACTTTCACGAGCGCAATCCCCGTGCAGTTCCTATGACCAGGAGCTTCTTTCTCCTTATCTGCTGCTCTGATCGGTAAAATCCTCGAGTTTGCGGATTTATCCACGAACTCGCGGATTTTTTTGACGATTTCGCACGAATTTGCGGATAGCAGATCCGCAAAATTTGCCCATACTTACAAATTATCATGTCTTGGTCTTCACAACAACTAAAGGAAATCTCTGCACTTAAGGTTACACCTTCTTTACAATCTTTTTTTAAAGTGTAGGAGAACAAAACACAATTGGCCCTCCCCTTGTCATTGGCGGAGCCCCGGCCCGCTATAGGTAAGGGAAGTGGTAAGACTCCATCAACTAGAGCACTAAAGGCAGTTGAGATTAAAATGGACAACAGGAAAATAATCCCGGCGCCTAAGTGGGCGGATTTCACTAACATTTCAACAGAGAATATGTTTGAGGTACTGGGTGAGAATGATTTGTTTTCGGCCTCTGCTTGCGGTACCTCGAACTCTACATCGTCCCATCTGGTAACGTCGGGAATGTCATCTGCCCCTGATCAGCCGAATCTGGCGCAGATATCCTTTCCTTAAAAATTCAGAGAAAGTTTCCCATCTCGGAGATAAATCAGGCTAAAATCCAAGACTCATGTGAATCACAAGAAGCCAAAATGTCAGCAATCACCAAAAGAATTTGTGTAATGGAGGCCTCAATAGAAGCACTGAATAAACAAGTGGAACAGAACTCTACCAAGAACCAGGCATTAAAAAAAGAAAGAAAAAGACATGCTTGATAAGTTGGAGACATTGGAAAATATCGCCAGACGGAACAACATTAAAATCATGAATATTCCAGAGGGTTCAGAGGGGGGGGCATTAGGACCTATGTCATGAATCTGTTAAGAGAATTTATCCCTGCGCTAGATGTTAAGGAACTTGAAGCAGACATTCTGAGAATTCTCCGACGATTTGAGAGAGTCATCCTTAAAGATGAATCAGTGATTGAACAACTAAAAGTGGACACCCTGCCCTTCTTTGAAGTACATAATAGGTCTGCCCCTTTGGAAGATAATATGGGATGCCTTTAAGGCTTACATTAGAGGCAGAATATTGGCATCTCGACTCAAATTAATAAGGAAAACAAAGAATATTTTAAGCTGTTGGAAGCAGAAATCCTTAGAGCCTCACTTAACAAGACATCAAGTCGAAAGGTGTAGAACAGAGGGAGGAAAGCCCTGAGTTATTACCCAAGCGACAAGACATGGCCAACTATTTTGATAATATCACTAAAAGAAGATGGGAAGTTAGCAGACTAGCCAACTATGAATATGGAGAGGGCAGTGGGAAGCTTTTGACTTGGAAATCTCAAGCTAGTATATCTAGAAATCTGATCCAAGAGATATGTAATCTAGAAACAGGGGAGATCTTCTCAGATAGGGCTAAGATAGTAAACGAGTTTGAATTATTTTTTAAAGATTCATACACTGAAGACCTAGAAGTTAGTGATTCCCAAATAAAAAATTATCTAGAAAAAACCTCCTTGCAGTCACTAACTGAAGACTATGTTCAACAACTTAATAGGAGACTTTCATTACCTGAAATTAGAACTGTAATAAAAAACTTAAAGAGAGGTAGTGCTGCGGGCCTAGATGCGATTCCTAATGAGTTATATATTGCTCTTAATGAGACGCTTGCCCTGTTCTTAGAGAAACTATTTCATAGCATTTTCTTAACTAACTCTCCAATCCCTAGTTCATGGAACAAGGCTGCTGTTTCCTTGATCTTAAAACCAAACAAAGGTAAAAAAAAAATGTGAATTGTATAGACCCATCTCACTGCTTAATTGCGATTATAAAATCTTTACGCAAATTATAACGGGGAGACTAAATGGTGTAATGGGGAAATTAATTCACCCTGATCAAAAAGGATTTATTAGAGGATGCAAACTGCATGACCTAACACACAAGCTGAAAAGAGCTATTGACATTGCTTCAGCCAATAGCTTGCCTATTACCATCTTCGCATTTGATGCCGGCTTAGGAGAAAATATATTAATAACATATACAAAACTCCTACAGCCAAGAACAAAGTAAATAGGAACCTAACTAACTCAGTTACTTTAGAGCAAGGAGCTAGGCAGGGTTGCCCCCTCTCCCCAATTCTTTTCGACCAATACATAGAACTACTGGCCTGATTTATTAGGTCCAGTGATCTTTTTGCCCCATTTGAATTTAGGGGTTGGTCGAAGAAATTAGCCCTGTATGCCGATGACCTGATGATTTTTATAAAAGAATCACCAGCGATTCTGCCAAATTTGGAGCAACTTCTTACAGATTTTGGGAAGATGTAAGGTTATCAAATCAATACACAAAAAAAACGATATTATGACATGGAATTGGCAATACAGCTCGCCTCTATTACACCATCAAATAAGATACCTGGGTATTCAAATTACACAGCATATCAATGATCTGCCCCAGGCTAATTTAGAGGTTAAACAAAGGGAGATTAGAGCGTTATTCAAAACTTGGTGCAATCTCCCATTGTCAATCCTTGGTCGTTCCAATCTTGCAAAAATGTCAGTTCTCCCCAAAATGACATTCATTTTTGATGCAATCCCTCTGCTATTTAGTTCAGCTGCCTTACAAAAGTTGCAATCAGACATCAATAGTTTCTTGTGGGCTGATAAAGGGGTGAGGATTGCATTGAAGAAACCGAGATGCGAGAAAGCAGTTGGGGAAATAGGCAGTCTCGATTTTAGGTTCTATAGCTGGGAATTTCTTTTCAAGGGCATGAGATCTTTGCTTCTTGATTCCATTTATTTCACACCTTGCTTCTTAGCCATGTCCAATAGTGTACTGCAGGGGGGCAATGGGCTTCTTTTTAAATTCGGTCACCCAAAATATTTAAAAGAAAATTAAATTGAAGGTGATACGGTCGACCTGTGAGTTATGGTTCCAGATGAGGAAGTTGCTCAAAATTCCAAATGACTGTTCTAGTGCTGCTATATGGAATTATCGAGGCACTCTATCATGTTTAAATAACAGATTATCTGCCCCTTTATGGGAAAATGGTTTCCAGATTTGGGGCCAAGTACTGCCAGAAAACAAACTTTTGTCATGGGCTGAGCTCAATTCTCAAACAAAACAAAGGTTATCAAGATTCAAATTCTATCAAATCTCTCACTGGGCAGCTAATGGGGATAAAAATTATGCTAGTAATGAAGAACTGGAGTGCAGGTTTTTAGTCCCAAACCACCAAAGGAAAGAAGTGGTGAATAGGTACTGGACTTTGATTAAAGGAGATCCACCACTACTGCCTAAGGAGGAGCCCTGGAGAAGAGAACTTCCTTCCAGTGATATTTCATCCTTTTGGCAAGTATCTCTATGCATTTTGTGGAAGGTTGTCAAAGCTGCAACATTAAGGAGAAACCATCTGATCACACTTCACAGAGCTTATTGGACCCCGAAGAGGCTTTCCAAGTTGGGAGGTGGAGAGAAGGTCTGTGTGAAGTGTAACCTGAGAAGAACAGATGATGTGCATATGTTCGTGCAGTGTCCTCAGATCCAGGGCTTCTGGAGGCAAGTTGGTAAGATTATCTCCAAAGTAATGAGCCAAGAAATTCAGGTAATCCTGGTATTAATTATTTTTGGTATTTTACCTGATAACAGTAGTACCATCAAGCTGTCAAATCTTCAAGTATCATTACTGTTGGTTTTAATACTGCTTGCAAGAAGAGAACTATGTTTAAACTGGATATCACCTAATTCTCCAAAGCTATTAGATTGGGTGTCCTCTGTTAAAAGGATTCACAAGTTGGATATGGCTTGTGATGCAAAGAAAAGAACTAGGTTTTGGGAGCTTTGGGATAATTGGGCTAACTAACCTGAATTTTACAACGTTCCAGCATGCACAAAAGTCCAATGATTATGAAGCAAGTGAGTTCCTGGGAAAATGGTTTATGTATAAACTATGGGTGTGATACCATCTTTGGTATTCCCAAGTGTCATGCGGTTGGCGACTTAAAAATAAATAAATCCTGAAGGTTGAAAGAGATCTGTAGGGTTATATATCTCATCTATATCTCCTCTACTGGGTCCAGGAAGGTGCCATGGTACTGCTTTATTACCACTCACTTTATTTCTTTATTGAGGACAAAAAAGACACAAAAAAGACAATGAAGTCCATCCAGGGGGAAACATATTGGCCCCAAGCATGCTTCCGCTCCCACCAGACTATAAACAAGCTAGTATCAGAAGGAGCAAACTTGGAGCCATGGCCATATCTTGTATCTGATGGTACCAGTTTCCATCATGTAAGACATTTTTGGATAGAATGGTGTAAATCATCTCAACCAGCATTTCATTGTGATCCAGATGGTCTGCAGTCCTAGCTTAGAAATAAAATGTAACACCTATCATTCCAAATTGTTTTTGAATGCAGATGTATAGACCTGACACATCCATTGTCAGAAATATAAGGTTCTGGGTCAATGCTAAATCCTTGAATTTGTGTAATATATTAGGGATGTACGTTATATAAGCAGGTAGGTGGCAAACAAATGTCAGTAAAAAATTATCAACATATTTCAAGGTTCTTTCAGTGGGTGAGGCAATACTGGAAATTATGAGTGATCCTGGGGGAGAAATCCCCCTTGTCAATTTTTGGATATACGCAAATGCAAGATTAGTGAGGATCTTTCATAGATAGATACTTATATTTCTCATCAGCTCTCAGGCCAGTCTATTAATATCATGTTAATGTTAGTAAGTAATGCTTTCATAGGATAATGAGTAATACGCTCATAACAACTGGTGTCGGTAAGTTGTCTGTTTATCTTACTGATGTAATCAGCCTCATTCACTATCACAAAATTTCCCCCCTTATCGCTTGTCTGATCACAGTGGTATTATCGGAGATAAGATCCTGCTAGGCAGTTCTTTCAGCTCAAGTGAGAATTTGGCCCTTTTGTTTATGCTATACATCTTCCACAATGTCTAATTTATTTCTAAATAATTCAATATTTACAACATCGTCCCCAGGTATTGACATTAACAGTAGTAAATCATACAAATCCAATATTTTGTCTGTTGGTGGTTAACTAGGTTGAAACATAGGCACTGCTCTCATAGGTTTTAAATTAAAGAAGTCTTTTCATTTCAGCAAAAATGTGACCTTAAACAAATCAACCAAAATATTGTTCGAATCACCCATCTCTGTGGGACAGAAACCCAAACCTTTACCTGACACATTGCTTTCTGGTACAGTCAATGAACAATTGGGACCAGTTAAAAATAGTCAATTCATTGGTCTAAGACAATTGAACATTCTCAGCATGCCTCCCTAGTTAATTTTGCAGCATATTGTTACACCTGGTGCTGTTTTTTTTCCTTTTTCCATCTACTCCCCCCTTTGAGATTTTGTTCTCGTTTAGCCTTTTTGTTTCCGGAGCAAAACTTTCCATTTTCAATAAAAAAGTTGATGGGCCTTGTGGAGTGGATGTGGATGGAACCCCCTCATGTGATATGTTACATCCATGGGCATCAGTGAACTACTACGTACTCAGATGCAGTTGGTTGTTTTATCCATAGTTCTTTTTCCTTTGCCTGATGTTTTTACATTACTATATTTGCTGGTGAAGATGCATATTCTTTCTTACCTATAATCAGTGTCATCACATTTGATTTTCCTCAATTTTTTATCTCAAAATATATCTGATGATTTTCAATTATCTTATCAAATATCTCATAATTCTCCTTTATTACTTCTTTAAATCAGAGGTGGCAGTCTCATTTTATAATTCCTCTATTTCTGTCAGTAATTGGCTAACCTTCTTATTTGCATGTTTATTTGAAATGCACATCATGATGTCCAACGCATTTTTTAAATTGTCATCCCATTCCTTAAATGATTCTTCATCTAAATCTTCAAACGTGGGAAAAACTAAGGTTCTTATGGGTTTTGTTATTGTCCAAATATTTCTGGAGGGTGATCCCATTCCACCATCTTACCATTTCCTACTTTTTGAGTTTCTTTAATTCTTTTTATTTGGTCTTTCATCCCTCACTGGGTTGATCACTAGGCCCACTCACTCCCTGTTCTGTGTTTTTAGAGAAGAGACCATGCGACGACAACTCTTGCTGTCATTAAATCTTGACATTTTAGCAATTCTGTTTTATCAAAGAGATGTCTTTATATCATAATCTGCATTTGTAGAGTGCCTGGTTACAACTACGGTGTGTCCCCGTGCTGAGCAGAACATCAGAAATGACAGGAGATAGGTAGGAGAGCCCTAGCTGTCATGTTTCAAGGTCTATTCTGGTTTTTAGGTGGGAGACAAGCCAAGTTGTCAGCCTTTTCCTAAAGGCAGCTTCACAAATTCATTGGTAATGAATTCAAATGTTTTGATGCTAGGTATTTGAAAGAGCAGCCTCCTAGCCTGGCCTTCCTAAATTTGGGTACTATTACCAATAACTTTCCTTCAGATCTTGGGCTTCAATTGGGAGTGTAGGGTGTAACCATATCTTGTAGATAACTTGGGCCTTTATTTGCAAGGATATGATGGCAGAAGCACATTGCGTTGAACAGAATCCTCTTGCCCGAAGGCAACCAGTGCAATTTGGCCAGGGCCTTTGTGTAGGACTATCTTCTATGTAGGTTCAGCACTAGATGGGCAGCGGTATTTTGGACTGATTGCTGCTCCGTCAGCCTTTTTTTGCTACACCTAGGTATAGAATACTGCCGTAGTCAATTTGAGAGGTGACCACTGCATGTATTATACTTTTTCTGGCTTGAACCGGTAGTCGGTCAATTACTTTCCTTAGGGTTTTCAGCGTTCTGAAACATTTGCCTGTTATTTTTCAGATTTGATTTTCATATGTCAGGTTGGGGTCAAGCCATACTCCATGGTTCTTGACTTCGTTTTTAGGGGTTGGGAGATGGCCAAGTGCTTCAGTCCACCAAGCTGTTGTCCAGATAGAAGGTGCTCTTCCCATTACCATCACTTCTGTCTTACTGCTATTAAGTTTTAAGTAGTGGTTTGCCATCCATGCAGTTACTTCCTCCATACATTGGGAAAATTGATGTGCATTATGTTCTGGGTTTTGTGACAGTGTGACGTTAAGCTGAGTATCGTCATTGTAAGATACAATGGACACTTAGTGGCCTTCCACTATATTAGCAAGGGGTCCCATATATAGGGTTGAACAATGTGGGGCTTAGTGTTGACCCCTGTGGAACTCCTTTTAATAGGGGAGATCTCTTGGAAGTGAATGTGTCTTGTGTAACCTGAAAACACCTTTCCGCCAAGAAGGATTTCATCCAGCTCAGAGCCATACCCCTGATACAAGATTCTGTTCTCTATAGGAAGAGGCCATGAGAGACTGTATCAAATGCTGCACTGAGGTCCAACTGGATCAGTGCAGCTGTGTGTCCTTCATCCGCCCGTTGTCTTAGAGTTTCTTTGGCCAGGAGCAAGGCGGTTTCAGTGGAATGTGCAGCACGGAAACTTGATTGGGAGCAGTGTAGTAGGTCATTACTAATGCTGTGTTTTGTGAGCTGAATGTTAACTATGTTTTCTGCGAGTTTAGCAAAGAAATGTAGGAGCGAGATGGGGCTTAGATAATCTAGTACCTCGTAATCTATTTGTGATTTTTTTCCTTAACAGGCGGACTATAGCTTACTTCCATTCATAGGGAACTTCTCCTGATTGGAAGGAACAGGAGATAAGTTCTGATATGAAAGGTACAATACCTTTTGCTACATATAATAAGATTTAGGCGTAGGCTGGGTTCCTAGGTGTACCTGATATGATTCCGTTTGCTAGTTTCCTTATTACATCTGGCTCTGGCATTATAAATTCCTCTAGGGTTGCAACTTTGACTACTATGGATGTAGTGTCTTTAGAGCTAGTGGCCTGGTGTGCTTCTCTAGGGAAAGTATCATATATTTTTGTCACTTTCTCTGCAAAGAAGTTGGCAATTCTATTTCAGGATTCCTCCAATGTGGAGGGGGGCTCTGTTAGTCTATCTGATAATTGTAGGGATTTTAATATGGCAAACATCTCTTTTGAGGAGGTTTGGCTATTTCAGTATTCCCAGGGTAGAACTCACAACGTGTTTTCTTTATCAGAGCGTAGTATGTTTTTTGTTGGTGTTTATATTCTCCCTTAATATTTGTGCAGTAGTTCTTACACCACCTGCGCTCCAACTGTTTGCACTTATTTTTGGCCTTCATTAGGGTATCATTGATCCATGGAGCTGAGATACTCCCCCTTCTAGTATTTGTGGTCGTCCAGAGGTGCTATTTCATTCGGCCCTTTGGTTGTTCATGATCCCACTTGTCTGTTGGCTAGGTTAATATCCTTGTCCAGCTCCAGCTCATTTTTTCGTAGCGCCTGAATGAACGAGTCAGGATTAAACTTCTCCCACTGCCTAGGGGTTACTGACTTTTTGGGTAAGCTGACTCTTGGGTTTGTGTGTGGGATTTGAAATAGGATTATGTGATGATCGGACCATGGGATTAGCCAAGATGTTCCCACTTCCATGTCAGTTATATAAGTGAAAATAGAATCTAAAATGTGTCCTGCTTGATGTGGAGGTGCCTCTGATGTAGTACTTTCATTAAAAAGTGTATATTAAGGTCCCCTAGAACGAGGAGTTTACTGTGACGTGTGGCTGTGTGTATGATTTTTATTTTTATTTATTTTTAAATGGTTTTTATTGACAGCATGAGAAAAAAGAGAATCCAGTTACATACATGTAATCATTTAAAGGGAAAAATAAAGAATAAATGAGAGTTTTTCCATAGAAATAAATAAGCAAGATTCAAAGTTTCAAAGGATAGTATAAGAGAAGGAAAAGTTCATATTATCGATCTCCAGATTTCTTCCAGTTTCCGCATTTATCGTATCCCCCTTGTTTTGGCCAGGGCATATTCCATGTCATATGTGTCCTTAACCAGACTCCACCATTCCAAAACTGTCGGTGGGCTCTGCAATATCCAAACCCAGGCTATTGTCAATCTAGCACAAGCAATTAGAATTGTTATTAAATCAGTCTGCCAGATATTCCGATTAAACCCACCCACTAATACTTCCGAAACTGTATGTGTAACAGGTCAACCAATTTTCTGAGATAAGACTTTAATAACTCCTTCCTAGAATTTTTTGAGTAATGGACACAGGAAGAACATGTGTTTCAGATCTGCAGCCCTATGGTCACATTTTGGGCATTTTGTACGATCACTGTCATTATGGCTTGACGCCCAATTAGTTATTCTTTCCGGGGTATATTATAGCTGGCATATGATTCTATACTGTTGCAACCTAAGACTAGAAGCGTGCACTGATCTACTTATACTACTAAGAGCTGAGGACATGATAGTTGCTGTAACATCAGTATCCAACTTTTTGTTCCACTTCTCTGCTAGTGTCACACAATCATAATTTGTAAGGCCATTAAGACTTTTATATCCAACACTGATTAGTGATTTATCCTTTTCAGCGTATAAACAGTTCAGAGTCGGCAATGACCTTAAGACTTAGCCTACATGTGAAATAATCGCACATCTGATAATACTTGAGGCGCGCACCTTCTGTAAGATTGTAAACAACCTTCAGTGTTTGGAATGTTGTAAAACCATTATGGTCGTATAGATCCCCCAGAGTTTTCATACCCAGGTTGTGTAGATCTTTACAGGCTTTGTCGTGAAAAATTCGCAGAAGACCTTGGTTGCCCCACAGGGGCAGTCTGCAGTTATAAATAAATGTTTTACAGTAGGTAAGACATGCACGCCAAATAATTACAGTATCACGTGCCATCTTGAACTTAACCCGCTTAAAGTAGTTTGGGTCATTAAGTCGAAAGAAAAACATATTGGAATCTTCGCCCAACATGAATTTATGAAAAAAAGGCTGTTAATTGGATTTAGTAAACTACGGAAACGGCTAAAAAAGGTTGACCAAAAATATAGTTTAAAGTCTGGAAAATCGAGACCTCCATGGTTAAATGGAAGTTTTAATAAGGCAATTGCTCGGCAAGCTTTTTTGTACCCCCAGATGAAGCTGCTAAGAATCCCATCTAGCCGTTTAAAGTAATGGTTGTCCACCTGTAGAGGGATAGAGCGGAATAGATAAAGGTATTTAGGCAAGATCTTCATTTGTATTAGGTTTATTCAACCACTAATACCTAGTGGCACCTTATGCCATTTTTTAGGTGAGAGAGCACTTTTCTTTAAAAGTGCCTCATAGTTTAATGCAAATATTTTGTTTATTTGTGCAGAAATTCTGACCCCTAGATAGGTAGCAGCATTGCACACTCCCTGTATAGGGGACAAAGGTTTATAATTCATTCGAATTTGGGTCTTGTTAATGTTTAGTCTATATCTGGAGACAGCCCCAAACCTTTGAGCCTCCTCTATAATTCCTTTCATGGCTTCAGGGACATCTGTAGAGTATATTGCGATATCATCGGTATAGTCTGTAATTTTAAGAGAGTTTGAGCCAAATGTAAAAGGGGCTATCCGGGATTGTTTCTGTAGAACTGCTAAAAATAGCTCCATAGTTAACGCAAAAAGCAATGGTGAGAGAGGGCACCCTTGTCATGTGCCTCAAAGTATTGAGAATGTAGAAGAATACATCCCTGCATAGCTAATTTTGGCAATCGGGTTGTCGTATAAGGCCTGAATCCAGCTCAGAAATTGTCCTTCAAAACTAAATGCTGATAGCGTGGCCCAGAGGAAGTCCCACCCCACTCGGTCGAATGCTTTTTCAGCGTCTAATAATATCCTACCGAGTGAGATTGACTTGATCAGAGCAACATCAAACGCTGTCACAGCCATATTAATATGAGATGTAGTATCCCTCTTTGGGATGAACCCATGTTGTTGAGGTGAAACCAAGCTTGACATTATTGGTGCCAATCATATCGCCAAAATGTTGGCGAATATTTTAGCGTCGTTATTTATGAGCGAAATAGGCCTATAAGACCCACATTCGTCAGCTGGCTTGTTTTAAAAAAAAAAAAAGATAATTTGAGTAGAGTTTTAAGATTTAGGGGCCTTTTTCCCTACCCCTATAGAACGAATAACCTGGCTAAAAAGTGTAATTAACTCTTCCATGCATGTTTTATATAGTTCCAGAGGTATCAAATTCTCCCCTGTTGCTTTGCCAGATGGCAGTGAATTGATAGCGAGTCTGATTTCTGCACTTGTAATATCGTTTGTTAATAAATTTGAGAATCCATCTCCCGTATTTTTAATTATACTCCCATTGATATCCCATCTCATCTTTGGTTATCTGGCTCTCAGGGGTGTAAAGTTCTTGGTAATAATTAACAAATTGTTGCAAGATCAGCCTAGAGTTGTTAAAAACTGATGATTGGGCCCCCACATTTCTTTTATAGCAGTTTTGGCCCTATCCTCTGCAACTTTATATGCCAGAATCTTGCCTATCTTTTCTCCGCTTTCGTACTGTGACAGTTGATACTTTTTCAGTTTGGCGACACTTTTTTCCCTAAAAGTATTTTTCAAAGCAGATTTAAGGTCTATCAGTCTGTGGTCCAATTCTGGAGAGGTGTGGCTCACTGGTTAGAGGCGGCAGACCCGAGTGCAGAGAACGGCCCGGGACCAGGGTTCGATTCCCGACGCGGCAGGGTCTTGGACCAGGATCAGCGGACTGATAATTCTCGCATCGGTGCCTACTCCGACCAGGGAGCACACTCGGCAACTCTGGGCATTAGCTTGCCTCATCTCCACAACGGCCCCACACAAACGCCGGGGATGCCTGGTTTCACCTTGGAGACCCCCAGGAGGGACTATCTCACAGGGAAAGCCAGGACGGGTTCCCCAGCGGTCTATAGCGCTACGAGGCCTCCGGGTAGCAGTGCGCTTTACAAGACACAACAATTTACAATTTACAATTTATCTGTGCCGACCCCGAGAGCAGTGCTTCACTAATTGATTCTCAATTGCAGTTATGATGGCAATATTTTCTCATTTTCTTTCTTACGTTCCCTATTCTGTCTCCATATAAATTGTTGTGCAAAACCCTGTATGCTAGCCTTACAAGCGTCCCATACAACTATTAATGAGGCAGAATCAATATTTATATTGATAAATTCTTTCAGATGTTCCTTTGTCTTAAAAAATCTGCATTTAAAAGTAAATATCTATGGAATGAAAAAGACCTGGGACCTTGTCTCTCTGCAGTAATATTGAAGGAAAGGAGAATAGGATTATGATCGGAGGTAACTCTTGGGTAGATTACCATAGTGCTTGACTCTAGAATCATGTCCGATACCCAGGCCATGTCTATGCGCGAACATAATTTATGTGCTGCTAAATAATAACTATAACCAGGTATGTTTGGGTATAATACCCGCCAAGCATCTTTTACAGCGTGTATACAGGCAAGATCCATAATAGCAGCTCGAGTCTTTCGCATTCTCTGAAATGACCCCCGTCTGGTGGTATCGATATCATAGCTCATAATACATAATAAAAAATACAATTCAAATCCCCCATTATTATGTGCTCTCCCTCCTAACCCAGCAGTTCCATATTGACTTGATCAAAAATTGATGTTTAGTCTATATTTGAACCATATATGCCACAGAACCAGTATTTGCAGCCTTCGAGTATCAACTGAGCTATCGCCCATCTCCCTGCCTTATCAACAGAAGTTTTACTGATTTCTGCTCAAAATTGCCTTTGTTTAAGGATGACTACTCCTCGTATTGATGCATTTAAATCAGTACAAACAAGGACATCGTAACACAGTTGTTTAAGCAGATTTTGATCTTTATATGCAATATGAGTCTCCCATATATGAGCTATTTGTGGGTTATACATATTTAGCTCTTCCAAAACAAATCTTCTTTTATTACTGCTATTCAAGCCCGCCACGTTCCACGCCAAACAACTCAACCTATACATCTGATGTAATTTAGTTTCAACCCTTACACAATTGATACGAAAAAATCTTGCTAGTTATCCTCATGCTGCTTTTTTTTCACTGCTTACTCCCGTCCCTCCCCAAAACCCACCCTCTACCCTCACTTGACCCACCCCCTACAAACCACCCTGTTGTCCCCCGGGGAGACCTCCTCTTTGAACCCAGCTGCCGCTGTCTTGGGCAGCCAAACAGACTCACAGCTATAGGGAGCAGACCTGCGCCTGTGCAACACATGTTGCTCTGCCAAAGAAGAAAAAAGAAAAAAAATGTATACTTCAATTCCATAATTAATCAAACCAGCATCTAAACTACGCAAGTTATTCTGCCTAGAAGAAAGAAAAATATATGCAATTCAATTTCAAAATTGCCACGTCTCAGATAGCAGAAGAGGAACAAGAAAAGAAAAAGAAAGAGAAAAGAAAGCAAGTGTATTTTCACAAGTCAATTATCAGGGTCAGCACACCAGGTATTTTTTTTTGTATGATTTTATCACCTTAGCTGGTAATGAATTGTGTTTCTGGCCCTGGAAGGCGGTAAATCAGGAAACCAACTATGGTATTGTTAACTGCTATATAAAGCGTGAAAAAGATCCCCTTACATTTATCAAGGTCTGATTCTTTAATGTTGCATTTTATTGTTGATTTATAAAGTATAGTAATCCCCCATTTTGTCCAACCGGTCCTGTTTTGCTATCCCATAGCCTTACGGTAAGGCATTAGGATATCAGGGGTAGAGCTGTCATTGAGCCAGGTTTCAGTCCAAAATATGGCGTCTGTTTTTCTTTCCTCCAGTACATCGCGAATTTCATGTTTATGTTTAGTTAGGGATCTACAGTTCAGCAGGAGGAAGGACAGTCATTCTCTCTGTTGAGTATTCATTATTGTTGAAGTGAAGTCCTTGTTGCAATTGCTTCAGGAGAGTTCTTCCTTGTCTCTGTGTATGTTGTGTTTAAATGCCTCCATAATGGGTAGCATCAGGCTCCTTAGCTCATTCGCTGTGTATTTAACTTCATGATGGGGTAACCCACAGCCAGGGGTCATGGCCCCTGAGCGCGGGCGAGCATGGAGGGGCACAGATGGGCTTGCCTTAGGCGCGCCTTTGGCATGCCTACGGTGCGTCCGCTGGCACATCAGAGTTAAGTAGGGTGTTGCTCGGTAAAACTCTTCCTCCGCTCCACCCCTTCCTCTTTGAAATCCAGGTGTGGATAATTGCACTCTGCTTTTCCACACCCTCCAAACAATCAGCACTCAGCTGCGCTGGACCAAGGCGGGAGAGCAGGTAAGAATGAGGCTTGTTTAAAAGTGATTAAAAGCGCTATTTGAGGCTTAGTTTAAAAGAAAAGAAAATGGTTTAAAACAGGATTTTTAAAGCAGTTCCCAGCGGTGAAAACTATTCCAGCCCCCTGTGGGATTTGACCGGCTCTCAGCTGCAGCATATTGTTATCTGCTTTGTGTCCACTGGCACATCAGAGTTAAGTAGGGTGGTGCTCCGTTAAACTCCTCCTCCTCCTATTATATCGCCAGTAGGTAGTTATAGTGAAGACTGAGTTTCCATAGGAAAAGCATTTATTCTTTTGCGATTATCTTTGGCGCCGGTTGACGAATCTTCATGAAATCTTCAAAACTAATGGCCCGCTCCGCGTTTTCTCCATGTTAATTTCCATAGGAATTTTTGTTGTGGCTACATCCCGAACAACTGAGCAGAATTACACCAAATTTGGCAGAGACGTAGCTCTTGGTCCAAAGTGCATTCTTTTCTTCAAATGGGGTGAATCCGTTTCGAAGTTCCTGAGAAATTGCAAAAAGAAAAATATTGATATCTGAGCACCAAGGAGGAGTCGCAAATCGTCCTGAACACAAGCCTCATTGTGATTGGCTGCCAACACTCCAAACCAGGAAATGTTGGCAGCCATCTTGTGACTCGGTATAAGCGTGTCACAAGAAGAAAGGTGAAAAAAAGATAAAAAACAAGAAAAGGGGGCAGGGGAGGAACGACCTGACCCGCTAGGCCTACAGCTCCGTGGACCGCCACCTCCCCGGGATTTTCCTGGTAGTGTGCTGTGTCTAGGCAAAACTTACTAGATTAAGATGATGTACATATTACAGAGACTGAAGAGTACAGCATTATGGTCTGCCACACAGACTAATATACTAAAACATGCGTTTAACTGTATAGACGCCTGCCGTGTACATGTGTTGTTCGCAGCGCATATAAATGGTGCAGGTGTGATATGAAACACTGTTTGGAACATGCTGTATTATTGTTGTTAATGAAAGAAGCACATACTTATATAGTTCAGAATACAGGTGGCTGATTCAGAATGCTCCAAGCGCTATACTTTATTTACAAATGTATGGGACATGTTACATGAGAAGAGTAAACATAGAGCAGAGGCCAGAATGTGAGCAACTTTATTTGTTAGGAGTTGATGTTGGTTTTGTATCTTAATGTGACCGTTTATACAGCTCATAGTGACAAGTGAATGAACTCAAGGCGCTAATGATAGTATGGCTTGGAACTACTATGAATTCTCTAACGGGGCACAGACTTAAAGGCCGCCATGACGTCCTGTAGGGTAATCTTCTCGGTATTAGCTGAGTCGCCTTTCGACTAGGGTGGCGTTCGCGGTGTGTCCCCCCTGGAATTGTCTGGGGGATCTTTATGATAGGCATATTTGTCCAGTTTCGGAGCTTGCTGGGCTCTCTGCACCCTGCCACTCATTTTACGTTCCCTGAGTACTGCACTTTAGGTGAGTCGCGCTTAGGCGGGAAGTAGTCTTCGCGGTATCAGTTCCTCAGGTGGGCCCTCTGTAGTTCTTTGCCTCCCTCCACAGTGGATGAATTGGGGCGGTGACCAATCTGCTCTGGTAGGGCCGGCGCTAGCGTTCCTACGGTGGCGCTCATCAGTGCCTTTGCAGCTTATGTCTCATCGCCTGAATGGCCGTCGCTCACCGGTAATTGTGTGCCCAGTAAATGGTCGATACTCCCGTAAGCCACAGTCTCTAGTGGGTTTCCCGCACCTCCTATGGCTCCCAGTGGTCCGTATCTGTTCTCTCTGCTATTGCGCTACATGGGTGTCCTCAGCGCTATGTCATCTTATTAGCGCCGATATCTGTAGTTCATCCAATTTTGCATGTCCCCCTGAGCCGCGTTTTAATTGTTGGGTGTCAGGTGTTACTGCCGGCTTCAATGGCGCGAACGATCCTGCCATCGGATTTCAGCCGCCACTCTACACATATGCCAGGGTTCTTCTGCAGCGTTTGCGAGTGGGGGTCTTCTCCTTTTTGCCTAATCAGCCCCGTTTGTGTTCAATCCCGGAGCTCTGCATCCCAGTCGTCGCCTCTTACCGCCAATGAGTGGACCTCCGATCTGGGTTCCGTGCCTCTGGGTCTTGTTTTCACTCCAGTCCCTGGCTACGGCACCGAAGCAGGCCGTGATGTTCGCTTTGGCACTGTGTCACGAGTTTCGGGAGTTCGGGAATATAGGTTAGTGCGACGCACAACAGAGGTTCTCCTGCCTCAGATTCTGTGGTGCAGCACCGTCTGTGTGCAGGATGAGTGTACGGATTTTAGGGGAAAGGGCTTGTAAGTCACAGAGCACCGTTAAGCTGCGGCAATCTTGGCTGGTCGCTAGCCACGCCCCCGACAAGTCATATTTTTAATGGCAACTCTTATTTCCTCAATCATAATATCATCTTCTAACTCATCTGCATCTACCTGCGAGAGTACCAAAAGCTGACCCAGTGCCAGAAAGTCTTCAATGGTCTGAGGCGGTATCTTTTGTGATGGGGAATGGAGAAATGCATAAAAGAATTGGAATGTAGTATTAATGGCACATTGGCTAGATAAGGGTGCACCCGAGACTGGTTCAAGCTCTAAAATCATGGAGCCCTTACTTTTCAGGTTGACAAGTCACACTAACAAGGTACTGCTTTGTCATGCTCTGCCTGTGCGTGAGTCAGATACTCCCTGTAATTAAAATATCGGAGCCTCTCAACTCAGGCTGCCAATAATTCCTTTGCCTCAAGCAGATGGTGTTTAAGGGCGGGATTCCCTAGCCTCTGCCGCTCCAGGTCCCACAATGGCCTTTTCTGGGATTCAACCTCACCTACTAGCGTATGTCATACCTCAACCACTTCGGGTACACATTGACCTCTGATCATAGTTTTAAATACATCCTACTCAACCAAAGGTGAAGAAGCAGTCCCAGTATTTACTGCAAAATAGTCACCAATGGCTCTGTTTTTGAAAGACCGGATCATCCACAGACTACACTCATCAGTAATGTGTGCACCCTCACTCACCTAATACAGAGAGAGTAATACTGGGTTATGATCTGAAATTGAATGGCACAAATATTCTACATCATGCACAGATGCATGCAAAGGCTTAGTGCCTAAAAAGGTATCAAGATGAACATGAAGCTCATGCATACCAGAATAAAATGAGTAGTCTCTGGCCACAGGGTGAAACTGTCTCCAACAATCTACCAGACCTCACTGATTTTGCAAGTCAGAGAAGATGCGCACTTACAGGGTAAACAGGAATTCCCCTAAAGGTGGATGAGAACGATCAAGTGTGGAGTCAGCAATACAATAAGAGGCACCGCTCAATAATATGGGCTGAGTCAGGTATGGAGCCAAAACCCTAGAAAGCTCTACAACCACCCCATAACCTCCCCCAGTCAGTATTGGGAGCATCATTTCCTACTATTGTTAAATCACAACCAAGCATTCTCCTTGTAAAAAACATGTTTCTACCATCCAAGAAGGTTTCTGGAAGGGGATCCTACGTATTATCTATAGCAAAACTCCTTTGGCACAGGCTGAGTAAGACATAGCACCCACTTAACCCCAACATCTTTTATGGAGTGCCAATTCCTCAGACTTAGTAAAATCAGTTGCCTCCAATAGATCTGTGTGTGCTCCTAACTGCTTAAGGTAGGAGTAAACTTTGCTTCTCTTAGCGATATTATTAATACCCCAGACGTTCCAGGAGATGAAATTATACTTTACGAGAAACACCATATGAAGGTATCAGGAGAAGGCATAATTCCAGTTCTCAAGACAGGTGCCCTTCTTACTGCCAATTTTATCCAAGAGCAGCAGGCAGGGATAAGCTTATCTAAAACCCATAAACACTTACAACTAACCCAACTCCCGATCCCCAGTACAAGAAGCAAATGAGACCCCATCCAAACTAGTCAGAAACCAACCACATTATGTGTATGCATCAAAAGCACAACAATAATTCAGGGGACAGGCGCCTGCCGAGGTGCTACCCAGCACCACAACACACCATTTCTGCAAGAAGCTTACAACATAATCCCCTCAAAATTGGGTCACACATCAAATAGTCACCTAGTATTTTAACCCTGCTAGACAAATGAACCTGCACTGACTACAGTCATTTTGCTAATACAGAAGCCATACTCATACATAACAGACATAATAACTTTTAGATTATCTCATCCGAAGTCCCTGGAGTGATCATTGGCATGGATTCAGTAGATCCAAATGATGGGACTGATGTTTGGTCAGAGTCTGAATCATGCAGATCTCCCTCCTCATTGACAGGAGGCGGAGCATAGCCCACTTTACTCAAGGCAGCCACTGCTTCAACACTAGCGGGTGCTCACAATGCATCTGCGACAGTGACTGAGCAGTTCTTTGTGCACCCCTGCTTTTGGCAGGAGTAATTGTCAGCCTTGCTGCCCCTTTTTCAGGGCAAGATTTCTTTCCATTGAGGAAGTCAATCAATCCATTCGTACAGGGATTGTGTAGACACAAAAAAGAATTGTACCTCTTCACCCAAGGTCACCCTCAATCAAGCTAAGCACAATAATGCACATGTGATGCCCAGTAGATGAAGACGTTTCTTACCATTCACAAAATAGGTCCTTTGCTTCTGTACCTCACATGTGAAATCCGTAAGAACATTATTCTGTAATTCTCAAGCATGACATCTCCGCTGGCCTGAGGCAAGATATGATCTTTATCCCAACAGTGAAAAGTTTCACTAACACTGAATAGGGGATGCCCCAAGCAGTGGGTCCACTAGGGGACATGTTGAGCACGTTCTAAGGCATAATAGAAGATAGGCCTTTTGTAGCAATTTTTTCTCAAATCCATTTTTCAAGAAAATCAACCATGTTCACAGCGGTGCTTTCAATAAGCTCAGGGAGCCTAATAATTTTTGTATTATTATGTTGGGCCCTATTTCCTACATTCTCAGTTCTGGTCTAAAGAGACTTAGGTCCCGATTCTGATCTTGTTGGGAAAGCTTTCCCAAGACTTGGATCGGTATGCCTTCCAAACAGCTCGTACGCGCGCAGTCCGACCGACGGAGGACAATGAAATGCGTGTTAAATCCAAACGACTCGCACGGAGCACAATTCGTCAACCGATTCATACGGAAAACGATCCATCCGAGCAAATCCCAAGGAAACTAGGCTGATGCGACTGACTCAAATGCGAATGTTGCAGCATAGCTAAGCGTGAATGGGACAGATTTGGACCTCCGCACAAATATATGAACAAGTATCCGGTTCGGTCTATGGAACGTTTCGGTAATGCTAAATAAAGTACAATAGAAACAGATAGGAAATATCCAAACAAGCATTGTCAATGTCAACAACAAAAAAATCTAATATAAACCACACCCACAACTCGACCTATATAAAGGGCCATATTAATGACCATGATCCTTTGCAGATTTGCCACAACTGCCAGGATATAGCCACTGATACACTGCTCTCTGCTATGTACACTCACACCTTACCCACCACACAACCTGCACACATCTAGCAACTGAGATCTACTACACTCTCAAGCACATGCTCATTTACTCATACTCACTCATCCACACCTCCATCTCCACCGCCACCATTCCCCATGCCCCCAAAGAAGAATCCAAAGTTCACAGACAAGGATTTGGAAGTCATGGTCGAATAAATTGTCAGAGTAGAGACACAGATATTTGGTAACTTAGTACAACAGACCCCCCTGTCCCAGAGAAATAAGATGTGGGACAGGATTGACAACAAGTTAAATGCTCAAGCACCTTGCCTGCACACAATGGATGATATCAGGAAAAGGTACTATGATGTGTGAAGGAGGGTCAAGAAGCTGCTTGCCAGAAACCATGCACTGAGTCAGCAGACTGGTTGTGGCCCTTCTGCAATACTTGTGAACTTCACTACATGGGAGGAGAAGGTGCGGGCCATCTTTCTGCCGGAGGGTTTCTATGGAATAGCAGGTGAGTACATACTCAAATAGCCAATAATGTTAACAAATACGCAGACACAGACATCAATGTCAATATGACAGTGATACTAAACACTGTTAACAAAGTTAGAAAAAAATGAGCAAAAGAGGGTGTAATGAATGTGTATGCCAATTTGACTAACAACATATCTGCAATGTAACAGGAAATCACACCATTTCTAAAGATGTATAAATTTAGCACTAACTCATAGCAAGGCTATGGGATCCAAACGCCAGTGACCTGTGTCAGCCATTTTGTCTGCGCACATTCACTCCCAGGAAAGCTGAGTCACAGGAAGAGTGTTTGGGATGGTTGGGAAGATGGGTGTGGCTCAAAGTATGATGGGAGTCCTAGTCACAGCTAACACTCCTCCTCCTCCCACATAGCCCAACATGGTCACCAGGAACTGTGCTTACCTCACAGTTAATGGAAAAGTACTGCCAAGATGGCTGACACTTGGTACTGATCTGAGAAGAACAAGGCCTTGATGGGAGTTGTGGGCAAATCAAACACCAAGCACCAGCGTCAGACATCCTGAAAGTACATTTACATTCACTGTGAGAAAAGCATAGTACCTGGTGGTCTTGTTGGGCTATGTGGGAGGAGGAATATTTTTACCCTGACTACAATGATCATCATGCCCTGCCCTACACACACCTTCTCAGTCAGCACAAATAGCACTCCTGTGATTAGTCAGTCCCGGGGATTTATTTCATATGTACTAGAAAGATAGCTGACACTGGGAACTGGTGTCAGATCAGACCCCCAACTCCCATCCAGGCCTTGACCTCCTCCCACCAGTCCCCACTCTCAGGCATCTACACAGTACTTTCCCACTTACTCCCAGGGAATGCATAGTCCCAGGTGTGCTCCCTGCCCTGGCTGGGAACGTGTTTGTAGAGCAGGGCATGAAGGTTTTTAAGTCACTGCAAACATAACCACCCCTACCACATCGCCCAACAAGACCACCAGGTACTATGCTTCCCTCACAGTGAAAGGAAAAGTACTGTCAAGATGTCCGGCATTAGTGCCTGGTGTTTGCTTAGACACAACTCCCATCAAGGCCTTGTTCTCCTCACAGCAGTCCCCTGTATCAGCCATCTTGGCAGTACATTTCCACTCAATGCCAGGGAATGCATAATCCCAGGTGTGCTTCCTGACTGGCTGGGAAGGTGTGTGGAGGACAGGGCATGATGGGATTTGCAGACATATAACACATCACAACCCACACCCAACACAACCTGTTCATTATGGCCAATCACTGATGAACAGTGAATGAAAGTGCCCCAGCAAGATGGCTGACACTGTTGCATGGTGTCATGTACACAAGGCTTTTTTTGGGAGTTGAATTCAAGTCCTACATCATGCAGCAGTGTCAGCCTTGTTGCCACTACACTACCCTCTCTGTTATTGATCCTTTGTCTACGAGAAATAAGCTGGACTGGGTGGGAGGAGGGGTACAAGTTCCAGCAGCATAATACAATCTCATAAACCTCTGTACCTAAAAGCTCCAAGCCAGAAAAAGCTAGAAGGCAGACTTGGTGAAATCATCTGTCCATGGAGGACAAGGAAAATATACATAATGTGATCAGTCACAAAGCAAAACAGTAACACAATCTGCAACTGACAGCTTTTCACATGTGTGCAATGAGATAAGAACTAGGAGCACATGCCTCAAAATACTATAAAAATATGCACCCATACATTCCAGACTGTAACTGTGTAGGTAGCCACACCAATGTGACTGCCAAAGACATGCACTAAGCCCAGTACACACATGCAGACCTTGCAACATATCGTAAGAGGAAGAGTATGTATGTCATTTTAAAAGCACAGATGGTACGTATGTCATTTTAAAAGCACAGATGGGTGAAATACCAACACACTTGTGTCATGCACAGTGTGTCACCTGACAGACAATGTCTACGGACATGTAAAGTCAAATAAAGACAACATGCACATGTATGCACAGAGCTGGACATGTTCAACAAAAACCATCTGGTCATGATTACAATGTCCTCAGAAAACATGGAACGGCATCTGTGCCGATGGAGGACTGCCAATGTATGTACGCTCTTCCTAATGCACAATGGCAAATGTAATGTGTATGGTACGATGACCTGTGCAAAAACACAACAAACATTGTGTCTCTCATCTACCAACAGGGCCTGCTGGGAGCACTGCAGGAACCGAACAGGACACCCAGTCACAGACTCTGGCTGACCCTGAGTTCTCCGGCTTTGACATCACTCACCCTTCTCTGGATGATGAGGAACTACCTGTCCCCTCTGGTGTGGGTCAGTCTCCAGCAGCTGTAACAGCTGCATCCCCTGAGACCACTCCTGTAACATCTGACAACACCCAGATGACCACTACCCACATGGACACACAAAGCCAAGGAAACACTAAGAGCACAACAACACAGGGCACTCTGGAGTTGGCAGACAATAACACTACTGTCAATACTGAAGGCGGCTCAGTGTTGTCTGTGCCTGCAACTACTGGTCATACTTGTGTGGGATGGGGTGTTGGGAGGAGGGGTGGGGACAGGTGCCATCATGCAGCTGTTGCTAATGATGAAGCTGACCCATATCCATCACGCATTCTTACTGCATACCAAGATTGCACTAGAGACTTTGGCCAGGTAGTTGGGATCCTCAATGACATGCAACAGCATCAGGCTCCCATTGTGCCAAATGAACTCACACATGTCCAAAATGGACTCGCACATATCCAGAATGGAGTCTCACATTGCAAAAATAGATGATCTCACTGCGGTGCACAGGGACATACTCACCTGCCTCAGGCAGATAGCCAACAGCATGACCACACCTCCCTATTGGCCCAACACATCTGGTTCTTCCACATCTGCAACTGCCACAGGGAGGGATGTGGACCTTGACAGAGATTCCCCTGCACTGCTACAGCCTGCATCTGAGGGTCCACCAGAAAAACGTAAGAGGGGTCATCCAAAGAGGGACACATGAGAAACAGATGGCTATGCTTACCCCATAAGAAGTGACAACCTGCTCATGATATCCTACATTGTGTGCCAAGCGATCTATTTGTTGACTGTCACTGAACTGTCTCACATTGGATGGAGGGTCTAAGTTGACCAAAGGACTCAAATGACTGTGGACTTGCCTCAGAAAATGTTATCTACTGGCACTACCAACTCCTCTGTGAACTTTGTCTATCATAATTTTGTACAGCACTATAACGTTTTGTCTACATTGACACATGCACTGAAATAGATCACTCTTCACACAATACTCACTTATGTCGTGAATGAAATACTATGGTTCTGATTGAAATGAGGCACAAAAATGCTAATAGTGGAATGACAATTAGATTGGTTGAGAAACAACTTCAGGAATTTACCTGTTGGCTTGTGAGTAGATGAAACATGAAACAGCATGAGAGATACAAACAACAAGGTCATCACAACACCCATGGTACATGTTATAGATCATTATTGACTCCACTGTTTTTGAATGAAACAGCACTGCAATGCACAAACCACAATCATTGTCAGAAAAAACTGATCATCAGGGCATATGTACAGTATGCAAATGATTATAGGATGTGTGCAAACTGAAAAGGCACACCGAAATGTTGAGCACAGGTTTATTCCACAGGCACAACCTGGTGCCCTCACACTAATGAAATCAAATCACACAGTGACGAAAAACACAAATGAAAAAACATTGAGCATCAGTTCTGAAGTGAGTGTGTGGCCCAGAATCCTGATCCAAGTTAACTTGCAATCTGTCACTGTATCATGAGTCTGAGAGGTCACAAGTCTCCATGCGCCAGGATTAGTACCCTGGAAAGGAGATACATAGAACAGTCAGGAACTCAATACTAACGTGCCCACATCTCCGAGAGACTTATCAGATTCACCAATTTGTACATGTGAAAACTAGCTAGGATTCATGTTACCTCTGTACCTGGAACCCTACAAACTTAATAGACCCTAAACAACTCAGATGATCATGTTAAGTAGAATACACTCACATGCATACAAACATATCATACACCAGACACAGATCATGCACCCAAAGTGCTTTGTCACATCATCATTGCATACTTACACTCATGTTAAAAAGTTGTTGATGAGCTGTCTCTGAACATCCTCCTCCTCCTCATCATTGGCAACATGTCCCTTGCTGGAGGTTGCTGGTCTCCGTCATCTTGTATGACCGGAAGTTCATTCCTCACTGCCAGGTTATGGAGCATGCAGCATAAAAGGATGATCTTACACACCTTTAATAGTGAATACTAGAGGGTTCCTCCTGTATGGTCTAGTCAGAGGAATCTTGTCTTCAGAAGACCGAATGTCGCTCAACCACTCGCCTGGTCCTCCCATGTGCCTCATTAAAACTAACCTCAGCAGGGGTGACACAGCAGGTTGGGGTATCCAGAGTCTCCTACATTGAACACAGGAAATACCTCAGTTGTCTGCAAACAGGGTACAACCTGACATACATGCAACACACAACAGAGCAAAACAACATGCCCTACCAACTTCGCAAAGATTAATTATTTGTGAACACGGAATTGCTATATATTTCTCATACGAGAAGTTTGTTGATAACTGTTTGATTCATTGTTTATGTGTTATTTGTATAGTAGTTGTAAATATGTATAAATGTTTTGTATTTGTATATAGGTGTATATAAAGTGTTCTTCTTGCCTATGAAAAAGATAAATCTTACTAAAAATAATGAACAAAAGGGTTAAATAAAATTACCCATACAAACAAAGAGACGCTGATTTTTGTTTGTTGTCTCATAAACTTAAGGCGAGACTAAATAAGTAGGAGGGCTAGCATTTCTGTTCTGTTCACTGTAAATTGGGTCCAGCTGCCCCCTGTCCCAGGACCAAACTCTGTGGTTTTACTAACTATAGAGCGGGTGCACACCCGCGAGAGTCAAAAGGGCAACAAGATTTTTTCACGGGAGAAGTTCTGCGAACTGAAAACCGGGAGAGACATCTTGTCCCTCCAAAGTAATGGGCGAGAAGGACACTTTATCATTTTCGGAAAGCCATATCCAAAACTTGTTGGCTAATTCCCCCTTTGCTGAGGTTTCTTTAAGTTCTTCTGCCCAACAGCAGAATGAAACAGACAAATTGACCAGGCTTCGTAAAAAACACATTCGTACCGAACTTCACGGATACTTTCTTCTGAAGCACCTAAGGGGTGGGACCATCCCTTGGGGACTTCAGGTCAAGAATGTACCGGTGATTTTCACTGAGGATGCGGATTACAAGAAGGGCTTTAGCTGCATAAATACGAAGTGCAGCAGGGACCTTATGGTCCATACCATAGAAACAGCGCAGAGATTGTGTGTTAAAGAACTAGAAGAAATCGATGAACTGACTAAGGCCATTGCAGAAAGCCAAGTGATTCCAGACTCTAAGGCATTGTTAGAGAAATTAGATAAAGAAATACAAACTTTTAAGGATAATACCATCAATAATAAAACAGCTCAGTTCGAAAGGGATTCTAAATCCTTCACACTGGAGAGAGCTTATCCATTCCTCAAAGAAGATTATTACTCCCAAACCGAATCTCGAGGGGCACTGACAAATTTTCAAGGACGATCCAGAAACAGATTCAAAACATTCTCTGAGACTTCATCTTCAGGGTCTTCTGGCTCTGAAGCGAGAGGGAATACTAATAAGAAACAAACTCCTTTTTTAGAGAAAGGCCAACAACAAAAGGTGAGATTCAAACCGGCATGGGAGATGCGAACCAGGAGAAACTATTACAAAACGTAGTGGGCTTCTCCACCATAGTGAATTTATCAACTAGGACTTTGACAAAGGAGGAAGAATCTGTCCTTAACTTAGGACTCAAATTTGTTCCATCCAAACAAACAGACTTTACCAAGATTAAACTGGAGGCTATAGAATTTTGCAGCAAAATCCGACTCAAAGTCTTTTTTGCTAACCAACCCCCCAGTGCCAGTATGGAAACAACAGGCCTCAGGAATAAGTCCACTTTTGTACCCAATCAGAATATTCCTAAACAGGTACACGCATTTGAACAAATGTTGTTATCCTCAATCAACAAACTAGAGAGTAAGCAAAAATTCGTGAAGCAAAACATCACGAAGGGACAACGATTGGCCCTTAAAAGTTTGAAAGAAGATCATTCATTGATCATCAAACAGGCCGACAAGGGCGGAGCAGTGGTGTTATGGCCCCGAGAACAATATCTTGCGGAAGGGGCACTGCAGGTAAACAACCAAGAATGGTATAGAAAACTGCAGGAGGACCCACTACAACAGATTCAGTCTGCAATCATAGAAATTGTCCAAATAGGTAGAGAAAGTGGTTTCCTGGGGCCCAAAGAGAGTGATTTTTTGGTAAAGAAATGTCCAAGAACTCCTGTGGCATATTTCTTACCAAAGATTCATAAAAACCTGTCCAATCCACCAGGGCGACCGATCGTGTCTGGTTGTGATTCATGTCTTGAGCCCTTGTCGAAATATATAGATTTCTTCCTGAAGCCCTTTGTGGCAAATGTGAGGTCCTATTTAAGAGACACTACTGATTTCCTGGTCAAGGTTGAAGGGACCCCATTCGATCATACGTCACAATTCATGGTAACCATGGATGTGACGTCCCTATATACCCAGATACCACAAGATGAAGCACTGGAAGTCTTGGAACTCTATCTAGACTTAAGGGAAAGACCACATAGAGTCCCAACATCCTTCATTTTGCGATTGGCCGAAATAACTCTCAAAAGAAATTATTTCCGCTTCAACGACGATTTCTTTATGCAAATCAAGGGCACCGCTATGGGGTGCCCTTATGCCCCAGAAATGGCCGTTCTATACATGGCCGAATACGAGAAAAAATATGTGGAGGTAGATAACCCTTTCGCGCACCACATTGTGCACTTGTATCGTTACATCGACGACGTGTGGCTCCTGTGGCAGGGGAGCCATGCCGAGTTGGGTGACTTTCACCAGTGGCTCAATAATAGACATAAGGACATAAAATTTTCAATTGACTCAAGTAATGTCAAAATGACATTCCTTGATGTGGAAGTGAGAGATGTTGACGGTTCCTTGAAGTCCTCACTCTTCAAGAAAGCAACGGACAGGAATACCATACTCCACTATGGGAGCTCACATCCCAGAAACCTGAGGGCAAACTTGCCATATGGACAACTCCTGCGAATCAGGAGAAATTGTTCGGAGCTGACACAATTTGAGAAACATGGATCACAATTTTGTGAAGAACTAACACAACGGGGGTACCCTAAAAAGCTTCTTAAGCATTCTTTTAAAAGAGCACGTTGTACACCGAGGGAGTGCCTTCTTGAAACAAAAGTCAAACGTGATCTTGAGAATCTAGTGTGCGTGACGACATTCTGTGCCGAAACTCACAATATACGCCAAATGGTATTGAAACATTAGCACTTCCTGGAACAATTAGAGACACCTATTCCTCGCCCAATATTCGCTTTCAGAAGAAATCAGAATATTGGCCAACAACTAGTCCGTGCGGACATCAGATTAGCCAAACCTAAAAGTGATTTGCTGTCAAAATGGGGTCTCAAACCCATCGAGGGACACCATAGGTGTGGGAATTGTATCGCGTGTGATACAACCATTGAGGGCACCACCTTTCAACATTCCAACACGTCTTGGTCCCATACCAGTTTCACCAACTGTAAAACAAAAAATGTCATCTACGCCATAATTTGCGCCTGCCAAAAAATTTATATTGGTAAGACCAATCAGCAGGTCAACACACGTATGACACAACATAGGTCGCACATTAAAAAGAAAGTACTAACTGCACCCCTCGTCCAACATTTCTCCGAAAAACAACACGGGGAAAATGATTTCACTTGGACCGTGTTATTTAGCATTAATCAACCAAAAACGGGCATCAATATAGAACAAATCCTTTTAAAAAAAGAGGCTTATTTGATACTCAAGTTCAACAGTACCCAAACGGGGTTGAACACACTTTCAGAAATCTCAAGATTGTAATAAGTTCATGCACTCAAAATTTGGAAACTACAACATCCATAATGCTTAGCTCCAGGCTCACTATGATGTAGGAGCCCTGTACAGCCACCAGGCTGTTCCTGCGTTTGCATTTCCTGGTTCGCTCCTGTGGAAGAAAGGTGAGCGTGGGTGAGGCTCCCAATGCGTGAGACTTCAGTACATCTAAACTGTATTAAGTCAGGGACTAAGGGACCTTTTATGTCTTACAGCGCGAGTGAGCCGCGCAACGGTAAACAACGGGGAGGAACACGTGCCCCCGCCACTGATTGAATCCAAGTTAGATTAAGACAACGAGCACACAGCATGGCGATCGACGCCCCGTGCTCACTACCAGGAATCTAGGTAGGTGGCTTCACATTGTTCCGCAGCACCTCACGAGCGTTTTTGTACCATAACTAATGTCAATACTGAGCGTGACCCTTATGCTTTACAGGTCACACGGAAAGGATAGAATGAGCAAACAGAGGACCTAAGATAGCATCTAATGCCACACTCGACTAAGGTATGAGCGTGTAGTTTTAGGTCTGTAGTAGTCGCTTGGTACTGCTCCAGATGGCGTTGTAAGTCTTTGAATTATATTTTTTTCAGAATCATTCTTCTATTTTACTGATTTCCTGCGGCGCACAGCCCTTCGTGTACAACTGAATCACGAGAGCCCACCGCATTCTGTATAAAGGTAACCAGTTCAGCACAGTCCAGCTAATGTAGGAGGTCCTTTATAAATAAGTCACAAACACTGAAACAAACTTCGTTTTATTCTTTTGTTTAGATTGAAAACACTGAGAGAGCCCTGAGGAGAATCTGTAATTCTTGACAGATTCGAAACGCGTTGGCAAGGCAAACGACAGACAGACAGTTCAAAATATTTGCCCTCGACGGGTGCAGTCTTTATTTGTTGGAATTAACTGTGAATTAATTTCTGATTTCTGTCGCATTATTTCTTTTCAACCTTTTGGGTCTAGTAGTGGTTTTTGATTACTTCGCAAAGATTAATTATTTGTGAACACGGAATTGCTATATATTTCTCATACGAGAAGTTTGTTGATAACTGTTTGATTCATTGTTTATGTGTTATTTGTATAGTAGTTGTAAATATGTATAAATGTTTTGTATTTGTATATAGGTGTATATAAAGTGTTCTTCTTGCCTATGAAAAAGATAAATCTTACTAAAAATAATGAACAAAAGGGTTAAATAAAATTACCCATACAAACAAAGAGACGCTGATTTTTGTTTGTTGTCTCATAAACTTAAGGCGAGACTAAATAAGTAGGAGGGCTAGCATTTCTGTTCTGTTCACTACCAACAAGCCAGGCACGCTCATGTTGCAGTTGAGACATCAACTGGGGGATACCACCATTTCTCATTATATATGCACTGTGTGCTGATCCTGGGAAACATGCACAGACATGTGAGAATGTCATGTCAGACAGACATACCACCAAGGCATTTATGGAGTGGTAATGCTTACGATTCCTGTGTGTTTGTTCATCGGCTTGTGGTGGGATCAAACCCACATGTGTTCCATCAATGTCCCCAATGACATGTGGCATCCACCCCAATTCCTAAAAATCCCCTTTTATGTCTGTAAATTGTCCTGGTGTTGGAAACTTGATGTAGAGGTTCAGAAATGTCAACAATGCCTCCAACACATCCAGCAGCACATGAATGAACGTTGTCTGAGACAGCCCACCAGCAGTTGCCACAGAATACTGCAAGGACCCTGTAGCAAAGAAATGTAGGGCCTCCATCACCTTCACCTTGGGGGTCAGCGCAAAGGGATATGGGTGTGCAGGCTGCAAACGTCGGGCCATCTGGTCTGCCAACTCCACAATGAGTGGTCTGGTGAAGCGGTACCACCTGATGCTATCCCGTTCTTCCATGGTCTGGAGGTCGGGGTAGGGGCTGTGCACTGCTGCTCTCATGCGGTACCTATGTTACAATTGCAAACATAGTTGATGCCACTTTCAAATGTGCAAAGGAACATGCAATTACACATGTATCATTAAATCAAGACACAATGAAGCTAGAGGCCAAAGGTTGAGCCTAGATACAGAGCACAGCTATGTAACCCTTACTAGACATGTCACCAACATATGGTTTGGCACCAATTACAGTGTTGTACTGTAACTAGTCACTGGTGTCTGTCACTGTCCAAGTGATCAAACATGACATACTCCCCACCCATCAATAAACTATCCAAGATGTAGGTTGGTGACAACTATCACATGGTTGAAAGGTACACAGAACAGGATCATGAATGCCAGCTATGTGGGATAATAGATACAGACAGCAGGTCATCATGAAAACCACTGTCACAGTGTAGACACTGTCATGATGTCATGTCTGACAAACATGTATAATCCCATACTCAGAATTTTGAGAAAGTGAAGCACACTTTTATTTGACAAGCATCCATGTATGCCTGTGACACACAGACACAACAGCAACGCACATGACAAACTCAAGCTGATGTGGCAGCTTAATATCATGCAATTATGAAGTGTCTACGTTGTGCAAGACTCAAACACAGTAGATTTACAAACATCAAATTATCACAATGCACTTTCTGGCACACAGTCAAACAAAGCAGTGAATATGTGTGGACATTACATGCCTTAAGCCAATGCTCCCCTGGGACTATGTCCAAGCCTAGGAGGGTGATCTGTGAAGTGGCCTCATCATTTTGTTATCGGCCTCAGAAACAGTGTGTTGTGTGCCCATCAAGATTGGCTCCTCATGGGAGTGTGAGCTATTAAGTCCAATGTCACAATGGCATGTTAACCACTGTCCCCACCCATATATAATGCAGCAGAACATTAAGATTTTCACTACTGCAGGGAACGAGTGGGGGGGGGGGGGTACATGCAGGTGGACAGCGTCCATCCACTATTTCCACAGAATGAACGCCGTCCACCCTGCCAAGATTTTGGGACCCACTGAATAATGTGCTGAACTCGTCCTGGTAAATTTCCAAACACTGGGACACTTTCAGCAGCGTCTGCACGTTGTCTGCTTTTCATCTGCGACAAGTAACAAGATGCATGCGGGGAGGGGGCTTTCTTATTATAGACTCCTGCTGGGCCCATAACAAAGGCCAAATTTGAGGGGTCATAAGGCCTCCTTCTGTTCGAGTCTCTTGGCTGGGAGCAGTCAGGAGGCTCCCACCTGGTGCAAATGAAGCGGAGGGGTAACAAAGGCTCACACCTTGTTAGCACTTCACACATAGTTAAGAGAGGCAGCTTTTCACTTTGTTCAGTCCCTTTTTAGGAGATATGCATGCACTGTACGAATGTTACATGTGTTGGTTTTTCCCAGTATTTACACAAAGCAAATTGCATTTATATAGAGTTTTACTACACCTGATGAGGTGTTGTAATAATTGAATTACCACTATTTTTACAAGTATAGCCCTACTCATCACAATGCAGGGTGTCAAAGCACTTTACTTCAATAGGTGCATATTACATCAACAATAAATTATATAAGTTTGTAATTGAATGTACAGGATGTGTTACATAAAACTGGGGGACTGCAAGGTGTAGAAGTAACAAATCTTCCATGGTTCACAGTGCCATTATCCTCGCAATGTGATCAAACGTACACTTGATAGGCCTGATAAATCTATATGTGAGGCCTTTAGATATCATATTGCTTCTTGTGATGCCACTTCCAGTAAGGTTGTCGCTTGTGATACCACTTTACATGATGTCAATTCCTGTGATGGGATGTGTGATGTAGAGTGCTGTAAAGTCACTTGCATACTGCCTAACTAGGTTAGTCCCCCCACTGCTTTTTTTAGGACTTGTGCCCTGTACTACTGTCTGCCCTGCTGACCGATTAGTAGAGGATGTGTTATCAATATCCGAACCGTGTCTGTCGCATCCTTTGGCTGATTGCTGTAATGTTGAACTATGCAAGTGAGTATTCAAATCACCCTGGAGACCCATCTGAACCGAGCCGGACGCATCCATTGGCTGTTGGTTCTCATGATGAAAGACACAGGTGAGTATTCAGAGGACATGGGAGCCAAATCCAAACCAAGCCGTATGCACCCATTGGCTGTTGGTTGTCATGGTGAACAACGCAGGTGAGTATTCAAAGGACGTGGGAGCTGAATCTGAACAGAGCCGGATGCACCTGTTTGCTATTGGCCGTCATGGTGAACGATGTGGGTGAGTATTTACAGGACACGGGAGCCAAATCCGAACCTGGCACACCCATTGGCTGTTGGTCATCATGGTGACAGCAGCGCGTTTCATTTAGTCTCTGAAGCTGAATCTGAATTGTGTGCAATTCGAATTGGTTACCTTCCATCACCGATTTATCAAACTCAATAGTGTACCGATGCATACATTTTGAATGCCGCAGTAAGCGTGTCCAATGCTAGCAATGTTATGGATTGGACAAATTCAGATAATGCGAACAACTTGGACCTATTATTTTGGATGCATGGAACAGAGTCCGCCTCTGCTGCAGAGATGTAAGTCTGTCTGTTCACTAGAGACTTCACTTGCCTGCACTACCTGCAACTTTCCAGCACTTCCCCATCTGTCAGCTACTGTCTCTACATCCTCTGGGAGCTACCATGGCACACACAGTGAAGACTGCCCCTGCATTCACTGAAGAGGAGACCCGGGCCCTGCTGGACAGCCTCCTTCCGCAGTAAAGGCAGCTGTATTGCAAACAAGGGGAGCAGGTGGGTGGTGTTTACAATGTCTTTTTAATGGCCATGTGTAAAAATATGCAGTACTATCATTGGGATTCCCAAGGGCAAGCATGCAAACATAGTTAATGTAAGCCTTACAGTGTGAAGAATTGGGTTCTGGACAGGTACAGTGATGTATAAGTGTGTTTCCTGGGTTTGCCTTATCAGAACTGTTCCTATGGTTTTGAGGGACAATAGCACACAGGACAACTGCTCATGATGACACTTGCCTGCCCCTTAGACATACTTTGCATTCTTACCATGACCTATGTGTACAAGTGTGTGACTCTGAAAAATGTAGCATGTGGATTAATGATGTGTCACCATTTCATACTTACAGGTCAACTCCTATCAGAAGGCAGATATATGGCAAACCATTGACTGGGCAGGATGATACGTGGGGGTCTTCAGACAAATCTGCTACTGCCTGAAGAGGTGGCAGGACCTCCATGGCTGGACCCAGAGGAATAAAAGGGTCCGTCTGAAGCTGTCACCTCCTCACAAAAGGAATGGATAATGGACCCTGACCCCCCACATGCTCAAGATACTGGCGGTGGTCTTCCCTGACCTGGATGGTCAGTTGAAGGCCAGACAGCAGCAAGGAGGGGGTGAGAATGTGGCATGTTGCAGAACTTTGCTAACATGCATGTTGCACTTCTTCAGCCTGCTACCCCTCTCACAGGTCATCAGTTCGCCAAAACAACACTTCTGTCTCAAAATGTAACTATGCCCCATGATAATTTGATGCCCAGATGTGTCCCTTACAGTCTGTGACATGTGTGTCACTTAGGTCATTTGTATTGGCTGTAGTCCAATGTTAATGTGATTAGCACAGTATGGATTTGACCATCAAGAGTGATGTAATTGCCTGACATGTGTCCGCACATTGACTGGTGTGAGGCCCGTACACTGTGTGGTACAAACATATATGTGCAGAATGTTGTTATTGGTGCACACAGGTGTGTGTAAACAATGCTATACATCCGGGCAGCAGGTGAGACCAATGTGGATGCCTCAGACAATTCATCTTGATCATTGTGCCAAATGTATTGTCCCTGACATAGTGTCAGTGTAATGACATGTATCCCATGGACCAAGGACAGGTACGCCAACTTAGGCCATCCGAAACACTGACACATCACATGTTTGTGTGTCAGGCAACACTTTACCCATTCAAATGTGAGAATCCTTGTGTCAGACTTTGTGACAGTGAGTACATGTGCCATTCTTTGAAAGACACAGGTGGTCAATTTTGCAAACCGTGTCAAACATGTTTTTTGCCTCACATACACAACAATTGACATGTGTGTATCATCCCTTGACTGTGCATACTGGTGACTTGAACATCGATGCGTATGCTGCATTACTTTCACCTCTAGAGATTTAAAATGTGCATGTAAACACATCTGTTAGTTCACATACTCTGATGAATTACTATAGCAATGTGAGCTTGTTAAAGGGATACAATTGTGCCTAGCACATAAGGGACATGTATACTTGACACCTAAAGATCTGGATTGAAGCAGTAAAGACATGATTGTGACACAGTGCTGACAGTAAACTTGTAATGTACAGGTCCTGTACCAATAGTCCATACAGACAGTGCAGCCAGACAGGACAGTGTCATAATGTGCCACATGAAGGTTTGTGATGATGCAGTATTTATACTCGGAAGTATATTGAGAACTTGTCACATTTGTAACTGGTGAGCTTGAGACAATATTCATGAAATCTACAGTAATCACCCTAACACCTTCCATAGCTGAGAAAAGACATTGGGCCATAAAAGTCTCACCCTGGCTAGGCCTGCAACCTTGGGCTATTCATAGTAAGATTCAGATGTTTGATCTGAATGCAGTGGACCAAATATTCCTGGAGACATGCACACAATCACTGTTATCAGTCTGAAATGAGCCATTTTATGACTATGGAAGTTTAGTGTACTGCATGCCGACCATATAACCATTGACGTCTAAGACATAGGTGCACATCATGATGATTGGGAATGGAAGAATGTTGAACATGTCCCATTTCACATGTGTACATCCCATTTGCTGTGTCAGTTCAAGACTCCCGTGCAGAAGATGAGACAGGTATGTAATGACAGAAGACTACCAGGAGCATTAGCGATCAAGTGCCATGTTCACATACGTGTAAGGATTACAAGTCTGCTGTCAAGATGATGCATATGCTTGCTCTGTGATGTGTTCTAATGATACTCATGTGTCACGTCGATGCAGACTACTGATGTGAATCTCTTTCGCAACCTCGTTCACAGCAGCAGCACCTGCTATTGGAGGAGAAAGTTTCACGGATCAAGGGGAAGCACAGCTAGCCAGACTGGGTCCAGTGTGGAGGAGGATGAGGGACCCAGAGGCATGGAGCCTCCCAAGGGGCATACCTCAGACCCCATCCCTGTTTTCCGCATCCACAGATACACCATCCCCAAGAACCTCAAGTCTTCCCCCCTGCCATGAGCTCTTCCCCTCTAACAGCCCCCCTTTAGTCTGTTCCTTACACTGCATAACAGCCCCCCTTTAGTCTGTTCCTTACACTGCAGTGGCCCCCCTCAATCTGGCCAGTACCCTGAAGCACCCTCCCCCAATCTGGCCAGTCTACTGCAGTGGACCCCCTCCCCTCAATTCGGCCAATCCACTGCAGTGGACCCCCCTCAATCTGGCCAGTCCCTTGCAGTGGACCCCCACACAACACAGGATCACATCCCTACCAAAACCTAAATCAGTACCCCCTAGTCTGATCTTTGTGGTGCCTGGAATGCCCCCATAGATGCCCCTCCGAGGGGAGGTGTCCCCTTTTGGCTGCAGTGCAGGGAAGGGATTTTAGTTGATTAGCCCTGATCCCCTCCACGACTTTAAGACATGGACTGGCCATTGGCCTTTATTTGTTTTATGAGGAAATATTCACAAACGCTGAATCAAGCGTATACGTTATTTTAACTGTTTCTTTCGGTGGCCCACAACTTGGTAACAATTCAACTGTTATTAATGTGCAAATATTGTTGTGGGGATACAATGATGTTGTGATGTCATGGACTGCATGTGTTCCATGGCATTTGTAACCTATTACAGTATGCATGTGAGTCCTCATTGTCTTCATTTGCAGGGTGTTATCATCTACATCATTTTTGGCCTTGAGGGTGACATGCATTTACCAAGCTACCATCTATAACATATATTTTTCCACATAGGTTGTACTGACATTTGTAGACATTGTGCAAGTCTTTTTTGAAAGTGCAACTGTCTAGTATGGCAATGCAGTATAGCACTGTAATGTGCAACAAGTCAGCAGACTCATCAGTACAACTGGGTACACATGATGTTTAACTATGTGCAGGTGACTTTGGACACACACATGTAACAGCATATTGTACCCTGCCCTGTAGCCTGAGTGCAACATGTATTATTTGTGTGTCTCCTTGATTGATTTCTGGATTTAGAGACAGGGTTAAGTGCCAAATGTGGCCATTGCATATTTCCTTCTGCACATGTACTCCATCCTCACCAGAAGTCACATTTATCATGGTTTGTGGCTAGCTATGTGTATTGTGCATGTGAGCCATAGATTTAACATCCCCCTGGCGTTGTCACCAGTGCAGGCAAATTATCTTATACATCTGGCTGTGCATTTGAGCGTACAGACCCTGTTGTTGTATCCTCTATCTGGTGACCCATGTGTGTTGCAAGTTCTGCAGTACACACTCTGCATTGTAAAAATGGCATTAGTGATGAGCTGCAAATAGTACAGCTTTTGTAGCTAGATGCAGAGTTGCTGTGATAGATATGCAACTAAGTTGACAGTGTAAATGTTCTGATCTTGAGTTGTGTGCAATGCTCCCAGCCCACACATGGTGCCTGTCTCATACATCAGTGTTGGTCCATGCTTTTCTACACAGCAAGTAGGAATGAGGTCTACACATGTAGGGCTGACCGCTGTGATACAACCACTTCTGGTTTGTTGTAGTGGAAGGGTCATGATTGTATTTCGTGTGTCTGTGGACTTGTGTGGTGTTGGGGCAGTCTTCTCTGTGCTTCACCGACTCATCACAATGTTATCCTTCTGTGAGTAGGTGTACTCCTGTTGCACCTGTAGGGTTTTGATTATGTAAGTGGTGGACAGATGTTGTGACTTTGTGTCACATACATATGTGTGTCTAGCACCTCTTGTACCACAATCCAATGTGTGTTTGTCATAGTCTGTGGTGTGCTAGGTGTACCTACTTGATGCTGAGACTCACCCATTGGTCATACACAACCATACATGGACACATGATTGTATTGGGATTACAATGCTGGCTGGTCAATAATGGATTCATCGCCAGACAATCAGTGATCCATGCTGTCATGGTGACCTCTGCAATGTCACCTGCCAAGGTAGGTTTTAATGAGGCACAATGCTGCTGTTCAAGATGGGTGGTGTTTGGACTGGACAAATGTGACTTGGTTCCGGGCAAGGTCCCAACCTACAGAGCAGCCTCCCTGCACCAGCCATGCCCTGAGAGTCATGTTTTGGTATGTGAGATGACAGTGCTTCTTGCAAGGCACGTGACAGTGCGCAACAGTGATTATGCTCACAAGTCTGGCCCCCATCCTCAATTGGCATCACAGAAGCTCAGCAGCAGCAGCAGCTGTATCCTGTCAGCTCAGCTGACAGGATACAGGCAACACAGTGCTGTGTGCTGGTGGGAACTGTGTAAGCGAGTCAGTCTCTTGATGTGGTATTTGGTGGTCCCCTATGCTTGGCCCGCATGTGACTCAGGTGTACCTGCTCATCAAACAATGCCTGATTGCTCACATTGCCAATCCTAGCCCTACATGGAATACTTCCTGATTTTACTCCACATGTACATGGATGGCTCAATGGAGTTCAGCCACCCATCGTGTGTGTTGTCTCAGGCTAAGCCAACTTCCACACTGACACACATGTTGTGTTTGTTCTGCAGTGTGTGACTAGTCTGTTGTCTTTGTCCATCTTCACCCGTGTATTTAAACTATCTTTAAAGGGCATTGAGTAGATGGTGTGTTTTGTTTCTTTCTCTAATGGCCCTGGGCCTCCTACATCTCCACTCTGCATATTCCTTAGGTTTTGCACTTGATGTTGCTGACATGGTGTTTGACTAGATCTCATCAAAAGAGGACTTCCAGACGCCGCTCTTACCCAAAATATTTGTTCATGCATTTTGGATGGTCACATGTCACACTGACAACTTAAACATTGCTGGCAGTGTTAGCCTACAAAAGTACAGATTGGCTGCACATGGCTGAGGGTATGTAACCACTACAAAAATGTTTGCCTCAACAGTGATGTGGGTGTTTTGCCTCAATCCCCCACTTTCTCAGTACAGTGCTAGGGGGTTAGCCCCCCAAACCACAAATTGCATGACCATGAAGGGGGGGTTGAACCCCACAATCACCTTATTGTCACTAGAGTGCAGGGAGGTTAGCCCCCCAAACCTCAAAGTGCAGGACCATGCTGGGTGGATAAGCCCCACAATCACCTTTTTGTCAATACAGGGCTGGGGGGTTAGCCCCCATACCACATTCACATTCAAATTTAAATTATGCTTTATTCGATTTCAAACAATTAAATCATAAAAGCACATCGTAAAAACACAAGACATTAAAAACAGAATATTACTAGTCATATAAATAATTGATATAGTATATTTAAAAAAAACAATAGTTTAAAAAGTGAAATCGTGCTAGTTTCCTTACACGTCCGAAATGTAATTACAATCTGTAGACAGTTACAAAAACCATACCACATTATGGGTAAATATTGCTGACTGCACCAGAAATCCCAATTTGACATGATAATGTTGGGAATGGGGTGGACACAGGTGGGAGTGATAGGCATCCACCCCCCTATGGGGTGGACACCAATGGGAGTGTAAGGGTGGACACCAGTGGGAGTGTAAGGCATCCACCCCCTATGGGAGGACACCGGTGGGAGTGCTAGGCATCCACCCCCTTGTGGGGTGGGCAATTCTGTGAATGTTAAGCATACACCCCCCTATGGGGTCGTCAATGTTGGGAGTGGAAAGGCATCTATCCCCCCCATTGGGGTGGACAATGCTAGGAGTGATAGGCATCCACCCCCCTCTGGGGTAGACATGAGTGGGAGTGATAGTCATCCACCCCCCTATGGGGTGGACAATGCTGGGAATGATTAGCATCCCCCCTATGGGGTGGACAATGCTGGGAATGATTAGCATCCACCCCCTATGGGGTAGACACTGGTGGGAGTGATAGGCATCCACTTTCCTATGGGGTGGACAATGCTGGGAGTGTTAGGCATCCACCCCCCTGTGGGGTAGACAATGCTGAGAGTGTTAGGCATCCACCCCCCTATGGGGTGGACACTGGTGGAAGTGTTAAGCCTCCACCCCCTATTGGGTAGACACCGGTGGGAGTGGTAGGAATCCACCCCCTATGAGGTGGGCAAAGCTGGGAGGGTTAGGTATCCACCTCCCTATGGGGTAGACACCGGTGGGAGTGATAGGCATCCACCCCCCCCTTTGCTCTACAGTGCTGCAAGAATTACCCTCTACCCCAATATTGAGAGTGGTTTATTGCAAGCTGTGTATTATGTTGCCTTTTGCTGGCTAGTGACGTTTTTAAGTGGGGTAGGTGTCTGACTTACCGTCTGTGACAATCGCGCCGGTTCAGGTTAGAGTATCAACTGTAGGTGTACTGTATAGGGATGACATGCGCAATTGGAAACATGTTTGCTCAGTCTCGTTCCCAGGGATCATCTTGTGGCGCGAATCGGAGCTGAAATACTGCTCTTCTGGATGCTCTGACGTGCTGGAGGTGGCAACCTGTTCGGCACATAGGAAGAACGCATCACACCTGGCTGGCAGGTAACTGATTTGGAAATGGCTCCCGACTACTCCATTCAGTGTTTACGGAGCAAGCTTGTTAGGAAAATGGTAACGGAGTCAGCGTATGTGTCATTCAGAAATTGGAGACTTTCGCGCATTGTACTTCGTCGTTTGAATAGACTGGCTCCCGGGATGAGTCAGACGGAAGGTAAGGCTACAGACGGCTCTGGAATGGCCTTCCAGACAAGATTGGAATCAGGCCCTTAATCTTTTTCTCCATGGTTGGTATATAGCCTGGATTGTACCAAGGCCATACTTGGTGTGAGCTCATCAATAGAGTGTTCAGTAGTGGTGACCTTTTCAGCCTGCCGCCTCTGATCTTCATGCAATAGAGTTTTGTCTACCACCAGGGAGTCACATTTTAATTCAACCTCTTCTCTAGAGGCAGCAATGGCCTGCGGAACTGTGTCCAGAGTTGGGCCATGGTGATGATCACTCAGGCTCTCCGCGTCGGGTATGTCTTGTTCACATTTGGTGGCCAATTATCTGGGAGGAGCCGGGCTCCAGAGGGTACATTATACTACCGATTTTACCCATGGTGATGGACACAATGACTGATGAGAAGGCCAACACTGATCAAAAACTGCACCTTCACAGGCTGTAAATACAGGCCTTTATTACCCCGAGAAGGCCAACACAGTTAAAAACAGCTGCTCCTTGCAGCTGATGAGCAACAGGCTCTAATTACCAGGCAGTTTGAAAGAGCTGCTCTTCGCAGCCACACCAGAAAACATCAAAAAATGAGGGAAGAATCTCTAAGTACAGCAGAGTGGCCAGGTGCTACAGGTGTTGCAGACTCCAATGAAGGGCCACACTAAGAGACTCCTCATCAGCATTACTAGACCTCTGAATTTTATGAGTGAAATATTTTTCAGTACAGCAGGAGGTACTTCAAAACTCAGACTCGATGAGGGGCTGCACTAATAGACTCCTCACTAATACAGCAGGAGCGTAATCAGTGTGCAGAATTTTAACAAGGTGCCGCAATGGGATTTGCTAAAGGGAGCCCCTACAGACTCCAGAAAATGCAAGAAACGGAAACGCTGAGCTTCACTAGTTATGCACAGATTTTGTTACAAATATCAACTTGCATTCAGATAACTGCCCAGCACATGTAGCAGTTTGTATCCATTAGGGCTGGAGTGCATCAGGTATGCCAAAAGTATTTAATAGGCCTGGCTGGAGATTGTCAGTTTCAGTCTCAGCTGAAGTCAGAGCATGTAGTTTACTGTAGAGAGCTAATTTAGCCCCAGCTAAATTCAATTAATCTCACAGTACTTGGGCCATACAGCTGATTACAGGTGCCAGGTGACCCAAACTGCGAAAGCTCAAACCACCATTTTGTGACTGCAAGGCCCATGAGCGCAGTAGGAAAAAGGGCCTCAGAGATAGTCAATGAGAGTTACATAGAGAGCCGTTTCAGCAATTAAAACAAGCAGGCATAAAAGCAGCTCTTAGATAAGATAATTTGCATCCAGGCACATGTAGCAATTGGTATCCAGACTCATGTAGCAATTAGTATCTCATGCTCATAGCGCAGACCGAATTTGGCCCCGCTATATTTCAATTACCAGTATTACGCACACTCGGGCACAGTTCCCAAGATCACTGGCCACGCACTTGGTCACACGTGACAGGTGACCTAGCTGCAACAGAATTAAAGTCAGTCCATCATTTTGAGACAGCAAGCAAGGCCTCATTAAAACATTTTGTCCGGCAGAAGGCACAGTAGACAAGAGAGAAAATTAGGCAGGTCCAGGCAACCACACTCTGGCTGCTCCAACATCTTTTCAGAGTTCATTGCAGGCATACTCACCTGATCAGCTGAGCAGGCGGCCGAGGCGGTTTGCCATTTTGAAAGAGGGCCAGGAGTCAGGCTCAAAATAAACAAGAAACAGGCACAAAGGAAGATACTTCTGCTTGTCCATGATTCCCAGATGTGGAGGAACCTGGAATCTGTTGTAGTGAGGGCCCAAAAAGGAGATTAAAAACCAGTATATAGACAGATGGTGGTGTGAAGTTGGGAGCACCTCAATCCATGTCCTCCTTCATAGGTGTCAAGTGATACTCCCCAGGCACTAGGCCTACCCACAGAAGTGATGTACCATTTTTATTGGAAGACCTGTGGGAATATAGAATAGTAGAACATTTGTTACTGCTATTGGATTTTGTGCATTTTTGCCTCCCCAATATTACCCAGTGTGTAAGAAAGAAGACATTTAAAAAAATCCTTCTGAATCACATTCTAGTATGGGTGCCCACAAGTTCAGAAATTTACAAATGACCCAGGTCATAAACTCCATATCTTATATTCTTTTCAATTTCAATTTCATTATGTCTTTATTTCGAATAAAATTCATAAAAGACGACATACAATACATAATTTTTTAAAAACTGCTACCGAGATTCCCCCAATTATCTAAAAAAAGTGTACCAGCAATCAACATGCGATCATATCATGACAATTAATTCAAAAGGGTTTTCAATTTCATTGAACGGATCAGCCACGCCCACCCCAGAAATTTGGCTACGCAAATCACAGACATTTCAGTTCTTGTAACACGTAATTTCAGCAGGGCTTCACGATGTCCCCCACAATTCAAGGTTATACATATAGGTTTCAGCCATTTCAATTGAGGGGATCGATATGCTGGGCATGCAAAAAACAGATGGCAGATGCTTTCTACCTGGTCGGGACAGAAAAAGCATTTATTGCTTGCATTCTTCGCCCACTTTGTAGTAAAGGAGTTGATGGGCAATGTGCCTACCCGAAACTGGTGATACAGTTTACGGTCTAGGGTTTTGCAAATCAAATCCCAATAGGGCTCAAGGGACGGTGTTACCTTATGTGTTAGAAAGAGTCCCGTTAGACTATTGTCCGAAGAGTGGGTGACCAGTATAGATTTTTTCGTGGCCCAGAAAAGATCCTTAAACTCTTGTTTTGATGGAAACCTGGAACATCCAGGGTATGACCACAGCTCAGAGAGGCCCATTGAATACAATATTTGTTTCACTTCCCGGAGCCATGGGATTCTATGAGCACCCCACAATGATTTGACCTCATCCAATTCATGGGCGAAGAGGCTAAGCTCTGGAGTCGTCCAGAGCCGACGCCAAAGTGCCACGAGACGAAACTGCGCCATCTCGTCCAAAGGTCTGCAGCCTAGATCTAAAAGCAGTGGTTTAATTGGTGAGGATTGTGGAAGCCCAGCCAGGTTCTGAAGAAACCTATTCTGTGCTGTGGACAATACTGACAAGTCCTTATAACCCCATATGTCAGCTCCATACAGGGCTGCTGCGTTGGCCTTGGCCTCGTAAGTTTTTAGCGCTGGAATAATGCGTTTGGTCAGGGATTTTTTTTGTTCCTGCAGTAAGCAGCCCGTAAGGCAAACAAAGTTAAGTTTTAGAGCCTCCAACTGGGGGTTCCAACTAAGTTGATGATCAAGGGTCACGCCCAAATATGTCATGACCTTGACCTGTTCAATTGGGGCACCGTTCAGAGTAACCGAACTTTTGATTGGTTTATTTTTGTTGAAAACCATAAATTTAGTTTTATCAACATTGATCTGCAAATCTTTGTTTTTACAGAACTCAGCGAACCTATTCAGGGCTGCCTGTAACCCGCTCCGGGTTTTAGAAAGGAGCAGGGTGTCGTCGGTGAAAATTAACATAGGATATTTTGATCCGCCCAGGGTAGGTGCATCAGTCTGTGTGTTCAACTACCTGGTTGATGAAAAGGAGAAACAGGGTGGGGGCCAACACACAGCCCTGGCGCACCCCTCGTTGGACAGGAAAGCTGTTGGTCACCTGACCCAGTCTCCCCCACCTTACCTGGGGGAAATTATCCTCGTGTAAGCGCCTGACTAGTTCCAGGAGTTCTACGGGGAGACCCATAAGTCTAAGAGCTTCCCATAGTTTCGCCCTTGGAACTAAGTCGAAAGCCGACCTAAGATCAACAAATGCGGCATAGATGACCCCTCCGCCCAAGAAGACCACCTTCCAATAGAGCATGGTAAGTCGAAACACCTGATCTAAGGTGCTGGTGCCTGATCTAAACCCTGCCTGCATAGGGGAGAGTATATTGTTCTGCTCAATCCACCCCTGAATTCTTGCTAGGGCCATTCTTGATATAATTTTTTTAATAGAATCGATCAGACTTATGGGGCGATAGTTATTAGGTAGTGATCGATCCCCTTTCTTATATACTGGAAGTATCTCAGCCCCTTTCCAGGATTGGGGTATCCTTGCCCCTGCTGCAATAGCGTTTGCTAGTATAGTAATATATGGGACCCATAAGTCAAGGTTCAATTTAAAAAGGTCCGCTGGTATGGCATCTAAACCTGGAGCTTTACCAGACTGGACAGAACCTAGGGCGTGTACCGTGTCTGAAGCGGAAAATATGAGCCTATCCCCATGAATTATTGGTATTGTCCCCACTGTAGGCTCGGTTGCTAGTTCCTGTTCGGCATTTGTGTCTTTAAATTGAGCAGAGAAAAGTTCCACCCAGTCCAGGGCAGAAACATGGTTGACTGGTATTTGGGAGTCAGAGTCCCTGCCCCATCTAACTGTCTCCCAAAATTTTACTTGGTTAGATGACTCACAGGCTTTAAGGAGATCTAACCAGTAAGAATCGTCCCAGTCCCTCTTAGCTGCCCAAAGGGTTTGTTTATAAAACTGCCTAGCTTTCCTAATATCAGGAGTGATCCTGGTTTTAACAGCTGCTATTAGTTTACTGTGAGCTTCTCTGCAGCTCTTATTGTACCATCTTTTATGTGGTTTGTCTTTCTTATTTTTAGATGGCCTAGTAAGGAGATTTTTGAGAGCCATAAAACACTTCTCGTGAAGATTAATGGTAGGGGAATCGGCTCCACCAAGGGGGGATAATACAGTCATCCTGTCCCTTGTGTCTAAGACCAACTCCTCTATTTTGCAAATAAGCTCTGGGTCAGTTATGACCCTAGACCATTTGACCCGTCTTCTGTTATCACACAGAACTAGATCAGGCTTTAGGCAGGTTGTTTCTATTTGAAGACCGCCCAATCCAGGAACCCTGAGCCCCAAGGAGAGGGGGTTATGATCACTCTCTGGCCTAGTCTCTACTACCATATCTATCACATGTGACCAGGATTCTATATTGACCAATATATAGTCAATGCGACTTGCACTGGTCCCATTATCAAAGGTTGATTTCCCTAAATTGTCAGACGGGGTGCGGCCATTCACTGCCCGAAGCCCCCACTCCAGGCAGAGTCCCAGCCAGTGGAGGGCCGCCTCCGTGCCCCTGACACCCTTGCTTATAGTTAGCGGGGGGATATTCCAGGCAGTATCTTCATCAATCCCCACATCTGCAGTCAGACTAAGGATGGGTTCGAATGAGCAGTTCAGATCACCTGCCACTACGACAAGATGATCGCCTTTGTGCTTGTTCAGGAGATGTTCAAGGTCATTAAGGACTGGTTGTTTCCTCCCTCCCTGACAACCTCGGGCGTAGATGTTAATTAAAAGGATGTCCTTGCTGTTATCCTTACTCAGGGTAATACAAAGGAGGTCAGCATTCTCCACCAGGATTTCCTTAACACGGAAACCCAGGGAGTTTCTGATCCATACAGTGAGACCTCCTGAAGCTCTACCTCTGGGACCCTGTGTAGCCGGTTTGTAATAATTCAGGTAGCCTACCCTAAATAGGGGGACGATTGACCAGGTTTCTTGGAAAACGACGATGTCATATGTGACAATGAAGTCGACCCAGTCGTCGTTATCCAGGCAACCCTTTAATCCTGCAATATTCCATGAGGCCACCTTGATTGCATTTGCCAAGCTACTGAGTGGGATAGTCTGCAATAAACCCAGGGCCCCTGTCCTAGTCAAAGTAGGAATATTAACATGATCCAGGGTTGTACTGGGATCTTTACAAGAGGTTGAACAATCCATACAGGTTACTGGGGGGGTGGGAGGAGCAGTCGCCTGAGGGAGAATGAGTTCCGTGGGGTGTATTAAGGCATCAATCCCCCCAAGTCAGTCAACCTCATCCAAACAACCAAACATGTTAGTAGTAGGAACCCCTTGCCACCAGTTATTTTGGCTTTGCCAGCCATCCCTTCGTCCTTTCTGTCTAGATTTTTGGACTGTTGACCAGGACCCCTCCATCTCAAACTGCTGACGAGGAGGATAGAAAAAAGTGAGAGGTCTGACAACAATAGAGGGGTTGTCATCACATGAGGCCCATGAACAGAGGCGCTGAGCTGTATGGGAATCTGCGAAAGACACTACTATGCAATCTCCAGCAATGGACTTGCATGTAGGGCCAACCCATGGTACTCTACGCACCATTAGTACCCGACTTCTTTGATGATTAGGGAGCTGTCTATTTGTATTAAGCCAGTAGATGACCTTATTTTTTAAAGACCAATGGTTCTCTTGGGTTTGTGGGCCAAGGGCGGGCACGCCAGCTAATACTATGACATAAGGCCCAGCCTCTGGTGGCAAGTCAATATACCCCCCCACGAAAATTGGGTCGACTAGGTTGCTGAGGGAGTGTATTCTTGCTTGCTGGCTGGTTTGACTGGTGTGAGACAGCTTGGGGCCTTGGTTTTGAAGGTGCTATACTCTGAGGGGGACGGGCGCTGGGGGCTGTAGGTTTTGAAATAGTAGCAGTGGAGTTACAGACTTTAGTACGAGGTTTGGGTATGGGTTTGGATCTTGGGGGGGGGCAAGCCTGAGGGGTACAACCCTCACCCTGGGAAAACCTAGCTTCCATTTGTTTAAGACTAAGGCTAGCCAGCGTGACTATAGTCTTATCCATTTCTAGTAGGTTGTTTTCTATACGGGAAAGTCTAAGTTCCAGGGGAGTAAGTAGCTGTTTTAATGTATCCCAAACGGTTTTAAGGAATTCTTCATCCCCCCTCCTATCCTTCCCTAACTCACTCAACCTACCCTCAGTTGGCCCTTCCTCGATCTTATCTGGTGAGGTTCCCATAGTAAGGTCTAACACAGCACTGCGTGGACCAGTGTCGTTTTCCTTACCCTGGGTGCAGATGTTAGTTTTAGAGGCTTCTTCACCCACCCCATGTGTGGCCAATGGTCGTCTACTATTAAAGAACTGCGATCTCGCAATTTTTGCCTTTTTGCGAGCATAGGTGGATCTGGCAAAACATTTCCTCTTGTGAATAGCAACTTTTTTAGCATTTACTGCTGGGTTAGACAAATCGGATTTGGTGGGGAAGCCTATACCTGCCACAGGGGCATAAGGTACGGACTCCTCTACGGGCTTTAGAGGCGGTGGTGTTGGATTCAGAGGGGACTCAGGTAGGGATGTGGTTGGAACATGATGGATATCTGCCAGCGTTAACAATGGACGGGGGCCTGATGTACGCTCAGGGGTTAGAGCTAAGGCAAGGTTCCCTAAGGATGATTTTTTGGAGGAAGCTAAGTTCAGGGAAAGCTTTTGTGCAGCTTCTAATTCTAAGGAAACCCAATGTTGCATTTTACTGATTTCCACATCAGTGGCCAAATTGGTCTTTGTGAGGAAATCATCTAGGGTTCCATTGGGCTTATTAAGTCCCTTGGCAGTTTTGCTGCGACTACCCCGTGTACACATAGTGGGTGTAAGAATAAACGAAGTGGCACAAATGGAATATATCAACAAAAACAACAAACCAAGGGGAATGGCCCAGCCCAGACCTCTCAGACCTCGAACGGCCTCAAACGGCCCGCTCTTAGCCCGGTCTTCGCCCCGAGCTGCGTCCCGCGCTGCGGGAGGACTGAAGTTAGTTATAGAAATCACCGAGGGCGGTAGGCGGGCCAACAGGGAGAGTGGACCGGAAGCTCTCACACGGTCACGCAGGGACTCCTGGGAAATGGAGTCCCTGCAACGCTCGCAGCCCCGCTGTAGCCACTAGCCCGAGTCCTGCACTCTTGCTGCTCCGCTCACTGCAGCGTCCAAAGTCCTGCCCCACACACAGGCGGCGAAGCGGCACCCACGGAGCGGGTGCGGCGAGGTGACCCAGGTAGTCGGGGTGATGAGTCTGAAAAGCTAGCGCCTCCAGGCAATGCGCTAAAAAGGAATTGGTGTCCCAACGCTGTGGTAAGAACAGGGGTTTAAAAAGCCCTCCAGTGGGCGGTGGGCGGGCCAACAGGGAGAGCGGACCGGAAGCTCTCACACGGTCACGCAGGGACTCCTGGGAAATGGAGTCCCTGCAACGCTCGCAGCCCCGCTGTAGCCACGAGCCCGAGTCCTGCACTGTTGCTGCTCCGCTCACTGCAGCGTCCAAAGTCCTGCCCCACACATAGGCGGCGAAGCGGCACCCGCTGAGCGGGTGTGGCGAGGTAACCCAGGTAGTCGGGGTGATGAGTCTGAAAAGCTAGCGCCTCCAGGCAATGCGCTAAAAAGGAATTGGCGTCCCAACGCTGTGGTAAGAACAGGGGTTTAAAAAGCCCTCCAGTGGGCGTTGGGCGGGCCAACAGGGAGAGCGGACCGGAAGCTCTCACACGGTCACGCAGGGACTCCTGGGAAATGGAGTCCCTGCAACGCTCGCAGCCCCGCTGTAGCCACTAGCCAGAGTCCTGCACTGTTACTGCTCCGCTCACTGCAGCGTCCAAAGTCCTGCCCCACACACAGGCGGCGAAGCGGCACCCATGGAGCGGGTGCGGCGAGGTGACCCAGGTAGTCGGGGTGATGAGTCTGAAAAGCTAGCGCCTCCAGGCAATGCTCTAAAAAGGAATTGGCGTATTCTTTTCATAAAAACAAAGTTTTCCTTGATACCTTTTTTTCACTCTCCATATTGCACCATACAAATTGGCATATACTTGGTACACAATAAAGAACCATTGCACAATGTAGCTTGTTATTTGGTGGATGGTTCTGCTTGAGAACATTGGCCTTTGTCCAAATCTCCCTGCAACTGAACTTTCTATGTTCCTGAAGATTAAAGAGTAGTTAACATCATCCACAAACTCAATTTACAGTGTAACCCATTTGGCCACATAGAAAGGACAAAAAGTCAGTATATGAGGTCCTGAGGTGGGGGAACTCCCTCTTTTGGGGGGATAAGGGCAGTCTAAGGGCCGCCTTGAAGTTGGAAATTTTTGCAAAATTAAAAGATAAATCAGCTTTTATTTAGATCATTCACCCATGCAAACCATTTATTTGGGCTTAATTTAAATTGTGATTTACCCATGCCAAAGCCTGTATTGAAGTCATTTCTAAAGAAGTCAGTAAGCACGACTAGTACAGCAAGGGCTATAGCTGTAAGCCACCTTAAAGTCCGCACCGAGGTGATCTGTGTGAGTGCGACGGGGAGCAGACCCCAGCCCTATCTTTCATGGAATATCCCACATGGAATCAGAAGGCGAATACTACTTTTAAGAACTAACCTGTTGCCCCTGAGATAAGTAATGGGCATTTGGGAAAAAAACTCCTAGAGTGGAGAGAATTTGTGAACTGTGCTGTTCCCAAATACAGGATCTCAATCATGTGCTTTCTGTGTGTCCAGAACTTCTAAGGGCAAGGCGAATGTTTTTGAGACCCTCATTTATCATATTTAATATTGGTTCTGCTCAGGAGGCCCGATCTTTTGTGTTTTCCCCTTCAAATGAAATGATCTGCCATAGAATATTTCAATTTTTTTAAACATTCCTGGACATTTATTAGAATTTCTTTTTTTTAGTTTAGTTGGTATGTGTAATGTTATGCTGACTGCTTAAGGTAGAATTTTGTATTTGTTATAAAGCATGTTTCTTTTATTGTATTGGTGTATTTTTGTGGACCTCTGTAGGACTTGGCCCTTTTCCCATACATTTTTCGCTTTTCATTCCTTTAATTAAGGGTGCCCCCTATTATAACAAAAGTGTATAGGCCTTGTGTAGTGGAGATGCCCTGCGTTATGTTAAACTAATGTTAAGGTGCAGGTGCCCTCTTCCCCTAACATGGCTGCCCCTTACCCCTGCTACTGCAGCGTGGTCCTTTCAGGCGCATTCTAGTAGTCAGGAGCTGGCTGGAACCCTTCAAACAATGTATCAATACTAGCCTGCCAGCCTGCCTATAGCCAGAATGGTGGAACCTCCTAGAACCTCCTGGAACCTTCTGGAACAGGTGAGGTGACACCAGCTGCCACTGCCAACTGTCAACTGGCATTATATAAGGAAAGGGAGGGAACATTTCCTGTCAGATTGAGGGAGCACAGACCTGGGGAGGAGTTCTAGGCAGTGGGGCCTAGACAGGGACCTATGACACTGGGAGTGCCAGGGCCTAGGTGCTGCCTTCCAAGTGTTGAGGGATCCTGAACTTCCCCCCTGATCTGGCCCGGCGGGAGGGGAGCCCAGGGGCCACTTGATGAGACCGGCTGAGGAGATTGGATACAGCCATCAACTCAACACCCTCCTCCTTTTAAGGAATCAAGAGACTGGTATTTACAAGGGCGCAAGTAACATAAAGCGCCGAGAAGAAACCAAACCACCACAGGACTATTGAGGAATCAACCAGGTATTGGTGCTGGGTCTCTCCCTGCGCTCCCTGACGCCACCTGGGACCCCCTTTTGCTGGTTTGCCACTGTCATGTGGTCTGTCCTGTTGGTTCTGTTGACCGGCCTCCAACTTAAATAAACTGTCTGCTGGCTAAGCGCTCTTATTCCCTAGCGCTAGCCCCCTGAACTGCCTAATTTATCACAGCTTACTGAATTGCCCAGCGCTGTCGACCACAGAACTGCTGTGCCAGAAGAGCCCTGGGTTTCCCCTCAATCGCTGGACTGTCAGGGGTGCTGTGGCCTTCCTAGAGTTGCAATTGCCAAGCTCTGAAGCCTTTGCGCGCTGTGCCCCCCAGTGCTGTACTTGCCCCCAAAGCGATGTTGTGCCCGCGAAGCGTTGCCTGAGAGTGGGTGACTCACCGCCGCAACCCGGGCACTCACTGGCGCTGCCCTGTGGAGGCGCCGACTCTACCGTCATTTGCCCCTGGCGGCCCCCCCTGCGCCAGGAGAGGACCGTCGCCGCGGGCCATGCCTGGACTGGGAGAAGAGTGAAGCAGAAGCGCTGTTGCCCGGTGCGCCGGGGCCCCATTCACCACCGCGGGCCCGGCTCGACTGGGGGCCTTCCCACTGTTGCCTGCCTTGTCGCGGCGGCCCCCGATGTGAGGAGAGGGCCGCCGTAGTGTTGTAGGAGGCCGCGATAGGCCCGACACCACCACCTCCCTCACCACGTGACGGGGGCGCTTGGCCGCGTCACGGGCCGCGCCCCGCCGTGGCCGCAAACACAGGGAGAAGAGCTGGGACGCCCCGCATGCCGCGCTGCAATTGGAAGCCGCGGCGCGCCCCTACACAGAAGCTCGCTAATTGGTCCCGGCCTGGGACCCAGAAGGAAACCTGCCTAGGGGCTCAGGAGGAGCCCGAGAGCCCCCACCTGCCGGCTCAAACCAGGGGAGGGCCCGGACCGGCCTCCACACACACCGGAGGGCTCTGAGGGAAGCAAGAGCCCTCCCCCCTCGTCGGAGATCCGCCGCAAGGGGCCAGATAGTCCCGAAAATCACAAGATACCATCCCGGGGAGGAGGACGGAAGGCCGGGGAAGGCCCTGAGTTCGCCACTCCCCGGGAGAAACTGTAGTTGGGCCCTGTTGGCCCTGATCATGCCCATAACAGCATCTGAACTGGGCCTGGACCCATTTAAGAATTAACCCCTGGTTAGGGGTCTGTTATGGAACTGGTGATTCTTGCCACTGAGAAGGGTTACTAAGTTAAGGGGCTGCTGGGCCACTAAGGTTAACCCCGGCCTGGGAGTAAATTTAAGTGCTCATTTTGGCCTTATACTGGGTTAGTGCTGACTAATGCAATGGTTATGTTTGATGCCAGGTTTATTCTTGATGCAATATCTCCTTGCTGCAATGGTTAGTCCTGATGTAATGTTTATTCCTGATGAATTGGTTATTGATGCTACAGTGATTAATAACTTGCTCCCTTTGCTCACATAATGAAATGTTGACCCCCAGTTAAATGCAAAGGTTACCCTGGCCTAATGAAATGTGGGTTTTTGCATAATGACATGTTGCCTGATCTTTAAGGAACTGTTTTCTACTCCTGCCAGATGCCAGGGTTTCTGAAACGCCGACATCTATATAGTGAAAGGTGTCTGCTGGATAATGAAACGGTTATTCATGCTTGACGGAGATAATGCAATGTCCAGATCTGCATCAGGAAATGGGGGATCTGCCTGATCATTTATGGAAAGCTCATTCCTGTTCAAGGAAATGTTCCTATCTACATAAGGAAAGGTTTTACCTGCGTAAGCCAAATCCTCTAAGCTCAAGCTTGCCTGTTGAAATGTTTAGTCCTGCTTAGGGGTCTGATACTGTTTCCATAAAGGTGGCCTGATCCTTGATGAAATGTTCTAACTTCTGCCTAAGGAACTGTTTATTTCTATCTGAAGAAAGGCTACCCTGATTATAGAAAAGGGTTTACTCTTACCTAATAAAAGGGGTAATTCTGGCCTACAGGAAGGTAAAACAACTATTGACATGTATAGCCCCTATCTAGGAAATTATCATTCCTGCTGGGAGTGATTCTTAAAATGGTTAATCCTGCACAAAGGGATGTTTAATCTTAATGAAATATTTTCTCCCATCTAGTGCCGCATTTACAGGAAGCCTACAGTTATTTATTTACATGTTTACTGCTGTGGAACGCTCACCCTTGCTTGGTGAGAAGTGGGTAAAATGCCTGCAGACCCAATGAGATGCAATGTCATTTGGTTTTCTCCTTAATGTATTTCTTACCGGTGCTGACAAGAAGCAAGGCTAAGGTCAGGCCTGTGGTTATCTATACTTAATGTTATCTAGTATTCAATATTTATCTGATATTTAATATTTATTCCTCTGAGTATTTATTACAAAGTGTTGAAACATATGTATTCTGAAGGAAAACTAATAAGTAATTGATACTGTAATTTTTGATTACCCTGACTTTGCTCTATATAAAAGTTATCTAATTTTTATACAAACTAACTGGAGTGGTGTCACTCATTGCTTGCCCATTTTACTGTCTCAGTGGATGTGTGTGCTGTATGGTCGCTTTACACATAAGCTTTTGGATGCCTGCCCACTCATGCCATGCTGCCCTCAGGGAGCTGGTGACCCCAGTTCCAACAACCTCCATTGGAGTTCTGTAACAAATAAAGTAATTGAATTGAAAATTGAGTAGAGATGTATTTCAAAATTCAGAACCAAGTTGATACATACCAGTCTTATGTATGTGTTGTAAAAATACAAAATCACTACTGGCGGACCAAATCATCTGTTAAAGTTAAGTCTCATCAACATGAAGCATACAATGCAGAAAATGAGAAATAGGATTTGCATTCCTCTTTCCTAGGCATGAGTAAATCTAAATGATCTAACTGAACCTAAACTAGTATTCCTTACCCTTACTTGATTTAATGGTGAAACTAATCAGCACTCATTCTTGATAGGTTATTGCTCTGGAACTCGGAATTTAACACCATATCTGAGGTTTAGTATGGGTTCAGGACAGGTCCAGGAAGATTGGAGTAATGCCAACATTTGCACCTGCTGAGAAGCAAATATCCAGTTGCAAAATGGAGTGCATTGCATAATGCCTTTATGGACCACTCCTGAACCTTCAACAGTGTCAACAGATTCAATCTATGGGAGTTTTTGTTCTCTATACAGTTATAAGGGGGTCTGGTAAATGTATGCATATCCTCCACTTTGATCCTTCTACTTCCGTAAAATATTGGGAAAGTGGGAAATGCACCAACCCATTTGAATTGCCATGAAGTATATACAAGGGCTGTGTTTCATCCTCAATTTTGTTTTAGTTGCACATTGGGCTTGGAATATGCTTAGGATCATAAAGAACTAGTACCTCTGTAAAGTGTTCTTGTATCTGGTGTATTGAAACTGCATCTCTCAACAAGGATATATTCTGAAATAAGATCCTCTGTCTCCAATATATAAGGGTCACCACCGCTAACTTAGGTAGAACTTCTATTTTCAAAAGCCGTCTGAGCTAAGGAAAAATGATAAGGGCTGTATCATAAAGACGTTTTTGGATGGTGTTTTTAAAAGGGGAGTTAATAAAATCCTCTATACAAGAATATGCTTTGACCCAAACTTCTGCAGATCTGAAGACCTATCAGGTACCACATTCATTGGAAAGATCACATCTGAGCAGGTTCAGACGGGGCTCCATTAGATGGCAAATCTGTTCCACAATGAGTCAACATGATATGGCAGGAATATGTACCTGCCCATGTAAAAAATCATCTGCCTTGAACCCTGGAACATTTTGTAATATTTTGTAAATTGTATCAGTCGTTGGCACTCAGATTTTTTATTCCGATTCTTAGGAGACTATAGTTTAAGAGATGCAAACCATTGTTAATTTTTTGGGAAATGGTTAGTTGCACTGAGGTCCGCCTGAGAGTAAACTGTGCTTTAAAGTATGGAAATACCTTAATGTTTTACGTTACAAAGGTTATTATTTACAACGTGAGCCTATGACCTATCATTTAGGTTTTACTTTGAAAAGAGCATGTGATATAATTACATGAATGCCTTTTACTATATTAAAAAGTGCTATTTTTTGTATAGAATTTTAGCATTGAAATAAGTGTGAATTGATATGCATATATTAATTATAAGATGATTTTGAATGGTAGTTCTTTTATGATTATTTCTAAATGATCAAATAAAAATGTAATCGAATAAATAACATATTACAAACGATACACAACAAGTAGTTTGGTAATTTAAACTATAAACTACTCAGCCTTTTGGTTTGTAAATGTCACCAGAATCCGTTGATATATGTATTTCCATTATAAGCCATTTTTTCTATTTTCCTAATTACTTTAATGTTATTGGGCAAATCTTTATGAGACTTCCCAAACAAAAAGTGGAACTTCTTTATTTCCTTCATGTCAAATTTTGTGCAGATCCTTTAAGCGTTGGCTTCAAAATCAGGGATGTCGTAGAAGGGACAGTTTCTATTTGAACTGACATAGGGTATTAGCTTCTTGATACAGAAACAAAAGCTGAACAGATTTAAGCCAAACTTATCTAAATAGAACGTTACTCAACAAAGTGTCGCTACTTCAATTGGTGTAAATGAACTTAATAGATCTTGAGAAACTAGGGGTATATTACCAAGGGGGGCGATAGGCAATTATCGCTGATTGAGCGTTTTTTTCGGCCGCAAAGCGGCGATAATTCTATCGCCCTATTAGTAAGCTGTCGCTAACTGATGTTAGCGACAGCTTTCAGGCGATAGCGAGCGGTTTGGGGCCCGCTTTGCATGTCAGCGATGTTTATCGCTAATGGCATGCAAAGTGGGCTTACCCAACCAGTTAGCGACTAAAAGCAGTCGCTAACGTCGCTATCACCTTTTAGCAAGGCAGGCATAGCGTTGAAAATATTCGCGCTAAGCGCGAATATCTCCAAATACTTACACCTGCCCATACCAGTTCTTAGCCATGTTATCCAATGGGTGGGGGATAACATGGCTAAGAGCATTTTGTTGCAAATGCGTGAATATCGCTGTATTCTCAACGATATTCATGCATTTCGCCGCTATCGCTGGATATTTTAGAACAATGGAGAAAAACTTTGCTAATAGCATGTTTTTTCCGCTAACATATCGAGCGATAGGCAGCGATACAAAAATCGTCGCTAAGCCTATTTAGCCATAAATATCGATAATTGTTGGTAATATGCCCCCAAGTGTTTAAATAGGGTTCTGATCTAGGCATGAATAGGTTACATTTTAAAGATAGCTGGACTGTTAATTTGAGGACCTTCTATAAGCACATCTCTGCTGTACATTCATGAATACACCACACTTTAATTGGTTAGCCATCACAGGTAAATATCTGTTGTGACTGGCATACACAACATGGGGAAATAGCATGTGTACTGTTGCTGTTAATCCTCTGGGTAAGCACAGCTAGTGTATCATAAGAGAATGAAAGTCAAGAGAAATCTTCTTATTTTGGAGCAAGAGCCCTCACCCTCCGAGATCGGTGTCATGCTTTATCATCTGTCAGCACCTCATTGGGTCAACTCTGCAATGCCCAACTGGCCCCCTAGAGGGATCTCTTTGCCAGAGTTATTTTTCCAAATATGTCGTAAAATGGTGCCTGATGTTCAGTTTTCTAATGATGAAAGGGATTTCTACTGGTGTTAATCAGTAAGGATGTGAGTAGTTAAAATTAACTAGGGATCCCCCACCTCACTTGCTTATTATTGTGGCGGTCCTTTCTAAGGGATCAATCAATCAATCAATCAATCAATCAGAGAATCGGGAAACACCCTACTCACCTGTGAGGGCCTCAAGGCAGTGAAGGGGGCAGGGGTACAGCTGTGAGTCAGCTCAAAAGCCAGATCTTGAGGCTCTTCCTGAAGGTGAGCAGAGTAAAGGCATGTCTGAGGTTGATCGGGAGCTCGTTCCAGGCCTTAGCCACGATGTAGGAGAAGTCTCTTTCACTGGCTCTGGTTCTGCTCATGTGCCGGGTTTCTGCTAGGGCGAGATCGGCAGCGCGGAGGATTCTTTTTGGTACCTGGAACAAGACTCTTTCATTGAGGTATTTTGGTCCAGTGTTGTGAAGAGATTTGTAGGCATAGGTTGAAGGTTACTCTCTTCTCGATTGGCCAATGGAGGTCTTGCAGGTGTTAGGTGATGTGCTCATGTCGTGGGATGCCAAGAATGATTCTGGCCACTGTGTTCTGGATGGTCTGAAGTGTGCGTGGCAGGGATTTGTTAATTCCAGTGTAGAGGTTGTTTCTGTAGTCCAGTCTGCTTGTTATGAGTAAGTGGGTGACCGTCTTTCTGGTTTCTGGGGGGTCCACTTGAAGGTCTCGTGAAAGATGTGGAGGGAGTTGAAGCAGGTGGAGGTGACATCATTGATCTAATAGTTCATGGTGAGGTAGGAATTGAGTATGATGCTGAGGTTCCGGGCTTGGTCCGTGGGGGTGGAGGGCTTCAGAGGGCGGTGGGCCACCAGGTGTTGTCCCAAGTGAGGGGGGTCCAAGGATGAGGACTTATGTCTTCTCCAAGTTAAGCTTCTGACAGCTTCTGCTCATCCAAGCTGCAATGTCTTTCATTCCTTCCTGGAAGCTGAGTCTCGTCGCTTCAGGATCCTTCGTGAGGAAAAGGATGAGCTATGTGTCATTGGTGTAAGATACTATGCTGAGTCCATGCTGTCTGACGATGGTGGCGAGGTTGATCATGTAGATGTTGAAGAGCGTGGGACTAGGCGACGATCCTTGGGGTACTCCTCAATTAATCTCTGTGGGTTCGGAGTGGAAAGGCGGAAGTCTAATCCATTGAGTTCTGCCGGGAAGGGAGGGGCAGAGCCAGTTGAGGGCAGTTCCTTGTATGCCGGCATTGTGGTGTCTGGCTTCGAGACTGCAGTGGGAGACGGTATTAAAGACAGCGGAGATGTCTAGTAGGATGAGGGCCGCAGTGTGGCCTTGGTCGAGGAGTGTGCGGTGGTGGTGAGGAGGGCGTTCTTTGTCCTGTGGTTACTGCGGAATCCGGGTTGGGAAGAGTCGAGGATGGCATTCTCTTCAATGAAGTTTGTCAGCTGGGCATTGACGATCTTCTCTTTGACTTTGGCTGCTAAGGGAAGGAGAGAGATGGGTCAGTAGTTTTTCTGGTCTGTTGGGCCTGCAGAGGGTTTCTTGAGGAGGGGCTTGACTTCTGCACATTTCCAGTTGTCAAGGAAAGTGCTGGATTCGAAGGTGGCTTTGATGGTGCATCGGAGCTCGGGCGCTTAGGCGGGGGCAGCTCTGTGGAAGGTATGTAGTGGGCAGGGGTCTGAGGAGGATCCTGAGTGACTGCTCTTCATGATAGTGGTGGTATCTTCTGTGGTGACCAGGGTCCAGGCTGTGATGGTGGGCTGGCTGCCGTAGCTGGAGGAAAGGGTGGGTTCTGGAGTATATTCACTGAAGTTGTTGTAGAGGATCTTCATTTTCAGGTGTAAGTAGCAGCCAAGCCTGTTGCAGAAGGGTGTGACATATGTGGTTCCCTGGGGGGTTTGGTGAATTGCTGGATGATGCTGAAGAGTTCATTTGAGTTGCTGGAGTTGGTGAGGATTTTGTTCTCAATGAAGGTCCTTTTGGTGAATCTTATGAGTTGGTGGAAATCTGTCATGGCGTTCTTGTAAGTGGTCTGGTCTTCAGTGGTTGTGCTGTTCCTCCATCGTTTTTTGAGACATCTGCAGGTGTGTCTGGATTCTTGGAGGTCCATGGTGAACGAGGTGGCCTTCAAGGGGCATTGGCTGTTGGGGTTGCAGAGGGGTGCAAACTTGTCTGTGCAATTGGTGATCCATTGGTGAATTTCCTTGGCTGCAGAGTTAGCATTGGCAGAATCCTCTGGGGTCATGGATGAGGGTGGAGTTGAAGTGCTCCTCTGTGACCTTGCTCCAGTTCCTTCGTGTTGTGCGTGGAGTGGGTTTGTGAGTAGGGGCAGTGTTGAAAGTGAAGTGTACCCAGTGGTGGTCTGTCCAGAGGGAGTACGTGGTGTGTCTGAAGCGGATGTTGTTCATCTTGCGAAGATAGGGTTGAGGGTGTGTCCTGTCTTGTGGATTAGGGTGGGGACGAGCTGTTTCAGTCCGAAGCTGGCAAGGATGTCCAGGAGGGCGGTGGACTTGGGGTCGCTGAGTCAGTCGATGTGGAAGTTTAGGTCTCCAATAACTGTGTAGTCCAAGGAGGTGATGACGTCGGGTGCAGTGAGTTTGGCGATGGTAGTGGTGAACGGAGCACAAGCTGGGAGGTCTGTAGGTGAGGGTGTCACAAAGCATTGTTCTGGGTCTGGTCTGTATCTGGAAGTAAGGTGTTCGGTGGTGTAAGGGGAGTCGCTTGTGCTGGAGGTGGAGAGTTGGAGGGAGCTTTTATGTGCAATGGTGAGTCCTCCTCCTGGGCGGTTGGGGCGGTCCTTCCTCTGGATCTTGTGTCCGTCAGGAATAGCGGTGGCAATGTCAGGGGCGGAGGAGGCATTGTTCCAGGCAAGAGTGTGTTGAGGAGGTCGCAGATCTCTACAGCATGTTTGTGCAGTGAGCACACATTGAGGAGGGTGAACTTCAGGGCTTTGGTGATGCTGGGGTCCGGCGTGGGTGTGGCGGTCATGTGGGAGGGGAGGATGGTGAAGGATTGTCTGCAGTGTCGACAGGAGAACTGGCAGTGGGCGGTGTTCTGCATTCACAGCTGGCAGTTGTTGTTTCTTCCGGGGTTGAGTGCGAGGAGGGCAGCAGAGTCGGAGCAGTGGGAGGTCCGAGAACCAGGGTCCCTGGTGCTGGTCACTGTTAGGTCATGGATGGGCGCAGATGGGCACAAACAGGCTTGCCTTTGGTGCGCCTTTGGATTGCCAGCTGTGCAGCCGCTCAGAGGTCACCTTTAAATAGGGAAAGCGGAGGGAAATACTGCTGGGAGGCGGGAGCGGGAGGAAGAGGCCACGGTGGCAGCAGCGGCAGAAAGGAAACGGGCATGAAAGACACAAACAGGAACAAGAGGAAAGACAGAAAAACAGGTAAAAATGCAGAAACAGGAAGAAAGGCACAATAACAAGACACCCAAGGCACAACACCGAAACACTAACAAAGACAGAGAAGACAGTCACAAGCACAGAGACAGACAGCAGCTGACCAACAGAAGAGCAAGGGTGAGTGGAGGAGGCCTTCAAACACCTACCAGTACAGAGGTGAATGGGATCAGCGGCAGCAGCACAACAGTGGAGCTTCTGTGGGAGAGAGCACATCTCTGACCAGGAGGTCCCAAAGAAAAAAAAAACAGTCATTTATACATGTTTTTTGGGATCTGGCGTGGATTTTTCTTCCGTAGGATTGCTAGAGGGTTATCTACCGCGTGACTACAATGGGAATCAACTAGAGGTGCTTCTTTACTGATACCCATGCTATGTTTATCAAGGGCCACTTGCTGATTTACCACATTTAGGGAGGGGGGTGCGTTATCATTATAATACTGATTTTATCTTCCTTTGTTCTCTTCAGATTATAGAGGTCCTTTTGCTGAGCCACATTATTGCTTGAAAAGGTAGTGACAGTCAAGAGAAAAGCACAGACAATGTTACCTTCGATCACAGTATTCAACATTTGTCACTATTGTCATCTGCACCCCGGGAAAATCAGCGCCAGTGCAATCCATAACTCTTGTCTGATCTGCAATTATTCGTATGTTTTATAACATCTTTATATAATTCCTTGTTTTGCTTCTCATTAGCGACCACGAACAATGTCTCCAATGGGCGCAAAGGCAGATAAGGGTAGGATATCTCTAGAGGGAGGGTCTTTAAGGGGCACGATCAAGCAGTACCTTACAAAAGCTGCTTCAGCGCTTGACCAAGAGATTGAAATGGCGGAGCGAAGTCTATCCACAGAGCTCCAGAATAGACGCTCTTCGCTAGGTGCAATTGAACTAGCCACAACCCATAATTTGAATAGTAGGAAGACAATACCTGCCAATAATTATATCAGTATTCCCTCTATCTTTCGCGAAGCTACCACACTATCAGAGACTAGTACCCCTTATAGCAATAGGAACTCCAGCATAGATCCCTCACTAGAAATTATCTCTGAAGAATCCTTGATACTTCATCCCTTAATGTCTGTTCCAAAGACTAATTTACAACCCACATCCTTACCACCGACCAATAAGCCCACATTAAAGAGAAAGAGGGGGGGAAACACCCATAAGGGTAGGCAGGCAAAATTACCTAATATCTCCCAGAATCCCCCTATGACGAGGAAGACAGGAACTGAGAATATAATTCCAGCCCAGAAACTGGCTCACCCTTCTCCATATCAAGAGTTATTGGGGAGCATAGATCTCCTGGTAAGATCTTTAGTACTACCCCTTGTGGAAAGATCAAAAAGGCTAGCAACTCAGCTGAAGTCCTTAGAAGCAGCTATTACCTCAAATACAACTCTATTAAAAGGCTTAATAGCAGGTAATAGTAATAAATCTGGAATAGACAACCTAAGTAAAGTGGACAATATCCCTAAATCGACACCTTTAAGCAAAGGGAATAAAATTGTAAAACGAACATCCCAGGTACCTGGAAAAACTCAGGCCCCCACTAAAACTAACATCACGCTACAAGCATCCAAAACGCCTAGGACGAAGGAACCCGAAGCGTCCCCAAGCAAAACAGCAGATGCGTGCGGAGATCATAGTGGGAGAAAGGCAGACCCCAGGAATCCCAAAGGCTCGAATGTTCAGATTGACTTGCCCCCAGAAGCTGCCCCATACCTGGCAATTCTGACAAGGGTCCCAGAATTAAAACCAGGGATAAAGGAAGGGTACAGTGACCTAAAAACAAAGTGATTCATTGGTTAGTGAATAATAGACCTCTACCTCCCAATATTAATGGGGAAATCCGAAATGTGAGAAGGCTTGGGTGAGTCGGCCAGAGGCCGAAAGACACACAGGGAGACGCAGTAATCATTACCTTCAGGGACCGAAGGGTCATTTCGTACCTAAATGATTGGTACCAGATGTCGGGAACCGGCGGAGCGGGGATAAGTGTACACGACTTGAGCTATTTTTATCCTAGGTCATTTATACCAAGGCAAACTAGGACAAGCAAGCCACATTACTACAACACATTGGGAGGGACAGCTTTTAACATCCAAACATCAAACAGATTTACCCCCTTTGTAGGCTTGGATGAGGTTGGTTGACTCACCAACGCATCACCTACGGCTCTAAGTGGAACAGAAGTAGTAAACTCACTGAATGCCCCTATGAGCTTACCACCATCTAGTTCACATCCAACAAGTAGAAGCACCATTACTAGCTGGAAGGGTATTCTTGAAGATGAAATCATTGTACAGACCCCTATATCTGATATTGAATCAAATGGGTCTTGGGAGGGCGAACCAGGTATAATTCGTATCCTCTCCTGGAACATTGCAGGCCTCAAAAAGAAACTGGATATTCCAGATTGGCATGAATTTATTGATAAACATGAGATCTGCATGTTCCAGGAGACGTGGAGCTTGGTACCCTTGTATAAGTCTGGTTATACCACGTTCTTTATCCCTGCCTTAACGCAAGGCCTGGGTCGTCCATCAGGGGATCTACATATATGGGTCAAGATATCAATTAACTTGGATATCTCTGTCCATAATGCAAATTCAGAGGACATCCTACATTTATCCTTCAAAGGTCCGCTGAATGGCAATAGAGTCGATCTGTTCAATGTATATGCCAGAGGAAGCCCAAGCAATCAAAACTCGAATACAGTTCTATCTCTGGAAACGGCTTTAGCAGGTATCCCTCCACGCTCCAATATCATCCTAGGAGGTGATTTAAATTGTACGTATGAACCCCTAAGTAAGGAAGATCTGTTAGCGACTAGTGAGGAAGATATGAAATACTCTATCCCTCTATTAAACCTGAGTCCTATTAAAAGATGGACGGTCAGGGCCCTTCTGATTAACGCCCTGACACTAGAATACAATCTCCGGGCACTTAACGGGAGAACAACTTCGGACTCCAATGGGGCTATGACATTTAACAGGCTGAATGGCCCCTCTCGCATTGACCATATAATCTTAGATTTAAGATTATGGGGGAACGTGATAGATATGGAGGTTAAACAGATGCTCGACAGTGACCATAGTCCACTTTGCACTGGCATTAGATGGGAAGATAAAGGGAAGCCCATAAATCCCCTTCATTCCTTAAAAGCACTAGTCCCATCTAATTGCAATTGCAGGTTAAAATGGCACAAGGTGGCATGTCAGGAGGAAACACTGTCTAGTATATCTCTCCATGTGTCATCTAAGACAGTGGAACTCTCCCTTCTTAACCCCATGCTTAACTCTATGCCATGGTTCGACCTCAGTGAATCTTATAAGGAATTTATAGATATCAGAGGCTCCCATTTCAAAACTGAGGGGACCAGAGGTAGGAAAAATCCTGCATATAAAAGTGGTAATCCCTGGTTCACCGCAGAATGCAGAGAAAGGAGAAAAGCCATCTCTATAGTCCTACGGAAAAAAATCCTTTGGCCGTAAGGTTTGCGAGACGGGAATATAGAAACATCACGGCATTTGCAAAACAGGCATGGGAGGAGGATCACTGACAGAAACTCAGAGACTCTACCCTCTTCTGGGATTTAATAAACAAACTAACCAGAAGGGGAACTGATTCAGTCCCAAATAATATAACTGAAAAACAATGGCTTTACAGCTATGAGGTTGGTGCGGAGCAAATTCCGGCTGATCTACCAGACCCCGAGCCAGAGACCACGGCTCTTGAAATTGATGACCCTGTTACATTCTTGGAGGTTCAGGCAGCCATTAATAGCATAGCCCCTGGAAAGGCTGCTGGGCCGGATGGTGTACCTGGCGATTTAATTCTACATGACCCCATTGTTTGGGCTAACCTCATTCTACACCTGATGAATCTCCTGCTACAGGGCCATACAGTCCCAGATTCCTGGAAAGGAGCAGGAGTGGTCGCAATACACAAGAAGGGGGCGAGAGAGGATCCTGCCATCTACAGACCAATAAGTCTAATTAATGTAATTCAAAAAGTGGTTGGCAGTGCCATTATCTCTAGAATGGTGGCTTGGTTAGAGGAGGGAGACCTACTAACGCACCTACAAGCAGGTTTCAGGCAGAAAATAGGTACAATGGACCAGGTATTCAGATTTACAGCAACATATTGGAAAACTGTGTCCATTGGTAAGGGGTCGTCGTATCTGGCCTTTATTGACTTTAAAACTGCTTTCAATCTTGTACCGCGTGTCAAATTGTGGCAGGTGCTGCATGACATGGTCGTACAACGTTAGCTCTTAGAACTAATCAAAAGGTTGCATGATGGTACCTAGGCGAGAATCAGATGGGGGGATGCAGGAGAACTGACAGAGAGAATACCAGTACAGAGGGGGGTCGGCCAGGGTTGTGTGATGGCTCCCACCCTATTCTCCCTCTTCTTAAATGGGGTGGCAGACCATTCGAGGGAGGACCCAGCGGATGCCCCCACCTTGGCGGGTGAAAAAATACTGACCCTCCTCTTTGCAGATGACACCCTCCTCATGTCTAAAACCCCCTCAGGTCTACGGAAACTATTAAATAAGTTTAGTACCTTTTGTGAAGAATGTTGGCTCACAAGTAACACCTCCTAAACTAAACTGATGGTGCTGTCTGGTATTAAAAAGCTAAGAGGATTAATGTTTCCCTTAATGGCATTTTATTAGAGGAAGTGGAAGCCTTTGACTACCTGGGAGTCAGGATAAACTGCTAAGTGGGACTCCCACGTAGCTAAAATGTTTTTAAGCTTCAAGAGAGTGGTGGGAGCTATCTCTAGAGATCATAGTGCGACCTCTAGCAGACCCATTAGCCCTGATTTAGCAGTCTATGATGGTAATGCCTTGGCTGCTGCAACATACGGATCGGAACTCTGGGGCTTCGACAGACTTCCACTTCTGGTTAAAGCAGAAAACAAGTTTCTGAGAGAGCTAGTGTGTCTCCCCACTTCTACTCCCTCAAAACCATTACTACACGACATGGGTCGCCGTTCCTCTAAAGACATTGTTGGCCTTCGGCCTTTACTTTATTGTGTATGCCTTAGAAGGACACCGGAGCTTGATAACTACGCTGCTGTCCTTGATGATCTTATTATTGCCAATTCCCCAATGAAGATTGGCTGGCTAAAAATACTGAGGGACCTGGCGATCGATTTGGGACTAAGGGAAGAGTGGACCTCTCAGTCACCACCCCCGAAGGAAACCATCAAGAAACTCTATTGGGAGTGGATCCAAGCTAGAGACAGGAAAAATTCAAAGGGGGGCCTCTTAACTGACCAGTTCTTGGACCATAAGCCTGAGAGGAAGCTAGAACCTTTTCTAGATTTCATCAGTAATCCGAGAGACAGAACATTGTTCTTGAAATTGAGATATGGAACTCTACCCTTGAATGCCTTTACTAGAAGCTGGAGAGGATCCTCTTACCATCAAGTTACCTGCCCGGGGTGTGCAAATCCCACTGAGACACTTGCTCACTTCTTGTTTGCCTGTAGGGCATACAGGGGCCCTAGAAGAAGATGGTTAAGACCAGTTTGTAGAGAGCTGGGAACAAGGCATTATTCAGTGGACCTCCGCATTTTAACAGCAGATACCACATCCATGATGGTAATTTGCGGAGTTGCAAAATTTCTGGGGAAAGCATGGCAAATATGTACAAAGCTTGTTCAACTGAGAATGGGGTAGGATATAAAGTGGTATAACTGTGCCATTATATTAACTAGTATTTTATTAATTAACATCTCTTTTAACCCCTTCGATGCTGATGACGAGCTCAGCTCGTCATCAGCCACGGGTGACGTGTGCGGATGACAAGCTGAGCTCGTCATGTAACGCGGTTATTAGAAAACAGCCGCACAGCGCAAAAATAACCGCAGAAGCAATGCGGTTGAACAAACTAGACTTGACCTGTTTTTACTATTGATGTGTATTTTAATTGATTTTTAAACCTGTTTTTTCGCTTTTATATCCTGTAACTTGTTTTTATCTAATATTACCTTCTGTGATGAATTTGTATTTACTTTTATGATACTCTGTTATCGAATAAAGTATTACAACCAGTATTGCATGCACATCCCAGTCGTCTGAACGTATGTCCTGTGTTACCACATCACCCATGGAGACACGAAAGACGTATGGTACTGCGATTATTTCTGTGGGGCCATGAAGCATATTCCCCTTCTTTGTTGGACGGGACAGGCAAATGGACAGAAATAGGGTCCATCTCGATGACATTGTCAGTAGGTGAGTAGAATGATGCTTCAACACCAGGATTCCTCGAAATTGTGCGCACAAAATAGCAGGCGTCACACTATTTAGAATCAGTCAGATGTTGTAGCTTAACATTACAATGACTATAAGAGAACCCTTCAAGCCCAGCACTGTAACCCGTGCACAATAAGAGGGACCAAATTCTCTTTTGTTCTCCAACTTCTCTTGGGCCAGATCACCAACTTTCGGGAGCCAGCCGGTCACCGGAATCAGCAGTGCAGAGGGCAAATGTTCAGTTGCGAGACTGTCATGGGTCTCTTGTAGGTCATGTAATATATTAGAATGATTATCTGTGTCAAAGGTTGCAGCAGCCGTCGCAACGTCTATACCATCAAGGTCTGGCGCAAACATTTTGATGCCAAAGAGCATCTCGTATGGGGTCCGCACACCCAGAGGTCTTCTAGGGAGTTTATTTAGTGCACGTTGAACCCCATACAAATGGGATAGCCAGTTCCTGCCAGTACCTAAGACTCTAGCTGTCAAGGATTGCTTTAAGTCATAGTTCATCCACTCCACAACCGAACTGCCATCAAGCCTGTATGGAGACGAAAAGTGAACCTGCGCTCCCCAAGACTTAATCGCAAATTTGTACACCTTAGAGGCAAAAGCTGGACCTTGGTCTGAATGAAAGTTGCCACAGGCAAAAATACCTACGAAGACACGCAAATCCCAAATGACATTGCGAGAGTCAGCACTGCGTTGTGGCCATACCCAAAGGAATATAGTGCACAAATCAACTGCAACCAAAATGTATTTATATGCAGTATCTGAAGAAAATGTTCTGCAGTGATCAAGGTAGACGCAACCTAAAGGCCTATAAGAAATGCATAGCAGTGCTTGTGGTGGGTGTATCACCATAGAAGGCTTAATTTGCTGACTGGTGTCACATGAAAGTACATAATTACGGGTCTGTTTATATAAACCACGCCACCAATAACGTTGCTGCAAGAAAGGAACTGACACAGACACACCGGCATAGGCCGAAGTCAAGACTTCATGTGCAGCTTTGATCAGAGAGTATCTGCAGTCTGCTTTGGGAATCAGCCGATCATCAATGTCTGTATTCGTCAAAGGGAACTTGCTTGGGAGTTAACTGATAAGAATACTTTGAAGGGAAACACTGTGGGTAATTAGTGCACTTCATAGTAGCAGCTGTAGCTGCCAAGCTCTCATTATCAATCTTAGTTTTGGACCTTGTAACGGCTGCTGCGGAACACATGGCTACTGCAGATTTGGCTGCTTCATCAGCCAAAGACTTACCGAAAGCGTGTGCTCCCACACGCGGATGACCAAGAGTATGTATACCATATGTGAGGGGCAGACATTGTTTAAGATCTACCACTCAAACCCAAAGCGTTTTCATGCTTAATTGCACTGCGTTTAGAATCTTGATAATAATTTAGAGACCAAAAGAATAAGTTTTCATTGATGACTGAACACAGTAATAAGAATCACACACAATGAGAGTAGATACATTTGGATCAGAAACTCGAGAGCAAGAACCAGAACTCTCAGCTCGGCCAATTGGGCAGTATAGTCTCCCATTGCCTGTCTATGCACTATATTAGACTTGAACTCTCTGTTCATCATTGTACCGGCCACAATAGCACAAGTGGCTGAATAATCATGTTTAGAGCCGGTGGCAGGTGGCCGGTGGCCGGTTGCCTTGTGCCATTAGTGTAAATAATACATGTGTACTCCTCCAAAGATAGAAAAGACAGAGGAGGTGGATGAACGTGTTCATACTGCAAGAATTCCTGTGTCTGAAGAGATGAGTCAAAGATAAACGTGACATCAGGAAAGGTCAAAGAAGTAGCCCATTTTATCCAATGGGGATGTAATGCTTTAGAGTTTGGTACACTTGCCTTTGTCACTGCTTCTAAGGCAGAGTAAGGAGTAATCACCAAAATGTGTTTACCCTGTGCCAGTGCACGATCCTTCAGGACCACAATTTGCAGAGCCGTCAAAACATTTTCAAGAGGGGAAAATTTCAATTCCGATGACGTGTACAAACGTGATTTGTATGCAATAGGTACTGTGTCACCTTCATTGTACGTCAAGTAAGTGAAACCCACTGCACCTGGTATGATTTGTATCGCCAGGTTTGCATTGTTTTCTTGTGTTAACAAGTACTTAGATTCAAGTAAATCAGACTCTAAAGATTGCAAAATAGCAAAATGTTCTGCAAGCCAGCTGGTTTTAGAAAATTTAGGTTGTATCAAAGCATAAAGAGGCTTGATATGCTGGGCATAATCGGGAATGTAAGTTCGCCCGAAATTCAAAAATCCGAGCAAAGACGGAAGTTTTTTTCAGAGTACTTGGAGAGAGCAGACTTGCGCATTTCTCCAGAAAGTGGGGTGCTAAGGCCCTACCTCCATTATTGAGTTCATAGTCCAAAAAGGAGCACCGCAGAGCAAGCAATGTGAGATTTTGCAAAGTTAAATTTGTAACTGAAGTCCACAAATATAAGAATGATACATTCTAAACGGCATATATGCGGCCATAATTTGTCATCCTCAGAAAAATATCATCAGTGCACGAATATGCATCCAGGTCAACGAGACAACACGGGCAGTGAATACCCCGGGGCTATTCTTATACCACATAGGTAAACGCCAACAATTTTTCTATTTCCCACCGGCTGTGAATGATGTCCATTGACTGTATTAAGGGGACAGGTTATGGCTATAGAAGCCATTGAAAATGTCAAGTGTTGTTTTATATTTCTTACAAACAAGACTGTCTACAAGAGCAGAGCTATGGGTATTCTGTACCGCAAAAGTACAACAATGCGAGTTTGAATGCCGGTAATCTAAAACTATGCAATTAAACCCATAAGGTTTGGATACGGAGAAAAGAGGATTATTTATCAGTGACACACAGGTCTCAATCACACCTTGATATTCCAACTCAGTTAGAACATCAGAAACAGGACGTTTAGCTTCCCGCTGGATGGGATATTGGGGTTGAGCTTGTGACATAGACCACAATGGATTCTCATGTGGCAGAGAATCTTTATCCCAGCCCACTTGACTATAGTACACTGCTGGTGCAAGGGCCAAAGCCCACTCAGCTGCAAAAGCCTCTGCATGCTCCTTGGGGACATAACGCAAAAAACTCGGAAGTATCACATCCTCCCCTCTTGCTGTGGCCAGAACAAACAATGGGGGCCAATCTGCCTCCACCAACAAAATGTCATAAGAAGAGGTCAGATTCTCCCAAAAAGTCCCTGTGATTACACGCTCAATGTCACCTTCAAGTTTGAAAGACTACATTATACAGTCTATCGGGGGGGCACCTTAGGTGTCATCTGTCTCTACTGTAATGAAAGTTTCAGTTGCTGTCGCCTCCAGACAAAGATGCAGTGCCTCCCGCACTATGGTAACTTCCGCTGAGCTGTCGATCAGAGTCACTGCTCAAGTCCAATCCAGTAGTCGGGTTCTCACCGTCTGAGGCATACCTTGCTGCTAAAGTGGCAACTTTTTTCTTTTGAAAAGGAGGTCGAAAAGGAGGTTGATCCTCTTGTTTTCCTTTGACGTCAAATTCACAAGGCTGGTCACGTCCCTGTGGCACAGGATGACTCTTGCCATGATCCTGACAATCCCCACCACCGACTTGAGAGCCAGATGTGTGCTGTGAAGAACGAGGAGAACGCTGATCAGGGACTTGAAATATATCGGGAGTCTTAATTTTCGTGCGGTCAAGCAACTCATTAGTAAGCTCAGAAGTGTCAGGTGTTGGTGAACCAGCACGCGAACCTTGCTTCTGTTGTTGCTACCCCCGTTTTGTTTTTCCATTTCTTTTTAGGAAAGACTGGACGCCCTTCTTTATCAGACTGAGCTTTTTGTTGTGTTTGCAACTGTGTTTGCGTTTGAGTAAAAGGCTTAACACCCAAACAATTGTGGCCTATTGTTTTATAAGCCTTTGCAATAATCTTTGGCAATTTGCATGGTTTGTCTGCATCAGGGACAGCCTCCAAGCGGTTTGCCACTCGAAAACTTACTGCATCACCCTTGACATTGGCAAAGATCATATCAGCAACCACATCAAACACCCCCACCAGTCGCATCCCCAACTCAACAGCTGCTTCGGCTCTGTGTTCACCTTGAACATGTTTAATCACAGAGGTGAGTACAGTCATGGAGGGAGTGCTGAAACACTTTGAATACATAGCTGCAAACACCCTGGCCCAGGTGTTATAATTAGCTACCACAGGAAGTAAGTCTTTAGGCAAATTTATAGTTGATATCCTGTGTTTCTCCACAGGACTGGTATTTGGAAAGACAGCTTCAAGTTATCCAAATGTTTCAGCAAGTCAATAAGGTAAATCATTCTTATTTTGTGGGCGCTTGCCCATAACCGAATTAACCATAACTGGACTGATGGTTACACCACTAAGTCCAGCAGGTTGCACAGCAACGCCAGGTGGTCCCACCTGGAAGTTTTGCATCATAAACGGTATACCAACTCTCTGCTCATGTATTAAAGATGTATGTAACACGCGGAATTCAGCAAGCATTGCCATTATCAGCCGACGCAGGTGAGGGGTATACCCAGCCAAAACTGCCCTTGTGGCCCCATCTATTGATGAAGGGCTCAAACAGAGCAGCGTTATTGGGTGAGGAAGGGCACCATTAAACCAAATCAGGCGTTGCCATGCTGGATGCAGAATTTCCATAGCCCAATAGGGCTGATAAGCATTAGGAAGGGCTGTGGCAGTGTACTCATGAAACAGATTATCAGTTCCATCCACCACCGGAGAGGTGACCAAAGAATATAACAGTTCGAAGTGATGTGCTGCATCAGCGTCTAATACAAAAATCAGCGCAACTGCAGCACAGGGGCCTCAAGCTGAGTCAAATAAGCTGTGAGAGCTGCGCGGCTGTGAGGTGGAATATTATTCACCATCACAGAAAATAAAGAACAACAACCTAGAGAGCGGCAGCGCAATAAAGGGTTAAGAATGAAGCTAGAAACCTTTTTTTAAAACTTCAAGCTTGAAAGAACTTATAAAAACATCAATTTAAGAGGTCACACCGTCACAGCTGTCTCTGGAAACAGAAGTGAGGGCATTTTGGCCAAGCACAAGCACTACTCAAGCGTCTCGCAAAAAAGAACCCGACCAATCATTGGCTGCGCCATGTTGCAGGGATTCTGCACGTATATAGAACTAGACGCAGGAAACCAGGACCTCAGTAGATAGTGGTGTACCAGCCTAGCCGCTCAGTACCCAAAATCCCCAAAAACGACTAGCAATAGTGTCTCATTCGTTTTCCGACTAACAGCGAAGCTACCAATGATTAGACAACCTAGAACATGACACTCCGACTCTCTCAGGAATCGCGGGAGCAAGACAACTCTTTAGCTCACTCACTCATAGTTGTCCATAATAAGAGTATTCAGAGTCACTGTATAGTTTAAAATGTTTATTTTAACTAACAAGCAATATGCTACAGTCCACGTGCCATTACTAGCAGCAAAATGCATACAACAATATTGTCAGCATTGTCCCAATTCCATAGAACACAAACAGGGATATCATTTTATAAAGACAGTGGAAAAAGGGCTACAGTGCCTAACCACCCACCCCCTGCTAAGATATATACAACAGACCGCATACTTCAAGGCCTAGATTAAAGGTTTACATATTAGGACAAGCACAGCTCTTCTCTCTGGAAAGGTTCCTCTCCAAATGCCTGAACAAAATACTTATCTTGTAATATTAAAGCATACGATTTTCAGTAGTGCAGCTGTGTGTCATGTTATGTCTAGGTGCGAGGGACTGACCAGAATAGAATAACAAGGGGCATTGTTGATCAACCTTGTACATCATGTGCATGCTAAACCTCAGAGCACAGCAGAGAACGTGAAAAGGGAACAAACAAAGTCTTGCAAAATAAACGCATGTAGTGTTGTGATCAAAAGCAGCCTCATGACAGCAAAGATCATGCTAATTTAGCAATGTGGACAATGAACCTGATAGAGCGCGCAGGTCAACCGACTATAAATTTACCATATTCACCTGGGCCCATAATTCAAATATATGTTTATTCAATCAGGTAACCTTCGCTCTACTAACACTCTATTTTAATTACTAGGTCCTATACCATTTGACTTACCAATCCTTGTCACTGGTACCTATAACCTATTGGATCAGAGAGTTAGTTTACATTAGGTAGCCAATAACATATGCACTCATATAATAACCACAGACTCAGGGACGTTTTAAACTCTTTATCTAATCATCATCAAAAGTCATAATCCACAGATTGAAAGCAATAAGACTATCAATAACCAAAATCAGAAATAGAGTATAACTATGCAAAAGCAATATTATGCCAATCATTTAGCAAAAGTATAACAAAAAATAAGAACAAGGAACAAGCTATCATTTAAAACCAACTTGCACAATTTTCTAATGGTGGGTAAAGAATAAGGAACATACTAAAACAACACAGCTTTGGCAATTATCAACGGTTGGGAAAAAAGGAACACAATATGCAATGACGAAACTTAATTTTGCTTATAACTATAGGGAAGGTAAGAAATGGAACTCGCTATTAATCAAATAACCATGTTTAATTCCTTTAAAGGGGGGGTAAGAAAAGGGAAGATCTATGCAATTAAAAAATGTTTTAGCATTTCAACTAAATGAGTGTAAGAAAATAGAACCTACTATTAAACAGCAAAACACGAATTTATTATTTACCAAAGGAAGGGTAAGAAAAGGAACATATGCAATCAAAGCTTTAGCACATTATGGAGGGTAAAGAAAAGGACATAATTTATACTAACAATTACCCACACAGATTTATATTTACCTAGAATGGTGTGAAGACCAACCCTGGCCACGGGTCAGTTGAAAAGGACAGAAGAACCCCAAAGGTTGCAGTTGCCAGTGGGCCAGCAGATGCAGGTTAGAATCAGGACAGGAAACCCCAGATTTGGATCAGGACCGAAACCACCAAATCTTAAGACCAGCACCTGCAGTTCAGTTGCAACGCCTGCACAACTCCCTCTCTGCAAGGAATCAGCCAAAACCCTGATTGGGTTTCAGTATTCACCAGCAAAGTTCTTCGCCAGCACTTCAACTTCCCAGAACCCCGATTAGGTCAACAAATCTTCTGACAGAGTGCTCCGCAGCCCTCTGTTCTTAATCACCTATTGAGTGCGTTGGGTCAGTGACAGGTCAGCTATTCGGACAAGTCGGACAAATTAACTAGCTAAGCCTACTCTAGTTATACTGTTTTCCAGGTCAGTGTACCACCCCCCAATGTTGCAAGTGTAAGGATCCCCAATTTCGATTGGACAAAGAAGGAGGACCGGTCATCACACCACCTAAATTTTAGACTTTTGCCATCTCTTATTCAAATTTCGTTCCCGCCCATCAAATTCCAGGTTCTCATGACGGTTTATTCCACCCAACAATGGATGTTCTATTGAAAAATACAATGTATACAGTTTAGCTTCTTCTAGCCAGGTCAGAAGTCATCTTCCCAGGCGCATCTTGGCTGTGACTGTCCTTTGGCTCAATTTTAATGACACCGAGTTCAGTTCCTGGCCAGACTGGGTTATACGCAGAAGGACTTTCAAAATAGAGTAATATCACCTCCCAGGCCCAAAGATTGCGATACATGAAAAGTAAAAGGAAACAGCTTTAGAATACAGGAAAAAATGGATACACTGTATACCATGAATTTCTGCTCTATACCCATTACTTTATAATAAACTATAGCATTAGGATTAGGCAGAACGAACAGCTTAGCAAAAGCAGCAGTGCAAGCTTCTCGCATGTGAGAACACAGAGCAGCCATATTAGCACTAGTGCGCAGATGCAATAGTTTCCCTCCAAAGCTGCGAGTACGTCATGTCACGTGGGTATGACAGACGAATGCACAGTAGAAAATCCCGCATAGTAGCAGCCATTTTAAATGCAAGCGTATTATGGTTAGTAAACACTTAGGCAAGCTTCAGTCGGACACCCGATATCAATGAAAGAAAGGGGTAAATTAGTAAGACAAACATGTTGATTACACAGTTAACGTTATTCGAGGTTCATGAGTTGAAGCAAGTCGCTTCTCGTGCGAATCCTTGCTCCATCAAACCTACCATCTATACTACATAACTGAAAGATATTTGTTACGTCTCTGAGGAACGCAGGCAAACATTATCGAATACATTACTGAAAGACTCTGCTGTGATTTGAGTGAAAGAAAAGAGAGTGTCTGTAAAAAACAAAAATGTCTTTTGTCACTAGTGTCTTGGCTGGGAATAGGCATCAAACAAAAAGTTCCACCAAGCTCACTTTTTTGTCACCCCTCATGAACACTTATGGTGTTAACAGTTTTATAATAGCATGCTGGTAGTCATGTATTCAAGTGCACTTTAAAAGGGATAAATGAACATAACTGCAATTTTCGAATTGCTAAATGTGTTTTCTTGTGTGAAACATCGAGCCAGTCTGGATATTTTTACCCAACATAGCATTGTCCTTTGGGACATGCAGTTTCACTTTTAACCAGTGATGGCTGCCTCAGAACGGAGATGGTGGTGCGGGGGTTAAAAATAAAATATACCTTCGTCGCCATCAAAAGCCTCACCTCCGTCCTCATTTCTAAGCAATGGCAGTACCGAAATGACCACGGCTCCCAGACTATCCCAGCCAATCATGGCACCAATTGTCTGAGAAGCCTATTTTGCCGCTCAGTCAGTGCTGGGGGAGCCAGGACATGTTCTCCACCGGGCTGTGCAACACAGCCAGGTGGAGAACATGCTAAATGCGCATGACTGTTTGGCCATCCCAAGAGAGCCTACCAAACAGTCATGTGCACTTAGGTAGTACAAACCACTCCTCAATCTGACAGCGGCAAGCCCAGCCGCACCCTGCCCTGTCCCAATCTGGCTCCAGTCCCGCACAGAAAAATAAAATGAGAATAACGTCTTGTTATTAGCATTTTATTTCTCTTTTTCGCACTGTTCAAATAGCAGTGGGGCGACGCTCCTCTGCCTTAGTGGAGGAGCTGCAACTGTCTTTAACGTTGTAAGACTGGTCTCAATATATCAAGCAAGCAAGGGTTTTCGGTTAAAAAGCCAGAACTGGATGAAAATGCCATACATGCCGGGAGCAAGTTGCTCCTAGGTACAATAATGTTGCAAAACAAAAAGCAGGAATGAATGTGTCATTTTTTCAACATTTGTTTAATGTCATCTAAAGGAGGTTCTTACTCGTTTTCACCATTTGCTTTCAATTTCGCATATGTGATTTATTCTAAGACAAAATAAAGTTAGAACATTACTGTCAGACATTGTTTTATTGTGCTCCGCACGCTGCGATTTAAAACTGTACATTTTTAGTGTGGTAAATTAAAAAGCGCTACTGCAAATCAGTTTTTTTTCTATTTGTTAAAAGGGTCTGCCTTCAGTCCACTCTGAAATTATATAGTCTCTTGGGAGTGTTCAAAATGTTAAAGAATAATTGTAAAAAAACTTGTTCGTTGTTTGAGGGTCGTGTGGCCTCTAAGGCCTCTTAGAAATAATTTTGATTCAAAGTTGCTTTGTCCTTTCTTTCAACTTCAAAAACTCTTTTACCAATAACCATGCACGCCGAACAAATGACAAAGGTACTTTGTAACTCTTAAGGAAGAATGTTATAAAACACACATTTATATTTAAAGGTGAACCTAGTTTAGATTCACCATCTGCTGCTTACCTTGTTCTTGCGCTTTTAATTATACATTTTCTACCATCTGTCTAATTCATTAAGCATGCTAAGAAGCAATTCTTCATTTAAATATGTTACTTAAGAAACTCACTGGAGCGTGATCCAGGCTTTGAAACATAATCACGTCATTGCTTACTATTATGCCTGGTTAAATTAACGTAAACACGTTTAAATAGTTGAATAATGCTTCCAGTGTACCTGTGTTCTCTGTATCTAGAATTTAGCTTATTCAGGTAGTGGGCCACATTCGTTCTTTTTTTGAATGAACAAACTTTACAAAGAGATTCCTCCAAAAGGCAATAGAAATGTTGGAACATTGAGCATCCTGTCATTTTTCTGTAAGCGCAAATAAATCAATACATTACATTTTAAATAAAGCTTTTAATTGTTCGTTTTTCGTTTTATATTTAATGAAAGAGCACAGACACATTATGTGACTCATATATAAACATATAACAGTGCTTCTAAATTAAATATCAGTTCACAATTTATTGATTTCTCAATTCAATTGATCCTATAGAAGCAATGGATTATAATTAGTTCAGCAGTCTCGGAACATCAAAGCCAACTATTTTCCAAATAAATTTCTTATAACTGTTGTGGGTTGCAACTCTAAAAATGTACTGCTTGTGATCTGATTGATGTGATTTAATTGTTATAAAGCGCAAACATTTACCTGAAGGCTTCGAGGCACTGGAACCAGAACGTCCAGAACTGATCAGTGCCCATGAACCCACCGTATTATGTAGTGTGGGGAGCTATCTATATAGTAGACAGCCAGGGGCTTATTATGAGCCCTTCCGTCACTTTTGCGCTGCTGGTGCGTCACTTTTTGTGACGCACCAGCAGGGTAAAAAATACATTATGTTGCGTCATATTTACGAAGTGACACATCAAAGTAAATGCTTCACTTTGTAAACCCCTGCGCCACATTAGGCCTGCGCAAGGTATAATGTATGCAGGGTTGGCGTTCTGACGCAAGTAAGTCTCGTATAAGTGATGCTGTGAAATCTATGAGATTTCACTGCATCACTTCTAGGAGGCAAATGTATCAATATCTTACGCCTGCCTCACAGCAGGCTTAAGACTGACACAGGCACATTTGAAATGGTACTTGCCTATGTGAAATGACCCATTTATGGAGTTGCGTCACTTTAGTGATACACTCCAGCAATGCGTCATTTTTAGGCCTACAGATACTTCAGAAATACTGACGTATCTGTAACTCCTTGCGACATTGTAGTTCTGTAGTTTGAGGGTCTGAGGTTTGGTGGTTCCAAACCAGTTCTATAAAGGTCGTCGGAAATAGACGATTTTGGTATTAGCGGACCGCAAATCACGAGTGCGGTGTGTACGAGTTTTTTTGTCTTAATCGATCAATAAGAACACTACGTATTCAGGGATTTCATTTGAACCCTCGGGTTCCATTTTGTGTATGGCAGCCATTTTGTCTGGTTGCCCTCACATAGGCTGATGACTGCGGCCGAGCGAGTCCTTGGGACACGTACACCTTAGCTGACTTCTGAATGACCTGGCCAAACTGACTCCCTTGCCCGAGGCTGACCTCGCTGAGCCAGTTCCTTGTTAAGCAGCTGGTCAAATAAAGATCAAAGAGCAGGACATGCCAAAGTTTATAGTACACTGCACCCAACTTTCTATCTTGCTTCCAATCTGTTTCTGCTCCTTCCTTTATGGCTTAATCACTGATTTAGGTTGAGGTTTTATGATGGGTTTTGTCCGGCCTGATCGAACAGGATATTGGAATTTGCTTGGTCATTTCTGGTGGGCTGGACAATGGAAAATGGGATTGTCGTCATGCGCTACTTTTGAAATGTCACATTGCCATTGGCCAGTTTGTGTGTAACCGATGCTACTTTGGAATGTGATTTTTGGCATAAAAGACCATGCTCAACTCATTGAAATTGTGCAGTCTCTAGCGAACCACCTGTGTTGTGCTTCGTAGACCTCTGTTCCTGGTTGCAGCCAATAAACTTTGGTCTTTGACGTCATCAAGAAGTGTCCCGTGTCTCTGTTTGCCGAGATAGGGGAATCCGAAGACTTCGAGCGTTTTCCCTGGCGCTGCTGGGTTCTAAAACCCGGTTCTTCAGTTGGCACCCAACTAGGGGCGACTTCAGCGGTATCGGTCCAAGCCCGAAGATCGTGGAGAGCTTTGTGTGGAAATTCTGGAGGAAGGCCTGCCACTTCATCGACCCCTGTATGTCGTTGTGGTCCGAAAGTCTTTGCTGCGAGGTTCCCCGCTTTCCGACGGCTACGAAGGACTGCTGCCCTGACTGTCGTGACTGTCGCCCTGTCTTGGAGCCATAGACGATTTGTAGGGCGAGATGATAGACAGGTCTTCTGGTGACGCCATCAACATTTCAGTTAAGTATGAGTGGAGCGTCTCCCAGTCCTTAGTTTGTTTTGGTATCCCTTCGAGGATCGCTTTGATTTGGTACTTGCAGGCCCCAAAGCCAAGGGACTCGTGTATTCGCGAGATTATCGTTTTGAGATCTCCCTTGAAGTTTGAAGCTAGACTAGTGAGCGAAGATGCCTGGTCTTAGCAGACTTGGAAAGATATTTGGTTGTGGTTGTTCTAGGGATTCCCGGTTGGAGGATTCGTGTCCGGTTCCTCCGATTGGAACTCCGACCTATGAGCTATACGTGAAGCATGGAGTAGGCCCTATCGGATATAATGACATCTGGGTAAAATATAGGAAGAAAGACGGTGTCCTACAGTGGCCCCGTTATGGTAGCTTTGAAACAGAGATTTTAGACAATCTCGAAGTTAAATTGTTCAAGAAGAAAGCCTGGCCTGCAATGTTTGACTCTTTCCGCATATGGCGCAAAGAAGCCAAACAGAAAGAAATTAAATTAGCAAAGAAGAATAAAATAGAATGAGGTTTTTCAATGGTGCAAGCTGCTATAGCGTTTAGGGATAATGAGGAAAAGCAAGAGAGCGAACAGATGCTTAGGGTTAGGAGGTTAGCGGTAGATAAGTGCTACCCAGTTTTGCCAATTAAAGAGCAAGAAGAGAAGAAAAATCTTGCGAAAGATCCTTTAATGTCACATCTCTTTAGTTTGCCACCCCCTTATGCACAGGATGCTACGGCACCACCGCCACCAGTTGTAGTTGTGCAACCTCCGGTTGTTATCCAACCTGCGATTCCTCCACAGCCAGCTCCTCTTACGTTGGCTACTATTCCTTTGGCGCAGCCTGCTCAGGGGCCGCCAACTTTTCCTCCTCCTTCGTCTGCTACTCCTACACCTGTCTATAATACTCCTCCTGTTCCGACTTTGGATTCTTCTAATATTGTTCCGTCTTCTCTTATTCTTTCACCTTCTCCTTCTGTTAGACAGAGAATGACTGCTGCAGTTTCTAGTTTCCTTTCCCCTTTGTTGGGATCTTTGGGTACGTCTCCTGTTGTCGAGCGTAGATAATCACGTAGTCATATGGAGTCAGAGAACGGGTTTTTCAGTGTTCAGAAAAATGGCGCTCAGCTTGTCACGGTTAGTATTAGAATGTCGTGGTATAGAATTAGGTGCTTCTTGGCAGAGGAAAACCTTAACCTCTGTAAGAGAAGAGGTACCGGGACCTCTCTCTAATGTAATTGGACAAGAATCCAGAGCACACTTAGTGTATCAAATTAAATTTCAATCTTCAAACGATCAAATGGTTGAAGCGATGGGATAGATCAAACACGCATAAGTATTTCAAAAAGATTTTATTGTTCAACAGTGTTCTTTCCTCAGAATCACTGTGCTTATCACTCTAGCCTACACGTGTTTCATCACAGCATGTGGCTGTGAATCTTCAGGGCTGATCTGAATGATCAAGGCGCGTTATCAGTGCAGCTCCAGGTTCCCGCATTCGGAAACAGGAGCTGCACTCGGCTCAACCCACGGGCTAACAGCCCGAATAGCACCGACGCTGTGTGAACTGATACACACGATCCCCATTTTTGACGAAACGGCAACCGATTACTCTCGGTACCGTTCTCCTACAAACACAAAACATCCCGATTAGGACCGGGACGGAATTATCACCGGTCTCCCGATAACGCGCCTTGATCATTCAGATCAGCCCTGAAGATTCACAGCCACATGCTGTGATGAAACACGTGTAGGCTAGAGTGATAAGCACAGTGATTCTGAGGAAAGAACACTGTTGAACAATAAAATCTTTTTGAAATACTTATGCGTGTTTGATCTATCCCATCGCTTCAACCATTTGATCGTTTGAAGATTGAAATTTAATTTGATACACTAAGTGTGCTCTGGATTCTTGTCTAATCACGTAGTCAGTTGCCTGATGCTAATGATCTTACAGTCTTGGACCACATGGCGCGTAAATGGGTTACGTATGCTACACAGTATGATCTTGAGGGTATTATGGATGTTTTCCATCAATGGGAAGCACCAAAACAACGGTACGTCTTTGAGATGATGTGTGTGTTCCTTCATGAACAATGGATTGACGAAGTAGGTCAAGCTCCTTCTGAGTTGTACCGAATACATTCCGAATTTATGAAAGGGACCATTGTGAGTCCTCATGAGATTTAGAAAGCAGTTGCAACTTTATTGTCATTTCGTAGTGACACTCCTTCTGAGCGACTGTTTGAACCTGATTCGTCAGTTCGGAGAACAGCGCGTCAATATCCGATGCGTGAGGTTCCTCCAGTTTGGAGACTTGCTGATCCTAATGCTGCTCCACCTGTTGTTGCGCACTTTCAGCGTGTTTGGGTACAGGTTCCTTGGAAGCGTGTTGAAGTTTTGGCTATTAAACAGTCTTTGCCTGATCCACGCAAAAATCCGGGGGGATAATACAAAGAGCTGACTCAGACTGTGGGTTCGTGTGTCATGAATTTGGCAGATATAGATATGTTGTTTGGGAATGTTGTTCCACAGCCTATTTGGGGTAAGATTCGTCACACAGATCATGCACATGAATTAGGTGACACATGGGCACACCTTAGAGATGCCAATAATAGACAAGTAGGTGGCGCTAAGCCTGAGGATTTGATTACTGAACTTCCTGATAGGATTATTGCTTATATGAAGACTCTAATGCCTGAAGTGCGTGTCAATTGGGACAAGTTGTCTGCGTGCAAGCAGAAGAAAGATGAAACTGTGTCCCACTTTTTCACGCGGTTTGAAGAGACTTTTGTAGACCATAGTGGTCAGGACATGGGTACTGAGGGTGGCCAGAGATTGTTTGTCGACAAATTCGTACATATTTTGTCCTGAGTTGTGTAATAAGTTGAAGGATTCTGAGAGTGCTTGGGCTGTTTCCACGTCAGCGCAGATTTTAGCTACTGCCCAGTACTATGAAAATAGGCACAAAGATGATGTAGAGAAAGCGGATAAGAAGACTAAGGAATTAAAGACTAAAGTTCTTCTACAACAAGCTTATCCACCCCCTATTAATAATCAACGCAATTATCAGCAGAATCAGCAATATTCGAGAAACTCGCTAAGGAACGAGTCTTCTCAACAACGTTTTCCGTATGGGCCTAATCAGTGTGCGTATTGTAGAGAAGAGGGCCATTTCAAGAATAGTTACCCGGTTTTGTTACAGCGCACAAATGGTGCTTCTGGTGTGAGAGGTCGAGGTGCTCAACAAGCGCCTAGAGGTAGAGGTCGTGGTCAGAATGCGCGTTCTTTGCCTCCACAGAACTCAATGAATAGTTTTGATCAGCAGAATGGTTCGTCTGGTAGGACGCCACAGTACTATATGGATGATTACTACGTTGAAGGTGAAGAAGTGGATGGTAATGATTGCTTGGACAGCCATGGACATAGAGAGGGGGTTGTTTCAGTTCCAGTAGATCAGAGTGGACCTTATGTTGAAGTGATTGCATCAGGTGTGTCAGAACCTTTTCTGTTGGATACTGGTGATGCGAAGAGTTCTATTATGCACTCTAAACTCCCTGGCGCACCTTTGTCTGGCTTAAAGAATGTTTCAGTAGGTTTTTCTGGCGCCCCGGTTACAAATCCAATTTCTACTCCGTTGTCTCTTTCTGTTGGACCTCATAGATTTGAAGCACCCCTCATTTTGACTACAGGTTGTGGTGAGAACCTATTGGGATTGGATTTGTTGAAAAGATTGTACGCGACGCTGTATTGTTCTCCGTCAGGAGTACATCTTACGTTGGGTGAGAGAGTGATCTCTCCGATGTATATATCTAAAGATGGACTCCCACCTGAATTGTCTTCCCTACCCGATTCGCTTTGGGCTACTGGTCTGAACGATGTAGGCCTGTTGGAGATTCCGCCATATGTTGTGACACTGAAGGCGAATGCTAAGTTATTGCGCATTCCGCAGCATCATTTCTCGAGTGATGGTGAACGAGCACTTTTGGCGATCATTTACGATCTGATTGAAAAGGGTGTGATTGAGGAAACGAGAGGTAATGTGTGCAATAGTCCGGTTTTGCCTGTTCTGAAGAGAACTGATTCTTCACAGCCTCCTGTATATAGGTTTGTGATCGATTTTTGCGAACTGAACAAGATCGTTGTTCCGCAATTTCCTGTTGTGCCTGATATCACCGCTTTGTTGACTTTGATTCCGGCTACAGCCACATGGTTTTCGGTGATTGACTTGAAGAATGCTTTCTTCAGCATCCCGATTGCCGTGGAGAGTAGAGATATCTTTGGATTCTCTTTAGGAGGACGAAGTTTCTGCTTTAAGCGCGCTCCTCAAGGCTATTGTGAGAGTCCATCGATCTATAGCAAAGCTTTGAAAACGCAACTTGATTTGTTGGTTTTACCAGATGGCGCTGCTCTTATTCGATACGTTGACGACTTGCTAGTTGCTGCTGACAATGAAGAGATTTGCAGAGAGGCTACCTTGTCGTTGTTACGCCACTTGTCTGATTTTCATCACAAAGTTTCTCCCTCCAAGTTGCAATATTGTCGACAAGAAGTAACCTACTTAGGTCACCTCTTCTCGAAGGAGGGAAGGAAACTGACCCCAGAAAGAATTCAAGCTATTGCAAACATGAATGTTCCTACAACACAGAGAGAAGTACGTGCATTTTTGAGTATTACGTCGTACTGTAGACAGTGGATCCCTAATTTTTCTTTGTTAGCAAAGCCTTTGATAGCTCTTACTGTTAAGGACACTCCAAATCCTATTCCTTGGACTGACGAATGTCAGAAGAGCTTTTCCGACTCCTGTGTTGGGTACCCCCGACTACAGTAAGCCTTTCACATTGTATGTCCACGAGAGAGAGGGATGTGCATTGTCAGTGTTGACTTAACAGTTCGGCGATAAGCAACGTCCATGTGCTTATTTTTCGTCGACCTTAGATCCGGTAGCTAGAGCGTTGCCGAGTTGCCTGAGAGCAACAGCAGCAGCGGCTGTTTTGATTCGACAGTCTGCTGGTTTGGTTATGGACAATACATTGATCGTGATGGTTCCACATGCAGTGGATACCTTGTTGAATCGTGCCAAGAAACAGCATTTAACTAGTGCTCAGTTGTCGGGTTACGAATTGACCTTGTTACTGAGTCATGTGCACATAAAGAGATGCAATACGTTGAATCCAGCCACGTTGTTGCCAATTTCAGCTGAGACAGATAATGTTGAAGAACAACATGATTGTTTCCTTAGAACTGAGGAAGAAACAAACGGGAGGATAGACCTTAGGGATACTCCCCTTCCAGAGTGTGATGGTACTTTGTGGGTTGATGGTTCATGTTTCAAGCTGCCGAATGGTGATACGACTGCGGCATATGCTGTTACGACTTTGCATACGATTGTTGAAGCTGCACGTATCCCACACAATTCAGCGCAAGCAGCAGAGTTGATTGCATTAACGAGAGCATGTGTGTTGGCAAAAGGAAAACGAGTGAATGTGTACACTGACAGTCAGTATGTGTTTGGTGTGGCTCATAGTTTTGGACGTTTGTGGCGTGAACGTGGATTCTTGACTTCGCATGGGTCGAAGATCCAGCATGGACAGTTGGTGAATGAACTTCTTGAATCACTTACTTTGCCGTTGCAAGTAGCGATTGTGAAATGCAGTGCCCATAAGAAAGTTACGGATGATGTTGGTCGTGGAAAAGTGTTTGCGGATGAAGTTGCGATGGAAACTGTGAGAAATGTGATGAGCCGAATGTATGTTGCAGGTCCGGTGAGATGGGTTCCAGAGAAAGTATGTGTGAAGATACGATTGAGAGTGTGAAATCCATCCAAGCTGAAGCTACAGAGAAAGAGTTGAATGAATGGAGAGAAAGTAAGGGTAAACTGGATTTGAATGGTTGTTGGACTGATTTGTCTGAGCATCACAGATGGTTGCTACCCGATGCATATGTGCTTCCAGTTATTACAATGGCTCATGGGAAGGCACATATTAGCGTGAAAGGGATTTGCAAGTTGTTGGCTCCGGTTTGGCAGAATGCAGGAATTCCCAAATGTGCAGAGAATCTGGTTAAGAACTGTATGGTGTGTTTGATGTACAATCCTGGTAAGGGAATTCCTACACCGGCAGGTCATTTTGCTCCTCCAACGTATCCGTTCGAGGTTTTGCAGCTAGATTTCATTCACATGGAAAGGTGCAACAATTTGAAAACAAAGCAGCATGGCTGGAGCCACACCTTAGTCGAACAAATACCATAAGGAATTGAGAATGAGAAATTACATTTACGTGCTCACCTGGCTTCCGAATTCTACCCCATACCTAATCAAAAAAGAGAGAACTCCTAAGTCTTCATAATGTTGCCGTCCTAATGCGTTTTTATTTTTGGTGATGGGTAAAATTGTATTTTTTAAAAGAGACCATCGCACACCTTTGAAATTGGTGGCATGCTTCATCCTTGGGTCCTCATCCGTGGTACCTAATGTATCAGTATGGGTTTCAACGCTTCTTAACAGTGAAGCTCTTTGGTGGTATTTTGGAAGGAATGTACTTAAAAATTGCCTTCAGGTGACGTGAGTTCTGTATATTTTTTATTCCTTATGGGAACCTTCGGCAAAATTGAAAACACTGTTAGATGTTTTTGGAGTATACAATTAATTCCAACATCTATGGGTCTACATGTTATAGCCACTAACAAACGCCCACACTAAGTGGTCAATTGTCTTTTTCATGACCAAACTATGGGTCTCTACCAGCTATTCATCTATTTTCAAACATTCTTTGTGCAATAGTTGCCATTGTTAGTATAAGAAGGATAAGTGGTCAGAGGTATAGCACAGGTTGTTTCAATTGGATTTCAGGAAGGGTAAGGACAGCTGTGAGGTTTGCTGTTAATGTCACAGAAGCTAAAGTGATCAGATCCTGCCTCATTACCATGTACATTGACTTTGAGGATTGCAGTAGACAGGTAGGAAGGTGAGGCCTTTTTGATAACTGATGCTGTCTTCTTGCGGTTGCAAACGGAAAATTGTCCCTTTCGCTACTGCAAAATAGGTCTGCCCTATGTACAAACCCTATTTTGCAAGTCGGCAACCTATTACAGACTCATAAGGGGGACCCAGGGGAAGCTGAGCGTGAGCCGGTCTCCCCCTGGGTTATTTCGCGCATGGAACTGACCATCAGGTGTGGGGAATTAGGCTGGGGGTAGTGAAGCGTGCAGGGCAGGAAAGTTATTTATTGGGGCCTGGCGGGGCGGGAAGGACACTGTGCCAGTGGGAGGCGGGAAGTGGAGGCTTTTTGAACTTTTGTCCCACCCACCCTTCCCTCTTTTTTCCAACTTTTGTGGGTCCGGGGCTGTCTCTTGGGACAGTCAGCTTTGGTTTGCCAGGGCTGCCCTACTCTACTCGCCACTATAAGACAGGTTTAGCTTAGTTTTTAGATTTGGTAGGTGGATTTTTCTCGGGGGTGGGCAGTCTCGAGCGGGTTTGTCCATCCTCAAAAGGGGGAGGTGGGGTACACAGCGAAAGGAAATGAGGGGGATCTCAACAGGAGTCGATCCCCTTTCTGGTTTGTTTTGGGTTAACTTTGTTGGGGTTTAGGTTTTGTAGTCAGGATGAATTAAGTTTTTTTATTTTGTTCTATATGATAAATGGCAAGATGTTTTGAAAGAATATTTCATTTGCACCTGTCTAAATAAAGTGGCATTTCTTGCTAATAAAGATTTTGTGGACAGTGAATTATTGCGCGAAATAGGGTTTGCGACTTGCTATTAGGTGGGTGCGTGCCAAGTCATCCGTTCCTAATAAGAAGTTGCACTTCATTGTACAATTGGTTTGTGATCAAAATTGTGGTCGCAAAACACTCACAGTTTGCCACCTACATCAAGGAGGTGGTAAGCCACTTGCAAACAGGAAGAGGTCCACAGGGAACCTCTTCTTCTTTGTGACTAGTAGGAAAAATTTATTTTTAATATCAGGCCTAAACTGACCACTGCCTATTCTTTAAAAATAACACAGAAGCGTTTCATTTTTCTTTTTGAAAAGCATCCCGTTTTCCTTTAAAGAAAACAGGCTGCATTTTTTTAAAACTGCTTTATTTAAAAAGCATTACAGCAAACAAATGATGGACAGAATGCAGACAATGCAAATATTCTCCCCCAGTCTGTGTTAAATCCATCGTTTTTTTGCCCACTACACCACCCCAGTTTGGACCCAGCCATATGCAAATCAGTCTTGGCCCTGTGCCCCATAGGAACAGTCCAGACCGAACTGTTAGGCCAGGTCCTCCCTGGACCGGAAAAAAGCATCCAGGGACCGTTTTCAGGGAATATCACGCTTCATCAGCAAGGCTAGCTTGAATCCAGTGGCACAGTGAGCAAGGGACCCACATCTGGGCATACCCATCCCACTTAGGGTGAAAAGTGTTACAGAAAACAAATGATGGACGGAATGCTGACAATGCAAACATTCTCTCCCAGTCAAAAGATCTGGGTTAAATCCATTGTTCTTTTGCCCACTACACCACCCCAGTTTGGACCCAGCCATATGCAAATCAGTCTTGACCCTGTGCCTCATGGGAATAGTCCAGCCTGAACTGCCAAGCCAGGTCCTCCCTGGACTTGAAACAAGCATCCTAGGACCGGTTTCGGGGTTTCACCCCTCTTCAGCCAGGATAGCTTGTTTCCAGTGGCATGGAGAGCACGGGACCCATGTCTGGGCATACCCGTCCCACTCTGGGTGACAAATGCAAAAACAACAGTTGATGGGCAGAATGCCGAACAATGGCATACATTCACCCAGTACAGAGATCTGGGCCTAACTTCATCTTTTTTTTGCGCGCCATTCCTGGTTGAACCCAGCCATATGCAAATCCGTCTTGACCCTGTGCCTCATGGGAACAGTCTAGCCCGAACTGCCAAGCCAGGTCCTTCCTGGACTGGAAACAAGCATCCTAGGACCGGTTACGGTGTTTCACCCCTCGTCAGCTAGGATAGCTTGATTCCAGTGGCATGGAGAGCACAGGACCTACGTCTGGGCATACCCGTCCCACTCAGGGTGACAAATGCAAAAACAACAGTTGATGGACAGACCATGCCATTCCAGGTTGAACCCAGCCATATGCAAATCAGTCTTGACCCTGTGCCTCATGGGAACAGTCTAGCCGGAACTGCCAAGCCAGGTCCTCCCTGGACTGGAAACAAGCATCCTAAGGCTGTTTTCGGGGTTTCAGCCCCCTCCAGCATAGCTTGAATTCAGTGGCATGGAGAGCACAGGACCCACGTCTGAGCATACCCGTCCCACTCGGGGCGACAAATGCAAAATCAACAGTTGATGGACAGAATGCAGAATAATGTCATACATTCGCCCAAGTACAGAGATCTGGGCCTAAATCCATAGTTTTTGTTGCTCACCATGCCATTCCAGTTTGAACCCAACCATATGCAAATCAGTCTTGACCCTTTGTCTCATGGGAACAGTCCAGCCCGAACTGCCAAGCCAGGTCCTCCTTGGACTGGAAACAAGTATCCTAGGACCGGTTTCGGGGTTTCACCTCTCTTCAGCCAGGATAGCTTGAATCCAGTAGCATGGAGAGCACGGGACCCACGTCTGGGAATACCCATACCACTCGGGGTGACAAATGCAAAAACAATAGTTGATGGAAAGAATGCAGAACAATGTCATACATTCACCCCAATACAGAGATCTGGGCCAAAATCCATTCATTATTTTGCTCACCATGCCATTCCAGTTTGAACCTAGCCATATGCAAATCAGTCATGACCCTGTGCCTCATGGGAACAGTCCAGGCCAAATTGGCAATTTCTAAGAGATGCTTTACACATTTTAACTCAGCATCTCTTATAAGGATGTCCATCATACCCATAGAGGAATTAAGTAATAATTTCTCCCACTCTTTGAGATGTCCTCTATGTAGATGCTCGAAAGAGGGGAAAATCAGTAAGCGTAAGCCTCTGGGGACTTGTTCTTTATCAATGTACTTGCAAAACATGGTGGCATCCCACCATCGGGAAAATTCTTGCTTTTTAACTCTTTCTAATCTTACGAATTTCTGTTGTAGTCCCTCCTTTGCCAATAGCTTGGGATGGGTCAAACTTTTTCCGGGGTTAACACTGAATAAGTTCTCTAATAGGGCATCTCTATTGTCATCAAAGGTGGCCATATTCATGTTATACTAGTTGGATTTGCATATTTTCTCATTCACCGGTAAACAAAATAAATTTTCACTTTGTCCTATACTATTCAAGTCCTATTTATCTCGATTTAACTTTCTTGGTTGAGTGCTAGATCATCAAATAAATAATACAACAAGCAGAGAAAGGTGGATTTGCTATTAAAGATCTGCACATCAAATAGTGTCCCCTTATTATTCAAAAATTCTTCTGAATACTGTGTTTAAAGCATTGGATCTTGAATGCAACTTTGGTGTTGGATGCTTATCCACCTCAAACATCAGAAAGAACTTTCCGCCCACAAACAGCGTAGCAGATTGTTTCATCAACAGAAACAAAACACCAGCGCACATCACATATATTAACTTTTATCCTCTGTGCAGTCAGCACTTTTCTTCAATTTGTATTCTTGTAGGAACACTCTTTTCCAATTCAAGAGTTTTGTAGAAAATTCAGACTTTATTTCTTTTAAAACACAATGCTCCACAGCAGACACGCATTTCACCCTATGCGGTCTTTCTCAAAGCTGTAAATCATACACAAAAAGACATTCTGTAACCTGTATGTCCAGGTCGTTTCCCATTGGACATATCCCCTACTTTGCATATGTGTTTATACATCACCTCATCAAACAGTGTGATATACACATACAAGCTGACCACCATATCATTATGTTAATGTGACATGCTTCTTACAGCACATTATCAACAACAACCTTTTTACCAGTTGTAGTCGTGAAAGACACAAGAGAAGATAGGACAGCCACCATGTGATGTCGCCAATATTTGAGAATAAATCCAAGAGTTGGCTCAGAAGGCCCCAAGTGTAACAACAGAATGAGTCCCTTAGAAAAAAACCCCACCTGCACACGTGCAGAAAATACCATATAAAAAAACCATCAAAAGAACATTACTCAACCTGCTCACCTTGTTCACAATGTATTGAGCACTATAGTCATTGAAGCACAGGTTTGCCAATGTACGAAATTCTATGAAAGAAATTCATGAATATACACTTAGACATCATTCTATTTCGTCACTGGCATATCTCTTAGCCACTGAAAGTAAGTATCATTGGAAATATATATTCCAGAATCTTACCTTTGTATCAGATTCACCGTAAATGTAATCAAATGTATTCAAGCAAGTGAAATGGCAATAGTCAAGACCTCTTTATTTTCTATAGTCGTGGAGGAGCCATGATAAGTTCCATCTGTCATATAAAACTTCCAAAAAAAGCCGATGATTACTCACCCCCTTATCTCAAACCAATAATTGATCATACTATCAAGCCTTCAATGTGCTTACAAACAACTGTCTTAGCTAAGGAGTACATGCAGCCCAATGGAAACACCTGTCTATTGTAAAGTAGTTGGGTTTTTAGGATTTAAATTACACAGGCCCCAAATTTGTAAAGGCAAAACGTAATTTAAAACTTGACCCTTGTTAGCTGGACTAGTTATGTCCCTTTTCTCCTTCCTTCTCACAATCGTTTGCATTAAAATCAATTTTTTAAACCTTATTGTGCACCATTATGGACAGTTAAGAATTACCCCCACTCGCTCTGTCAAGCATGATAACAGTAACAGGCATAGCCATCATTACTGGCAAAAAAGCCACTAACCCAAAACTATTTTTTAAGTTCCTTCAACATTGAATTGCATCACCCTTCTAGTTTTTTCATTTTATGCATATTGTCATATGATGTTAGAAACAATAAAATGCCCAAATGCCCAAATGCCAATCGGACGTCTACAGTCCGTAGAGAAAATTGGCCAGATAAATCCAACACAATGATGTTAAAGACAATAAAATGCCCAAATGCCAATCGGACCTCTACTGTCTGTAGAGAAAATGTGCCAGATAAATCAAACACACCTGTAAACTCTAACACTTAGGATATCCACATTCTGCATAGAACATTCACCGCATGTCTTCCTGCTCGTTATCTTAACTTAATCTGATTGCCGAGCATGACTGGCCGTCCCTATAGATATTAGCACTAGTTAAAATCATTTCCTGACCCGTTATGCCGCAATGGCAAACTTATTTGAGCCATAGTGTGTTGCTTGCGGCCTCATAACAAACTGCGGCCCCTTCGTAACTCACCATAAGCAACCGAAACCCCGTCACATCTCGATACGCGGCTTCAGTAAGATTTTATGTCAAAGGCCCGGAGGCCAATGTTATGCATCTATCTTTAATTACCACTGAAACACAGCAGCAACATTACAGAATCAGAACATTAAAAAACATTCTAGAACATGGAACATGTATAAATCCCACGAACAGGCAGCCATCTTCCTCTTTTGTTGCTGCTCAAACACAAGTTAAGTACACATTTCTTCATCTGGGTAAAAGTTAAAAATAAACAATGTTTTATATGTTAATATATTGTTTTAGAGTTAGGTTGAGGATTTAAGGCTTGTTTTGTGATATATAAGCTATTTGAGGTTAATTTCGAATTAATTTCGAATTTTTAGGGAAAGATCGACATTTTTATAAATAATTGTGGTATGTAGACATACTGCTCATCTTAGCGGGACTGCAGAACGGAATTTGCGAAGTGTTTGAGTGGATTTAATGTTGGGTTAAAGCGCGGTTTTAAGGAAAGTATGAATTTACCGTTGGTCTTTGAATGCGGCGTGAGGGTGAGACAGCGCGTCTTGTGATGGCAGTCTTTCACGAGTAGGGCTCGGGAGCGCGATTGCAGTGTCGCTCGAGCGCATCAGTCTACATTTTGAGAATGAGGCTGAGTCTGACAGGGTTTTGGAATGGATGAGTAGCCGTACGCACGTTGCGTGCGGTGGACCATTTTAGGAAATTGGGGAGCAAAAAGCTGTGGAGAGGGAGATGTCGGTGGCCGTATTTTGGGGGAAAATTTGTGTCTGACTGAACAAAGTCAGTTTCAGTCAGACAATGGTCAGGAGTTCGTTGGAGAGCATCGGAGTTTGAGACAGGTATTTGGTAGTCATTTTCTGAAGTGATTTTTTGGGGAGTGGTGACTTATAAACCATCTTTAGAGGTTTTATAGGATTGTGGTCTAAGGTTGTATTTATTACAGGTTTGGGTCTATTTGATTTGTGTTTTGAAAATGGAGAATGTAGAAGGAAATGTAGAGGAAAGGATGACAATTATATGGAGAAGTTATTTGGTGAATTGAGTGCTTCAATTGATAAAAAAATTGAAAGCAGTATGGAGAGAAGTGTTAAAGGGCAAGAAAAAAGACAGAAGTCTGGCGAAGAAGATGGTTTTTTCGCTACAGAAGAGGTGGAGGTAGTAGCAGGAACGTCTAGAGAGGTTTCTAACAGAAAAGAGAAAAAGAAGCATGTTGTGAGAGGAAAACAAATAAAGGAAAAAGAACATAAGGTTCAAAGAGGGTTGGCTATAAAGGCCAGAGGGAGCTCTCTACAGGCGCAAAAGAACGGGTATAGTTCAGTGGCGTGTGATACGAGTTCTACCAGCTGTGATGTTAAGATAACCTGTAGCTTGAGTTTGGAAGAGTCTGATATAGAAGAGGAACAGGTTAAAAGGAGGAGGTTAGATGAAGGTGAGATAAAGTTGGAAGCTGGTGATTTTTCTGGATCCTCAGGGCAAGGAAATGTTCGACCCTTTACTTATTCAGCACCCACTGTCGCCCCAATGGTCCCCAGTTGAACATGTGGCAAATGTATAAGATATTGGATTAGGAGAGTAATTCCAAAAGAAGTAAGGAATAGGCTAAGATCTGAGTGTTGGATAAAGGGTTGAAAGGGTGTCAAGACAGATTGTTGGATATCTTGGGAACCTTGACGGAAATCTTTGATTTGTCTGAGGAGGCTCACACTAACAATACTGGGATCGATGTAGGAGAAATGCGCCAGTGGGTGCAGAGGGCGATTTGTTTGCTTGGCAATACGAATGCTGCTCTATGTTTGGAGAGGAAGAAGAGTATTTTATTCACAACTTGCAGATTTGGCAAACAAGGAGTTGGGTGAACTGAGTGATGGACTTCTGTTTGGGGACGATTTTGTGAAAAGCATGGCAAAATATGTGGGTACTTTTAATTTGTTACAAAAAGCCCAAAAAGATATAAGAAGAGTTTTTGGGATGGCCGGGCGAACACAGGGTCGGTTTCCCGGCCGAGGTTTTGGAGTTACAAGAAGTAGTTATGGAAGAGGTAACAGACCCTATGGTTTTGGATATGGGGCAGGCTATGGCTCCGGATATGGAGGAGGATATTGTTACACGAGATCCGATCAGGGGAGTTTCTTTCCGCAAAGGCAGAAAGGAAGAGGAAGAAATTCAAGGTTGGATAGAAGACCGAGAGGAGTCTCAGGTAAGTTTTATACAGGACCCTTTATCTATGGAAATAAAGTTGGGCGGCAGACCAGCCCAGTTTGTTTCCAGGTGGCGAGAAATCACGCAGGATCCTTGGGTTTTGGAGACTGTGTTAGGATACAGGATAGATTTTATCAGTATTCCGGTTCAGGAAAAGATACCAAAAAGAATGAGATTTTCAAAAGAATTGGAGTTGTTGGTGACAAAAGAGGTACAAGAGTTAGAGAAGAAAGGGGCAATAGAATTGGCCAAGGAAGTGCCAGGTTGTTTCTTAAGCAACTTGCTTCTGGTAGAGAAAAAAGACAAAAAGATGAGGCCAGTGATCAATTTAAGAGAGTTAAACGATTGGGTTGTTTACAACCATTTCAAGATGGAAGTGATTCATATGCTAAGAGATTTGCTGAGGAAAGGAGACTGGCTGACAAGGTTGGATCTAAATGATGCTTATTTAACGATTCCAATGTATGAGGATCAAAGAGATTATCTGCAGTTCAGATGGTTAGGAAGGGGTTGGAGGTTCAAGAGTCTTCCGTTCGGGTTGACGTCGGCTCCGTGGTGCTTCACGAAAGTAATGAGGCCTGTTTTTCATTTAGTGAACTTTCCCATCGCAAAGGACAGGTCCAGAGATTTTTGTCACTGCCCATGCGACAAGAAGTCACCTCAATCAACAGTTCATGTGATTTTATTCTGTAAATTTTACTCAACCGAAAGAGAAAGATGCATTTTGCAATTTCTGAAACAAGGGGGTTGGAGGCAATGTCGCCCTGCCTTTTTATATTTGCAACTGTTGCAAAATGTTTATTGCTTGGGCATTATGAAAGTTCTTTTGAAAAGCATATTGAGGAGAAGAAAAATGATCACTGGTTAATAACATACCGTGGAATTGTATATCGTTGAGAATATTCACTAATTGTCTCGGCTGCATGTTAGAATTAATTGATGGAATCTATATGAAAGTGACTCATGGGTTGATGGAATTGTATAGGGTATTTTAATCATAATAATGTTTTATATGTTACTTTTATGATTTTGAAATTTCTAAAACTGAATAAAGTATATTCTGATTCTGATAATAATTATGGACCACATGGTTTGTCAGTTGTTGTGTTCAACATTGCAGAAATTATGGTTCTGTCCACTCAAACGGTGTGAGATGACAGGAGGAAGGTGGGTGGAAACTGCCTCTCATCCCAGCACTCAGTTTGCCTCACTGCATCTTAGTAAATGCAGTGCATGATAACACTTAATTAGCTGTCAGGCTTTAGATTTTCACCCTTGTTGGTGCAGCCTGTGCTGTGTATCTCTAGACATGTGTTTCAGGATAGTTGTCCTTCTTCAGTAGAGAGCAACACATTCTTTTTGGGGGTGCCGGAAAGGCTTCCCAAAGTCTTCTCATGTCTCTGTATGACTCGTTGGGCACAGGTGCATCAACTAGAGCTCGTCAGCTCATTAGCTCAAGGGAGCCTTTTCAAACAGGAGGAGGGTGGGCGCACAGTGCCTCACATCCCAGCACTCAGTTGCTCAGTAAACTGCTCATTTATGGTACTACGGCGGAAGATATATGCATTATGTTCACTTCCTGGAAATTTTGCAAGGACATTGATGAACATTCTATGATTGTCCGCCATTGCCTGGACATTTATGGAGTAAATGTGCTCATAGTTTCTGACAGGCGAAATGTGACTGCAGGGGGCACAGATTGCACACATGTGCAATCAATGGGACGAAGAACATGAGGGAATCCAGAAATATTGCAGGAGGTTTGCTTGGTGTTCAATTGGTGTTGGGTAGTTCTTGGAAAGAGAATGTACTAGGGTATGATTTTTATGATGGCAAAAAATGCTCCCTGCAAAAATCCCTCCCAATCTGGCCAGTGATTTGAATAATCCTGAGGCCAACATGTATAGCACAGGCATTAATTTTACATGTGGTGGAATGGCATTGGTCCTTGTAGTTGCTGACTCAATACTTATCTTGCACTATCTTCTGCAACAAATCCATGATGGACTCCCTCTTCAGACTGTAGAACTGAATGGCCTACTCCTCCCTGAAACTAATGAGGGATATGCGCTGGTGCGAAACATGTGACTTCCCCCTTCTCAGTCTATGTGGTAGTCTCGCAACAACTCTCAGTAATAATCTCCATTGAATAGTTGAGCTTGCCAAAGTGTAGTGTGATGGTGAGATGTCTGTCCTACAGCCACTGCGTCATTGCCCATGCCTGGTTTGCTAATGCACAACATTTCCGATGCTTTTCTATCATTGCACTATGCTACTCCATGATGCGTGTTGCGGTGATATACTGTTAAGTACCATTGTGTTATGTTTGTGATGGAGTTTACACGGGAATGCCTACATTGCATATATTAACTCCTTAGTGATGCAGCTGGATTCAGTGCAGCTTTTTCACAATGCAATAAAAAAACATTTGGGCACGTGCATTGTTCCTTAAATATGACTTATTGCTTGTGTTGCCCTTACCTCACACTACGTGATATAAAGGTTCAGTCCAGATGTATCTCTGCAGTTAGATGGAAAATCCCTGAACTAGTGTTCAGATACAAAGGACATGTTTAATAGACAATAAAGCACAATATCAGGTGATCTATGTTTTTTTTTCTGTGGAACTATTAGGCCTGTCATCCTCAGGGTGGTCTTTCCCCAAACAATTTACCTGCTTACCTCCTTTTTTTTCTGTATCCTTATGTGGGCCAAAGGACTCTGAGCACGTTACCACTTCTAATCAGTGCTAAAGTGTATGTGCTCTTCCGCTTAACATGGTGACAATGATGTATACATGATTGCCATATTTAGTTAACTTATAAGTCCCTTGTAAAGTGGTAAACCATATACCCAGGGCCTGTAATCTACATGCGTCTAATGGGCTTCAAGCACTGGTTAAGCCAACCTTACAAACATCCTTTCAAACCTGTCTCAGGCCTGCCATTTCAAGGTCTGTGTGTGCAGTTTGCTGCCACTTTGACATGGCATTTAAAATCACTTGCCAAGGCTTATACTCCCCTTTTCTTACACACAAGACATCCCTAAGGTGGGCTCTACGTAGCCCTAAGGGCAGGGTGCTGTGTAACTAAAAATGAACACATCCGCTTTTAACTTTACATGTCCTGGTCGTGACAAACAGCTAAATTCATTTTCACTACTATGAGGCATTTGCTCTCATAGGATAACATTGGGAATTGCTGAAAACGCAGTTATTTCTGATTAGAAAGGAGTCGCTGCACCATTTTTCATATCTTTGTAATGATAATTCTTCTTTACTGGTAAAACTGGTTTGAGCATTACTGTTTTAGAAATGCTACCTTTAGAAAGTGGACATTTATCTGCTCTTAATACTCTGTGTGCCTTGCAGCCTGTCGCCAATACACATCTGGGAGGGGTGACAGCTACACTTTGTGCATTTCCTTTAGACAGGCACATATACATGAAGGGTGGGTGTGACAGATAACTCATCTGCATTCATCTACAATCTGATCGCTTTTCCTGGCCAGGAAGAGGGAGGGGGAGCTGACACTTATACTAGAGTGAGCAGTGTCCTTTTTCTCACGCAAAGAGATGATTACTCCCTACTAATAGACTGGAGGCAGTGCTGGAAAGAAAGGGGGGCCAGTGCACTTCAAGGACCTGCTTTAAAGTCACCCCCACTTCAAAGGCACAATTGAGTATAGGTACTGATTAGCTGACCTTACCAAGACAGAACACTACTGGCCCTGTGAAGACTGCTGTGCTACAAGGATTGCCACTCTGCTTGACTGCTGCTCTTGAAGAACTAATTTTTTGCTTTGCTATGATGACCTGCTGTCTGATGAACTCTGCCCTGCTGAGGACAAGGACGAGACCCATCTGGCTTGAGTGCAGAGGTTCAAGTTCAAGTTCAGTCATTTGTATAGCGCGCTGCTCACCCAGAGGGTCTCAAGGCGCTAGAGGGAGGGGTACGTTATTTGTCGAAAAGCCTGGTTTTCAGTTCTTTTCTGAAGGAAATGTGATTCTGATCGAGGCGGAGGTGGGAAGGGAGTGAGTTCCAGGTCTTGGCAACCAGGAAGGAGAAGGATCTGCCACCCATGGTGGATTTTCGGATGCGCGGGACTGCAACGAGGGCTTGATTGGATAATCTTAGTTGGCGGGTGGGATTGTAGAAGGACAGTCGAGTGTTGAGGTATTCGGGTCCTAGATTATAAAGGGCCTTCTGTGCGTGGGTGAGAAGGCGGAAAGTAATTCTTTTGTTGACGGGAAGCCAGTGGAGGTCTTTTAGGTGTACAGTGATGTGCTCTTGACGCGGGATGTCTAATATGAGTCTCGCTGACGCGTTTTGGATGCGCTGGAGTTTTTTCTGTAATTTTGTTGTAATTCCGGCGTAGAGTGTGTTGCCATAATCTAGTCGACTCGTGACCAGTGCATGGGTGACAGTCTTTCTTGTCTCGAGGGGGATCCAGCGGAAGATCTTTTTGAGAATGCGAAGGACGTTGAAGCAGGAGGATGAGACGGCGTTGACTTGTCTGGACATTGAGAGAGAGGAGTCTAGAATGAAGCCAAGGTTACGTGCATGGTCTGTGGGTGTGGGTGCTGTGCCCAGAGCGGAAGGCCACCAGGAGTCATCCCAAGCTGAGGGGGAGGATCCTAGGATGAGCACCTCCGTTTTGTCCGAGTTGAGTTTCAGGCGGCTCTGTTTCAACCATTCGGCTACTTCTTTCATGCCTTCGTGAAGATTGGTTTTGGCGGTGTTGGGGTCTTTGGTGAGGGAGAGGATTAACTGGGTGTCGTTGGCGTAAGAGATGATGTTGAGGTTGTGTTGACGCGCGATAGAAGCGAGAGGGCTCATGTAGACGTTGAAGAGGGTGGGACTGAGTGAGGATCCTTGAGGAACGCCGCAGATGACTTTGGTGGCCTCAGAGTAGAAAGGGGGAAGTCGGACTCTCTGAGTTCTCCCAGCTAGGAACGAGATGATCCAGTCCAAGGCTTTTCCTTGTATGCCGATGTTGCTGAGGCGTTGTATAAGGGTGCTGTGGCAGACTGTGTCGAAAGCGGCGGATAGGTCGAGTAGGATGAGGGCCACTGTTTCTCCGTTGTCCAGGAGTGTTCGGATGTTGTCGGTCGCTGCAATGAGGGCGGTTTCGGTGCTGTGTTTGGCCCGAAATCCGGATTGAGATGGATCAAGGGAGTTGTGGGATTCAAGGAAGGCGGCGAGTTGGCTGTTGACGGCTTTCTCGATGACTTTGGCTGGGAAAGGGAGGAGGGAAATGGGTCGGTAGTTTTTCAGTTCTGAGGGATCTGCTGTGGGTTTTTTCAGAAGGGCGCTGAGTTCGGCGTGTTTCCAGATTTCTGGAAAGGTGGCAGAGTTGAAAGAGCAGTTGATGACATCGCGGAGTTGGGGTGCGATGATGGAGTTGGCTTTGTTGAAGATGTGGTGGGGACAGGGGTCAGAGGGCGAGCCAGAGTGGATTGAGTTCATGAGGTGAATGGTTTCTTCAGTGGTGATTGGGATCCAGGTGCTGAGGTTGTTGGTTGGAGGAGTGGGATCTGAAGGGGGTGGTGCGGGTTGATCACTGGGAGTATTCTTGAAGCTGTTGTGGATGTCGGCAATTTTGTTGTAGAAGAAGGAGGATAGCGCATCGCAGAGGTCTTGGGAGGGAGTGATGTCGTTGGATGCTGCGGTGGGGTTAGTGAGTTCTTTGACCATATTGAAGAGTTCCTTGCTGTTATGAGAATTGTTGTCGAGGCGATCCTTGAAAGCTGATTTCTTGGCGGATCGAATCAGTTGGTGGTGTTTGCGGGTGGCTGTCTTGAGGGAGGCCATGTTGTCTGAGGTTGGGTTTTTTCTCCAATTCTTCTCCATGGTGCGGCATAGCTTCTTGGATTTTTTAAGTTCATCATTGAACCAGGGAGCCTTTTTGTTGGCTGATTTCAACTGGGGCTTTTTCAGGGGAGCTAATTCGTCCGCACTGTGGGAAATCCATTGCCTGAGGTTGGTGGCCGCTTGGTTTGGGTCCGTTGCTAGGGTGCGAGGGTTTTGGTTGAGTGATGTGAGAAGTTGGTCGGTGGTGATTTTGTTCCAGTTTCTTCGGGGAATGGGTTGTGGACGGTGGTGGGTCAGGGTGGTTTTGTAGCTGAAGTGAACACAGCTGTGATCCGTCCAGTGGAGAGCTGTAGTGCGATCGACGGAGATGTGCTTGCTGGAGGTGAAGATAGGGTCGAGTGTGTGTCCGGCTGTGTGAGTGGGGGTGTCAACAAGTTGTTTGAGTCCGAGGTTGGCCCGGTTGTCCAGAAGGGTGGTGGTGTTGCTGTCGAGTGTGTTTTCAAGGTGGTAGTTGAGGTCTCCTAGAAGAAAGTAGTTCTCGGAGGCGAGGGCATGTGGGCTGACGAAGTCCGTGATGTCATCGCTGAATTGAGTGCGGGTACCTGGAGGCCTGTAGATGAGGGTGCCTCTAAGGGTGGTCCTGGGGTCGGTGTGGATCTGAAAGTGGAGATGTTCGGCATTTGCAAGATTGTCCTCGGAGCTAGTTGAGATTTTGATGGTATTTCTGTGGACGATGGCGATGCCTCCTCCAGTTTGATTGGTGCGGTCTTTTCGAATAATCTTGTAAGCGTCCGGTATGGCGATGGCGATGTCGGGAGCAGAGGAAGCGTTCATCCATGTTTCAGTGAGGAAGGCGATGTCAGGTGATGCAGTGTCGATTAGGTCCCAGAGTTCTGTTGCATGTCTGTGGACCGAGCGGGTGTTTAGTAGGATGCAGTTCAGGCGGTTGGGTTCGGAGCTGTGGGAGGAGGAAGTGGGTTTGGTGAGGGTCCTGAAGCAGTTGAACTTGCAGGAGAGGCAGGCAAAAGGGCCGTGGGTACATCCTGGGGTGGCTGCGCAGCATTGTGGTGCGCGTCCGGGGTTGAGGGCGAGGAGAGTAGCGGCATCATAAGTGACTCTAGAGGATAGGGAGCTGCGTGGGCCAGGGGGTCTGGCGCTGGGCGCGGTCCAGGCGCGGTCGGGCGTAGACGGGCTTACCTTTGGCGCACCTTCGGGGCGCGAACGCTGCGCGTGGACGCTGCGCGAGAATGCATCTGTCATATGTGGATGGAGGAGGGGGAGGGGCGAGGGATGGTCAGCAGGGAGGCGGGGCGGGCTGTGGGGGCCGGGCTCTGAGGCACCAACAACAACAAACGTAAGATGGCGGCAGCGTAGGGAAAAACGAAACTGGAGGTAGGCTGGGGCTCAGGTAATTGACTACGCTTGCTGCAGAATCGCGCTAGTGAAATCAGGGTTGAAAATTAAAGCGCCGTAAACACAATGCTCCCAGAGCGTTCCAATGCACAGATCTTGTAGCGCCGTGTCAATAGTCCCCCAGAAGCTATTTTAAATGTCCTAGTTATGTCGCAATGGCACTCGTGCTGCAGCGCTATGCCGAGTAGTTAGGCGGTAGTGAGGCAAAGCACAAACACAATGCAGCTTAAGAAATATATTGGAAACGGTACCGCACAGGAGCAGGGCACAGGGAGCGACCCCTTCTGAACTCGTCAGGACGGTCACAGCGCAAACGGGGTCAGAGCAGGCAATGTACTTTATGGGAGGGAGGGTCAGCAGGGAGGCGGGGCGGGCTGTGGGGGCCTGGCTCTGAGGCACCAACAACAACAAACGTAAGATGGCGGCAGCGTAGGGAAAAATGAAACTGGAGGTAGGCTGGGGCTCAGGTAATTGACTACGCTTGCTGCAGAATCGCGCTAGTGAAATCAGGGTTGAAAATTAAAGCGCCGTAAACACAATGCTCCCAGAGCGTTCCAATGCACAGATCTTGTAGCGCCGTGTCAATAGTCCCCCAGAAGCTATTTTAAATGTCCTAGTTATGTCGCAATGGCACTCGCGCTGCAGCGCTATGCAGAGTAGTTAGGCGGTAGTGAGGCAAAGGCTTGCTGGCTTGTCCCCTGAAGTCTTAGGGCCATTAAAAACTTCCTTCAACCCTGCAACAACATCTGTACTCAGTCATCTGTGACCCTTGCCCTGCCTAGTAGTGCTAATCCAGTACTGGGACCTTGAAAGGTGACTTCTGCTGTACAAAAACCTCAAAATCGACTCTGTGACAACTTTGTGTCATCAGACTGATGACTTGCCCTGCGACGCCGCAGCAGGAGTTGATCAATGACATCATTCTGATGGACTGTGCAGCTCGACAATGAAGGTAAGCGCGACCTGACAACTCACTGCCTGCAAACTAGAAGAGGTTTGTCAATGAAGCCTTTATCGCCTGCATGGATTCAAGCCAACGCATTCAGTGTTTTTAGTGGGACTTGCGTGAGCCCTATTGCAGGCCTACCCTCCATCATGGTTGGCTTGAAATTGGATTTACCCCAGTCCAGCACAACGTCAAGTAACCCCTAAGTGCTATTTGCTTCTGATCGCAACTTTTTTTTATTTATTTTTTTTATTAGGGATTTTACAGTGCATCATAGGAAAAAATACAGGTAATAATAAATTAATCCAATCAAGAACAAGAATAATCCTACATCGGGTATCAACAACAGTACAATAATACAATCCATAGACAATAAATAGCCGAATACATCTTATCTTACAATACAAAAACATTTCATCAAATAAGAGAGAGAGATAAAAGCAGATAATAGAATAAGAAACCAGTAAAAAAACTCCAATAATTACAGCTTATTCTGCCTCCAATTAGTTACTGGGGCCCAGATCTTCCTCCCAAACTCTCTTCGTTTCGCCCCTTTTTGTTCGTACAAGCACGATTCGATATTATGGATTCCCAGAAACCTAGACAGCCACATTTGGAAGGATGGAGCCACCACATCCTTCCACCCTGCTGAAATTAAGATCCCAAGAACGGCCACAGAAATAAAAACAAGGGCTTCTTCCTCTTTCCCCAGCTTTTGATTAAAATCAATGGCCGTCATTGCTAAGGTAGGGGATAGGACGATCTTTTTACCTAGCAGCCCCTCCCAAAGCTTCTCAATCTCATTCTTCACAGGGATCAAGAGTTTACAATTACAAAACATATGCAATATATCTGCTTGTCCAGCCCCACATCTAGGACAGGTATCGTCATCCCTCTGACCTCAAGAAAACAGTTTAGAGGGTGTGTAGTATAAATTAAAGACAGTTTTGTAATGCTGGGCCCGTAAATTTGAGGCTCTAAGGATCTTTTTATTCAATAGTAGAGCCAGGTCTAAATCTACGTCAGGGTTCCCAAGTTTCCTAGACCATGCTGCTTCCATTTTCTCAACATCGTCTTGAACTTCCAAGAGAAGTATATTATACAAAATCTTAATTTTTTTACATCCTTTGGTCAAGGCCTCCAAAAGCGGGCCGTTATCCTGAGGTAGTGGTTTTGGTCTGAGTGCCCTCAAAGATCGAAGCAGTTGACCATAAACAAACCAATGATTGGAGGGGATTCCGAACCTATTTTGCAGGGCCAGAAAGCTTACAACTACATCTCCATTCATTACTCCTCCCAGAGTCTTGATGCCCAACCCCCTCCAGATTTTAAAAGTCCTATCTGCCCCTATCCTTGAAAAGAGGCTCGAGTTGTAAATCTGTAGGAAAGCATTAATCTTTGGGATGTTACACTGCTTTCGACAGGCCGACCACACCCGCCAAACACTGTCTATAACCTTATACCTGGCTTTCTTATAAAATCTACGGTCCACCATATTCCCACATTTCCTTTGGGGAATATGTACAAGGATAGTGGCAAATCGTTTAGTTAAGTAAAGAATGCTAACGACACGCTCCTTCACTTTAGAAATGCAGGGCTTCACCATATTTACAAAAATATGGTGCAACCCTGTGTTTCCCCCTTCCCTGGTGCTAAATTTAGCTGCTTAATGCCAATGAGCCAATCCAGGCATACTTGCACCATAGTGCAAGGGTGTCTGCATTGAGGGGAGTGATTGTTTATGTGTAGGAAGGTGTCCCATCCTGCACATAAACAATCACTAAAAAAAAGAAATGTTTGCAACTTTTATGTGTGCGGCATTAAGCAGCACACATAGAACTTTGTAATCGCCATTTCAGATTGTTTATGTGCAGTAAGGGACATCTTTCTGCACATAAACAATCACTTCCCTCAACGCAGGCACCCTTTAACTATGGGGCAAGGGAACCTGCGTTTGCGCTAGGCAGCCAAATTCATGGTTTCCTCCTGCGAGGGAGCTAAATTTACCAGCACACATGGAAACAGAAAAAACGAAGAGAAATTAAAAATGTCTCCCCGTTTCACCAGTGGAAGACCAGGTTTTCCCTGTTCTTAATTTTGGCGCTGCCCCATATTTTGTTGTATAGCGTTTTAGGACCCTAGTGTAATTTTCCCGATTCATGCCCTGATATAAGTATAACATACCGTATCCTGATATAGGCATAGAAATCAGAACCATAATAAGACATAGCTCAAGTAGTCCTAATACGACTTGGCTACTTCCACTAGTTCCGAAAATCTACAACGATTTCTTGGAAAAACCCGCCTTCAGGGCCATAAAAAACTTCCTTCAACCCTGCAACAACATCTGGACTCAGTCATCTGTGACCCTTGCCCTGCCTAGTAATGCTAATCCAGTACTGGGACCTTGAAAGGTGACTTCTGCTGTACAAAAACCTCAAAATCGACTCTGTGACGACTTTGTGTCATCAGACTGATGACTTGCCCTGCGACGCCGCAGCAGGAGTTGATCAATGACATCATTCTGATGGACTGTGCAGCTCGACAATGAAGGACAGCGCGACCTGACAACTCACTGCCTGCAAACTAGAAGAGGTTTGTCAATGAAGCCTTTATCGCCTGCATGGATTCAAACCAACGCATTCAGTGTTTTTAGTGGGACTTGCGTGAGCCCTATTGCAGGCCTACCCTCCATCATGGTTGGCTTGAAATTGGATTTACCTCAGTCCAGCACAACGTCAAGTAACCCCTAAGTGCTATTTGCTTCTGATCACTACTTTTTGATGTATTCTTTAAAAATTCATAACTCTGGTTCTAATTATTGGATTTGTGTTAAATGCAAGGCTGCACCATATTCCCACATTTCCTTTGGGGAATATGTACAAGGATAGTGGCAAATCGTTTCGTTAAGTAAAGAATGCTAACGACACGCTCCGTCACTTTAGAAATGCAGGGCTTCACCATATTTACAAAAATATGGTGCAACCCTGCGTTTCCCCCTTCCCTGGTGCTAAATTTAGCTGCCTAATGTCAATGCGCCAATCCAGGCACACTTGCACCATAGTGCAAGGGTGTCTGCATTGAGGGGAGTGATTCTTTATGTGCAGGAAGGTGTCCCATCCTGCACATAAGCAATCACTAAAAAAAATAAAAGTTTGCAACTTTTATGTGTGCGGCATTAAGCAGCACACATAGAACTTTGTAATCGCCATTTCAGATTGTTTATGTGCAGTAAGGGACACCTTTCTGCACATAAACAATCACTTCCCTCAACGCAGGCACCCTTTCACTATGGGACAAGGGAACCTGCGTTTGCGCTAGGCAGCCAAATTCAGGGTTTCCTCCTGCCAGGGAGCTAAATTTACCAGCACACATGGAAACAGAAAAAACGAAGAGAAATTAAAAATGTCTCCCCGTTTCACCAGGTGAAGACCAGGTTTTCCCTGGTCTTAATTTTGGCGCTGCCCCATATTTTGTTGTATAGCGTTTTAGGACCCTAGTGTAATTTTCCCGATTCATGCCCTTATATAAGTATAACATACCGTATCCTAATATAGGCATAGAAATCAGAACCATAATAAGACATAGCTCAAGTAGTCCTAATACGGCTTGGCTACTTCCACTAGTTCCGAAAATCTACAACGATTTCTTGGAAAAACCCGCCTTCAGCAGTCAGGGCTTACCCCTGCAAGAATATTAATTTATCCAAGAACTCATGGAGTTTTCAGAGAATTAAGTCTCTGATGACATTATTATGTCCAATCTTACGTCAAACTCGGCACCTTCAAGGTATAAATATGCCCACACTTGTCCAAACAAACACATAGTAGTTTGGAGCAGTTCGACTATCTACTTGCCCGACGCGCCCTGCTTTTGCAAGTGCCAAAGGAAGCCGACCCTCCAGCTGACACACTGAGAGACGCTGTACTTTCTCCAGCTGAGAAATCCAGCTCCAGTGTTTCCAGTCTACCCTTGTGGGTTGCTGGGAAATCGAGTCCTGAGAGAGAGATACAAGACCTCCTTCATTCTAAACCAAGATACGGAGCTTATTAGACCCTAGGAGAATTCTTGGAATAGATTCTTGGCAAAAGAGTACTAAACTTAAGCTACACCTCACTTACTTCTTCCCTTGTACTAGACCTAGGTTAGGTACACCAGGGTAGGCTATTTTAGAAGCACCAGTTGAGCATTTTTAGTCATTATTCATCACTGTATGTATTTTATGCATTTTAGGTATTCTGTGGCTTACAAACCATACCATGCTATTACAATATTATTTTGTAAGACTCTTTTTACTGTACGCACTGTACTTTATGCTAAGTATTGTGATTGTAGCAGCTCATTTCTTATGCTAGAGAAAGAAGACTGTTTAATAAAAACCCTTTTTTTGAAAACGCCCATCTCTCTATTTCTCTGCACCTCTGGTGAAACGAAGCATGCACGATTGACTGAGTGAAATATCTATCTATTGTTTCTGCGACTCTAGAGATTGATTTCTTATTCTTGGGAAACAAAGTTGTCATGTTTAAAGTGGTTGTCAGAAAACTAATCCCTTCTTGTTCATTGGAGAAAGTTTCTAGTGACCTCTGAGCTAGCTGGCACACCCATAATTAAGTCTTGTATATTCAGTAGAGACCTAGTCGACTTCAGTCCTACGTCTAAACTACAGGATGCACTATTCTAATGCGCAGAGCCTATTGGGAATATAGGAACTACACTACAATTTACGCTATCCTTGTAAATATGGGGCAGCGTCAAAATCAATTGGTGTTGCGGTGACGCCCTTCTACAGTGCTGCTGCCTTGACCCTACCGCCCAGCTGCTGCACTCACCATTGACTGAGGGAGACCTCTGCTTTCTCTGCTGCCACACTGTCGCCCTGCACAGCTCCCGCCAGAACCGAGGACCGCACGCTGCCCGACTACATCTCCCATAGGGCAGCGCGGTTCCGCGTGAGGTGGGGAGCTTCCGGTTTCCTTCTTGGGCCTTACTTAATCCATCGCGGGCTCGCGCGGGCACAGCCCCGGCCAAGGGCGGGCCCATCTGCACCGTTGCAGCCAGGAGAAGGCAGGGCAGGGTCACACCCTTTTCATCTGAATACTCGCTCCCTGCATCCTGCGAACTTGGTCAGTGACTTTTAACCCTTCTTTATTAGTGCTGCCTGTAAGATACCCTGCCTTAGCCTTTGATTGTATCAGTTTTCTTAAGCATGTGTATAAACAAGGGTATTAGCGAGAGGGGCCAAGGGGTTGTGGGCACTCTTGATCCCTGCAAAAAACACAGTTGATGGACAGAATGCAGAACAAGGTCTTACATTCACCCCAGTACAAAGATCTGGGCCTAAATCCTTCGTTTTTTGCACTCCACACCTCCCTAGGTCGGACAATGGCTATATGCAAATCAGCCTTGACCCTGTGCCTCATGGGAACAGTCCAGCTCGAACTACCAAGCCATGTCTTTCCCAGACTGGAATCAAGCATCCAAGGACCGGTTTCTGGCTATCAGCCTTCTTCAGCCTGGATAGCTTGACTCCAGTGGTGTGGAGAGCCTGGGACTCACGTCTGAGTATACCCAGATGGATTCCCTGGCTATCCACACCACTGGAAAAAGAACCTTTAACCTTAATTTGGTTATTAGTAAATATAATACTGCCCGATCCTCCCCTGTTTATTTAGGTTTTATTGATTTATCATCCGCTTTTGATTTAGTTGATAGGTCAAAACTCTGGTCCATTCTGCTGGATTATAGATTGGACGAATCCCTGGTACATTTCTTGGCATTTCTACACTCTGATCTCAAAGCACAAGTCAGGATTGGCGTGAGTGGGGAGGTGTCGGGTGCAGTTTAGGTAGGAAGGGGAGTCAGACAGGGGTGCATTTTAGCACCCCTGCTTTTTATCATTTACATCAATGGGCTGAGCAATTCCCTGAAACAGTCATCCCCAGACGTCCCTATAATTAATGGTAAACCGTTACCTGTACTCCTTTACGCAGACGATGCGGTCCTTATGGGCCACACTCCAAATTCTCTGTGTATTTTGGTTAAAAGCTTTGTAGAGTTCATGGACGGACTGGACTTACGTGTGAATTTAAAAAAATCGTTTATAATGGCATGCGGACCAGGGAAACGCCAGCTCAATTCTATAATGGTAGGGAACAATAGATTAATTTCCACCCGTACTTTCCCATATTTGGAGATGGTCTTTGCTGCAAACGGCTCGTAGACTGGGCATTTGGCCCACTCCACGAGCAAGTTCTCAAAGGCCATCAACTCAATTTTAAGCCTTCCCCGCCCGAAGAAAACAGGTGCCATTGAAGCGATTTTAAAGATTTTTAAATTGCAATGTGTCACAGTAGCCACATATGGGGCAGATATATGGGGCCTGGCGTAGAATCGGTGCATCCAACAGGAAGAAAATCGGTTTTGTAGAAAGCTGCTGGGTGCACCGGTTTCTACTTCTCAGTATATTTGCCATAAGGAACTTAATGTGCATTTTATTTGTGATTTTATCAATGCCCGACCTGCGCTATTTTGGCACTAGGTTTGGAGGAATAAATCTGCTACTCTAACATTGGAAATTATAACTGAATGCCTTAAGTGCAAGAGAGGAATGGATATTTCTTGGCTCTCGGGGGTCTATCAGAGTCTATGTAGTATTGATAAAGGTAGCCTCTTTTTAGACCCAAGTAGAGCCGATTCATTCCATAATAAAGATTTGAAAAAAGCACTTTATGCACTTTTCAACTCAAAAAGGGTAAGGAGAGAAACTAAGAAAACCACAGTCTCTAGTTATATGGGCAGGGAATCATATAGGTACGCTTTATTAATATTTCCTACCCTGCCAATGACAAACTGGGAAAGATGCCTTTTATTCCGATTGAGGGCAGGAATTGTGAGATTTCTGTTAAATTTTCCTCTAGACTATCGGCCAAACATACATACGATGCCCTGTGATGGAGTGAGCGCACAAACTGATTTGCATTTTTTCTTCTTTTGTAAATATTCCCTAAAATATGTAAAATGTTTTTTAACTCCCTTTTTTTAAAAGCACAGACCGCTTTCCCTGGGGGAATCTTATCAAATGCGCTCTCCTTGGATAATGAAGAAATAGTTTTCCGCACTTGCACTTTCCTGAGAATTAGCCACCGAGCCCGTAAAATGATGGACAATCCTTGACTTTCCTTTGTTCAGTAAATTGTAAAAATTGTCTGGTGTTTATCATGTTTTATCATGTTTTAATAGGGACTTTTATAATACTACTGTAAATTTGTGGATGTGCTTTTATGAATTCTTGGAATTCGAAAAAAGATTTATGAAATGAAATGAATGATGGTGTTGCGGTGGAATATCCACAGCAACACCCATTGCACTCTCCTTTCACGCTAAGTGTAGCACATAGCATGAATGGGTGCCTTATGTACAAGGCAGTGTTAAGCCATATTAAGTGGCTTAACACTGAATTGTGAATAAGGCGAAGCCCATATCGCCACCACAACTTTTGCAAAAGTGGCGTTGTGGTGGTGATAGGGGTTTGTAAATATGCCCCTTTGTTTCTAGTTAGCTAAATAACACCCATGTGTTGTCCTTCGACTGTATTACATTGCATTTGTTAGTGTATTACAAAAAAACAACTCAAAGCAAAGGAAAGGCACATTTTCTATTCAATTTAGAGCATGTTACTTTTGCAAAATGTGCATTATATTTATCAATTCCAGTAACTTGTTTGTTAGATATAACATTACAAAAATACGATTGTATTTCTTTGTTATAGGTACAACCTATCCAATGTTTTAAACTATTTCCTTGTTCATGAGAGCGGCCCTTGGTCTATTTCAGGGAGATCATTTAATCAGTAGAGCATAGAGAGCCCTGGGGTGTACAATACAAGCTTGTGATGTTTCATTTCACTGATGGAAGAGCTGGTTGGAGCGGTCCAGCCTGGCAGGGTTCTCGTAGCTTCCTGGATTCACGTCAGGGCTGATGGAACGATGTTCCAGGCTCAGACCTCTTTTAGATCACCTTAGCACTGACAGCGACTCTATCAGGACCGAAATAGACCGGTGGTATATGCAATTAACTGAATCTATTTCCATGAATTACCACACCAGCTTAATTCTCTGGTACCGAATTAATAATTCACAAAAAGAAAAGCAAAGAAAAGGAGAGCCATTTTTATTTGTAAAATGAAAAGTTTATGCCTTTATGAAGAGTGTTTGTGCGTGCCACAGCAGGTTTTAAATGATGATGCACAATGAATAGGGTGGATATAACAAAACGGTTACCTTTCACTGATGTAGAAATAGTCACGTTCTGAATATTTGCAGATTAGTACACATAATATGCAGAATCAGTCTTAATGCTTCTTTGTAAAAATATATATATGCCACGTGACATACATTATAATTTCAAATCCCTCAGTAGTTCTGTGAGAGTAATGAAGCTTAAGGAACTCAAAAATGCACATACAATATTCTTTTGACATACGGCAGAGGGTATTTTAAGCCTTTTAATACTTGTTCATATCATCACCCATCTAGCAAGCCACTTATATATTTGGTGACTTGCACTTTCAAAAGAGATAGTATGGTACAGCATACAAAATAAAAAAGAATGTGCAGTGCAAAATTAAACACATCAGAAGTCATTCAGTAATTTGTTCCAAAAACTAATTTTGACTTAGTTTATTGTAAATCAGATTAAAAATGTAGCTCACACTGTGTGCAATTATGCAGAGAGATTCTAAGTTTCCTGCAATTAACTGTAGCATGACAAAAATAAACCTTTTACCATAAGTTCCTCCTTTCTTCTGATCACAGATCATTTTAGAAAAATAGATCATAAGAATATAAAGCCAGTGTTCGTTTTCCTCAATTAAACGGTAGCCGGACTGATGCTCTGTGATCTGCATTTCACCGTGGCTGCCAGCTCTGGCACAGCTCCATGCTCATTGTTGTAATCATTGACATCATTTCAAATGTTGCAGTGATTTTGCTCAATTATGTCACAGAACATGTCATGAGTGATGTAACAGGTGAGGCCATGATGTTACAAGCCACTCACCTGAATTCCAGGAAGTACCAATAGGGCAAAACTAGATCATTGAGTTCCTTCTAGGGTCTTCCCCTAGTGACAGGAAATGACACCGTATCGGTGGCAGGCCCAGAAGGGAAAGGGGGTTGGGATTGAGAAAGACAAAGAAGAGGCAGTGGTGCTCCTCTGTGGCAGTTGCAGTGGGGTCTCAAAAGGTCTGTCACCCATTTTGTGGGAACGCCCAGTCAGAGGAGTATCTGTGAATTACAAGCCCAGTGATTTCACTCACAAGGTAGTTGTCAAACAATATCATCAAAACGTATTTGCATGCTATTTGTTCATACCCCAAATAGACATCTAGTAATCCTCTGTCTTTCCAATCAGAAGGCGTGTGCCACCTTTGAGTTGGAGTATGGATTCTCAATAAATCGCTTGACAGATGCAGTCACAATTATCATGTAGTGTTCCATATGTAGTCCTTGTGTCAAGGCGGTATCTACCCAAGTTGTACTCCTAGATCGCATAGAAGGTTCTCAAAAAGTTTATTTTTGCAGAGTCCTGCCAGTGCAAACGTCTATTGTGCGCTTTAAAAATCAAAGGATAGATCCTAAACTCAGATCACAACAAACAAGTATTTAACAAAAATATCTAATGTCAGTATTCTTTCTTTTGGTGGCTTTTTCTTTCTCTAGTGAATCGGATGTTGGAGTGGTCGCCGGGCGATGACTAGGTTGGGGAGCAGCTGCAACCTGAAGCAGAGAGCTGGAATAGAGTTGAGATAAGTACTGTGGGCGAATCAGATGAGAGCAGGACAAATAGGCAGAGCAAAAAAACCGGGGTAGGAGCATTCTTTAAATAGAAGCTGTTCCGTGTTACCAGAAAACAGCAGATGCTGATTTTCGACAGTTACTTCATGTGATTTTGATTGGCAAGTGCACCAGCTGCTGCCACCAGGGTCATGAAAAGTTCAACTTGAGCAAAGTGTTTAGTCTTGGAGTGCACCTGCTGCTGCCCCAGAGTCAAGGAAGGTGCAGATTGGGCAGAGCATTTCATCTTGATAGTTTCTCATCATGAATTTGATTAATTGGTGCACCTGTCACTGTTACCAATACTCTGGAGTGTTCCTATAGATTTTTAATGAGAAGACTATTGAGTTTAGTCAACTGTCTGTTATGGCCAAGAGTTGCCATCCTGCTACCAGGGAAGGACCCCATAGCAATCCACACCACAAGGTGAACATGCAATGTGGGGAAGCAGTAGGGAACAAGGAAAAAGAGGAAATGCCTACCTAAATCAAAGGGGCACAGAGGGTCGTGCAGTGGCTAGGACCATGACACATAAGCAGTGCATAGCAAGGTTGTGAGTTATATTTACTTTTGGGCATGAGGTACACTTACCTGAGATAACTAAAGCTGGTGAATTTTTGTATTTTGATTTGTTAAAAATTGCATGTTTTAACTGACATGTTCAGCTAACTATAATGACCCTTTACCTTTGCTATTTTCGGTTAATTTCGAAGGTTTAAAAAAAAATCTCAAGTAACATATCATTACTGTTCCTAAATTTAACCCTGCTTCCCCCTTTGTTTTTTTAAGTGAATTTCTATTTTTTTGAATGCAAAATAAGATGTTGTTTGCGATGCATGGCGTGAGTAATGGGCACTGGCACCCAACTGCCACGGCATGCGGCCTTTGACCATTCATGAGATGGTCTGTTGGCGGGCACTGCAACCAAACCCTGCATCCTGACTATGTGATGTGACAATATAAAAGATGTTATTTCAAAAAAGGCAGATTTACTGACTTTGTCACAACACCAAAATATAAAAAGTGGGACTATAGGCTTTATCAAGTGGTCAGCATATCAACATATATGAAGCAGACCTATCATCATTGTCAAAAAATCACCTAGAACTGTAATGAAATGTATATTTCAATAAGTCACACAATGCAAAGTTTAGTTAAAGTGATTGCTTTCAACAATGTTTAATAAAGATGTATTTAAAAAATATCAATATGTCTTTAATTCTTTCTTTTAACATTTTTCAACCCAAAAAGACAGTCATAAAAACAACCACATCTAGAACCATGCACTCCAGCTGAAGAGCCTAGAGCTCTAGTTAGGAGTGCTTTAAAAAGACACGGTAAGCTCTCCTGGCGTCCTGGAATCAAAGATCTTTGGGAGACTTCCTACTATTTTTTAATTTTGCTGTGGGGGCTGCACGCTACTTGCAGTCTTGCAAAGCACCAAGCAAATGCTTGCTGATGACCATACCTTTTCTAGGGGCACAGCAAGATAAAAAAAAATTATTAAAAAGCCCTTGCAGCGCGTTATGGGGAACTTCATGATGGAGCAGTTAATAATAAATGAGCTGCTCCTGAAATTCATTTATTGTATGTTTTGCACTCTTACTTTTTTTTTAGGTGTCCCAGGGCCCACCCGGGAAACCCACATATTTCTTTTTTGTTTGGGACAGCATGGGGAGCCTCATAGCCCCACAATATTTCTCATGTGGGAAGTCATAGAGAGTCCCAGGGCCCCGTGCTTCCTGCAGACTCCCATCGCGAGAGCTGGCCATTTTTCAAGTTTTTGGTGGGTATCCACAATCCTGCCTTTGTTCGGGGCCACGGGGGAACCATACAGCCTCCCCAGCCAGTCAATGGATTTGAAAACACCTGTATGGATACAGGTGTTTTCAAATCCATTGATTGTTTTTTCCCCACTGTCTGATGTTGATGCTTCATACAGGCCACTGTTAAGAAGTGAAGTATGAAAGCTGAGAACATTAAAAAATATTAAAATATTTTTCTATGTTGTACTAAAGTTATGAACAAATAATATTGCTTCCTGTTTTGGTTGCAAAATATTAAAATGAAATCCTAATATATTGTTCTTTGTTTATATTTTTGTATAGTGGTTCAAGATTGAGATATATTCTGTGTGCCAAAGCACTAAACTAGTGATGGATTCATGAAATCACTACTCATATACTCATCCCATCATCCAGAAACTGTAGGTGCATTCACTGAATGACTCAGGTAGTACCCATATACTAAGCCAATCATCCACACAGTAACTATGCATGGATCCAGTCACCCAGGCAGTACCCATACACCCATTCAGTCACCTAGGCAGTGTTCCTGTACTCATCCAATCACCAATGCAGTACTCATGCACTTATACAATCAGCCTGGCACTACCCATACACTCATCCAATCACCCGGGCACTAATGATACACTCATGCAAACATCCTGGCACTATACATTCACTCATACAATCACCCAGCCACTATCGATGCACTCCTGCTATCAGTTAGGCACTACCCATGCACTCATCCAATTACCCAAGCACTATCCATGCACTCTTCCAATCACCTTGGGAGTTTCACATACACTCATCCAATCAACAAGCCACTTCCCATGCAGTCACCCAATCATCCTGACAATGTCCTTACACTCATCCAATCACAGAGGCACTACCCATGCACTCATCCAATCACTCTGGCACTACCAATATACTTATCTAGTCACCCAAGCACTAGCCATGCACTCATGGAATCATCCAGGCACTACTTCTACACTCAGCCAGGTACTAACTATGCTCTCATCCAAATACCCAGGGACTACCCATACACTCATCCAATCATGCAGGCACTACCCATGCACTCATTCAATCCTCCTAGCAATACACATACACTCATCCAATCATACACGCATTACACATCCACTCATCCAATCACCCAGGTACTACGCATACACTCATCCAATCAACCAGGCACTACCCATGCACTCTTTCCATAACCATCACACTACCCATGCACTCATCCAATCAAGCAAACGTTACCCCTGAAGTCATCCAATCACTCAGGCAGTACCCATGCACTAATCCAATCTCCCAGGCACTTCCCATGTACTCATCCAATCCCCCCCACTACCCATGAACTCATTCAACCACCCAGGCACTACTCAACACATATCCAATCACCCAGGCACTACTCATGCACTCATCCAATCACCCAGGCACTACCCATGAACTCACCCAAACAACCAGGCACTACCCATGTTCTCATCCAATCAGCCTAGCTCTATCCATACACTCATAAAATCACCTAGGCAGTACACATGCACTCATCCAATCACCCTTCCATTACCCTTAGACTCATTCAATCACCTAGCCACTACCCATGCACTCATCCGATCACCCTGGCAGTACCCATACATTTACCTAATCACCCAAATGCTACACATGCACCCATGCAATCATCCTGGCACTACTAATGCATTCATACAATCACCAAGGTACTACTCATGCTTTCATCCAATGACCCTGGCACTACACATACACTCATCCAATCAACCAGGCACTACCCATCCACTCATCCACTCACCCAGTCAGTACCCATACAGTCATCCAATCCAATCACTCAGGTACTGTGCATGCACTCATCCAATCAACCAGGCACTACCCATGCTCTTATCCAAGCACCCTCACAATACCCATACTACCATCCAATCAAGAAGGTGCTACCCATGCACTCATCCAATCACTCCGGCACTATCTCTATGCCCTTCCAATCAGCTAGACAGTACCCATACACTCATCCAATCACCTAGGCACTAACCATGCAGTCATCTAATTACTCAGGCAGTACCTATGCACTCATCCAATCATCCAAGTACAACCCATGTAGACATACAATTACCCAGGCACTACACATACACTTAAAGAATCACACATACACAACTCTTGGATTCATTCTAACACGTACACACTACTTATGCACGTATTCAATCATCCATGCATTACTCATGTTCTCATCCTAACACCCATGCAGCACTAATGCACTCATTTATTCATTTAACTTATCTCTTAACCCGAAAAGTCAGTTCTGAAAAGAAACATTCTTTTTAGGAACTGATTTTGTATATTTTGTAGTTTTTCATTATTTTTTTGTTTTTTTAGAAACAAAATGGCAACAAAAATAACATAATTGTGACCACTAACTAAAAAATTGTGGTTGAAGTGCTGCAACAAAAAAAAATAACAAGTATGGTTTTTCACATTCTGCAAAATGATATCTTATTGATAGGTCACATTCCTGACCTTTTGTTTTGGCATAGGGCAGCGCAGCAATATGCCTTTGCAGAGCTATCCAGCACCCAGACATCTTATATGAGGACCTAAGTGTTTGCACCGATTTTAAGACCAGCTATTTTCTGGCCTTAAAACTGCCTTTAATTGGACTTAGCAGCAGTTTTGGGGGTTATTGACCTACTGGGATTTCCTTGTACATGTTGCAAAGTGTTTTTTTTCACGAGAATGCCTTCCTTGCATCTCATTTTCATTAAGTCCCATTAACAGAAGTAGCGATTTTATAAATTCATGTGTACGCTGGAAAATTGCCGCTAATTGCAGTTTGCGGCAACTGGTAAATAAAGTGATAAACAAAGTGGCGTAACATCAAAAAATGTATGCCCCCTAATCTCTTTTACTAGCATATCACAGCCATATAGTAAAAATAAATATTTTCTATATCTCATTTTTATAATTGCTCCCTTACCTGCTAATTTCACTTCATCAGATTAATAGGGGATGACATGCTTTCGGAGACTCCCGCTCCCACCATGTACTGCAGGAGCAACCTATCCTGTGCGGTCTATGCAATCAAGGGAACTATTTCCAGCACTATGCCTCTAATATCATTATTTATCAAAAATGACTGTCCATACTTTTTCCACCCTGCAGAGTGAGTTCAACATTAGACTGAAAGTGCAAAGTGGGGCTCAACTTGATTGTTCCATGAAAACTAATGGTCCTACACTCAAGCAAAGCATTGAACAAATGGTTCTCCATCAAACTGAATCATTCAGCCAAATGCTGCAATTGTGTTTAGCTCAAACCTAGAATACAAACTACTTTCTAGTCTAGAAAGAACTTCCAAGCATTTGTGAATACCCACTGTAGAGAACGTTCAGTACTGTACTGAAACATCATGTGACATTTGACTGCAGTGTTATATGTAATTTGAAATGCTGACTTAGTACTTTCACAAATTATCAGATACTCCTATAGTGCCCACACCGCCAGCGCTCGTTCCACACTGCGCACGTTAACACTTACATACCAAGGAAACTCATGAGACATATTTGTGGGAAACCGTGGTGCAGGTTTATTTCGTACAACAAGTAGCTGATAAAGTGGGTCATCTTACAGGCGATCCAATGCGGCAGCCCCTCACTGACCCGCATGCCTAAGGAGCCATCTTGCACGGCGAGTCGATGCTCTGACGGTGCAGTAAATTATCACTTTATTTCGTTCTACTCCCGCCCCCCCTGTCAGGGCGGAGCGATGAGGCACACCCCCGGTCGGTTCAGGCCCCCCGACCGCCCGAAGGACTAACGGGGCGCCAACGCTGTTTCCTGGAACCCCCTCGGCTCCAGGTTCTTGGCTCAGGCACCCTTACTGTGCCAGGCAGAGGTATTTAGACTGTATCCTTCTGCCGCAGAGGTACCCCTACTGTCCATCTGCTTCCAGATCGCCCTGTGACTCCGCCTGCAACACAAAACTTGACCATTAAAAGTTCCAACTTTCGCCCTCCGCTCTGCTGCTGGGTCAGGGTTAGGGTGGGAACAGCGCAGAGCAGCCTGAGGAACCGATGCGGCAGGAAAGACCGAGCAACGTGCTGGGCCTGCTGTAAAACCTTTGGGAACGCCCCCCCTGCCTAGGAGCGCCCTCCCATTGGCCGTTTAGCGAGGAGGGGGGTTGCGCTGCATGCTCCTCTCGCGCGACGTGTGGGACTAAGACGCTGTCTCGCCCATGCTCCCCTCTGTGTCGCGCGGCCAGCGGCAATCTCCAGATGTGTTTTATTCCGGGGTCGCTTATAGTTCTTTGTGTTGATTGGAAGAAAGGCTCAGTGTTTTTCCACTCTAAATAAAATAGCACTAAAACTAACCTGTGCACCTTGTCTGCACTGGCCAATTGATAGCTGTCCAAAGCCCAGAGCATTGAGTAGTTCCTCTAGCTATACCAACAGTTCATTCTTTTGTAGGATCCACATTCAAATGTTATCTTCTTATACAGAATTTCTAGGTATAGGGCTGTCTCAAGGATGTAAGGACTGATTGCACCACGAAATTATGTGTTTGAGTCTCAGCGATAGGGAATAACCATGGCCCATGGCGTTATCATGTCCTTTTCCATTCTTATTTACTTACCTGTTGTTAGCAGGTGGTGATAAAGGAAACCGGGACCAATGTTGGTTTTGGTACATGACTCAAGGGGTTGAGAGTGTGACAGAAGGCAGGAAAGACTCCGGGCCAGCAAGGGGCGGGTCTTTCCGTGCCCTCTCCCAGTGTTAGTGGGTTCAAGTGAGGGCTGGGCTTTGCCTGAGTTCACGTGAAAATTAACTGGGTGCATTTCTAACATTTAATTTAGTCCTAGTGCTCCTGCACATGGTAATCATGGGCGCAGGACCACTGGGCTAATTGGAATCAGCCCCTTAATGGTTTAGACATGGGACACGGGCCAGGGAGTCAAAGCCAGATCTAATACGGGCCGCAGGAAACCACCACTGGCAAAGGGAACATCAGAAGCACTGCCGGTAAAAGCCAGCGAGAAAAGATGAACGCTGATTGGGCGCAACTTTTTTTGTAGTCACGAACCGCCCAATAAAGGAAGGAGGGCTTAGAGGGCAAGGAGATGACCATCACCTCATCGCCTTGGAAAGAAGTCACAACAGTGCTATGCAGCGAGACTTGGCCATGCTTGGCAGCCTACAGATGAGGCAAGAATGCTGACTGGCTGGCACAAGCAATGAATCACTTGGGCACCTCGAGCCTGTGTGGTGGCTCTTGTGTGGTGACAAAGCCAAGATGCAGGATAGTCCGAACAGGAGATCCTGTCTCGCGTTGGGACGGCCAGCTGCTTAGGTCGCTCATTGCAGAATGGATCGGAGAGGGCGGCGGTCCCCTCGAAGACGCGTCATCAGGCAATGGATGTGAGCACGGGTCAAGGTTAACAAAACTGTTGCTGGTTGCTGCATGGTGGCTAGGGCAGCCGACTTTGCAGTCTGCTATTTGAATCAGATCATTAATGAAGTGGATAGTCTGACTGGTAACTCGACCCACCAAGCGTAGCAGACAGGCTTTGCAGACGAGGGCCGCAAGGTGAAAGTAAGAAGTATGGGGTAGACAGGCACGGGCTAGTAAGAACTGGCTTCAACAAATCTGCAATACAACCCCCACGAGTAAGGAGGAGCCAGGAGATTAGGTCAGCAATGCCGCCCGAAAGGACCTTTGGTCCGGCATGCGCAAATGTGGATCTGGGAAGGAATTCATCTTTGATAAGGTCACTTTTGGTGGGGGTCAGGGTTCAAAGTTACAACCTACGCCTCAGCCTCCATCTTACATTTTGGAAGTTGGTTTGCTCCCCCAGGAAAAACCAGTGCCACTGGACAAGGAGATAGACGAGGAGTGACTCCGGGAAAAGAACAAAGGCACCAAACTGTTGTTAGTTTTGGCCTTTCTACTTCTAATTTAGCTACAATTTTGGAATGTCCTTTATAAATCAAATGGTATCACAACTGTATAGTAACTGTGCCCTATGTTTTTCCAAGTCGTTAACTTTAACTCTATACAACTTTTGCTACATTCTCGCATGGAAACGAGCGCTGGCATAAGGGCCATGCGCAGGTGTCCGGGCCTTCAGGAAGAGGTTATTTCCCAAGGACCGAGACCAGTGCAGGAAGTTTCTGTTCCCACTCGTCGAGGTTGACAGAGCCATAGATTTCTGGTAATTCAGTAAGGGACTCTGGGGCTCTATTTGTGCGTCAACATCTAGACTCGCTTTATATAGCAGCTGTTCATTACAATTCATGCGTCTTCTCTTTAGGGGACAGGATATGGCTGCGCTAGGAAAGCGTGGTTAATGAAAGCCCTGAGCAGTGAGATAAACTCTGCGCACTTTTTGCCCCTCCCCCTGTTTTGGACAAGAATACTATAGTATGCAGGAGAATTGATTTGGGCAGCCTAGATAATAAGACATGATGGATTATCGGGCCTAGCACTTCACTCTTCACTCTCTAGGCCATGGGAGCATCTTTGTGTAATGTAAGTTATCCCCGAGGACTTCCCTCCCGAATCTGGAATAGTGAGTGACCAGGCATTTTATTTTATTTATTTTATACATTTTATATATAGCGCTAGCTAGACCTGGGGCGTCAGAGCGCTTTGCATACGTAGGTGCATAACATAGCATGACAGAGGCATGCATACAGATAAAAGCCAAACATTATAAGTAGTCGTATATTGCATAGCAGGACATAACGGTGCATGAGGATATAAGCAACACATTATAATTTGGCATGCAGTGAAGGATAGAGGGGGAGCTCTCGAGGTTGAAAACAGTCCAATCTCCACTTATCCATGATGGGCAAATAAGCAGGAAGTCAACTAGGTTATTGGAGTCTTGGTTCTTTGAAAAGAGAAAGTAAATGGCTCTGTATGCCCGAGCGTTACCAGGCCAGACTCTGCCTGACCAAGTGTGGCAGATGCCGAGCTAGCATGTTTCCTGGGAAAGTTTCAGAAGTTAAATCAACTGGTTCTTTAGTCCAAAGAATAGAAGAAAACGGGTTTAGGAAGCAATCCCCTCCATCTCCCCTTCGCAGGGTTACATTATATAAATGCATTTAGTCAAGTGCGAAGCATAGTCGGGCTTCAAGTGTGATGAAAAAAACTAGAGGCCTCTCGAAGGGTTGAGGCCAATGTAAATAACGGCTAGGCTTAAAAACACTTAAGCTAAACATCGGTGCTTGGCATGGTGTTCGCCTGTCTTGCTGCTTCGGTCACTGCATTCAGATACATATTACAACCTATAAGGTTACACATACAACAATCCAGGACTATTAGCTTTGTCAATGGTTGTTAGTTTCATAAAATAAATAAGCAATGACTTGGAGAGAATCACTACACCTGTGCGCAGGCTCAACATCCTGCGATTCAAAAGAGTTTAACCTAGTTCACACTGGTCCAGCAGCGGTGGCAGAGAGGCAATGTCTGGAGTATTCGGGATCACTGGCAGGCTAAGGCTAGGGTTCTGGTCCCGACAGATATGGCAAGGACAGCTTTGTCCAAGAAACCCGCCCTTGCCCTTCTCATTTTCAGAAGACAGGTTTGTGTTGCCAAACCCCTTGAAAGGGGCTTGGCCACAGCCGCCCGTCCTAGGTAACATGACACTGTTCAAACACGGATGATGGAGGTCTCAGGACAATGTTGTTTGAGGCAAAATACTACGACACCCTATACTGGTTTCTGCCAACCCAGGGTCTAATCTTTCTAAAAATGTTAATAATTTCAAGGTCAACTGAATGGCATGGTGTAATCACAGGGTTCCCAATTGCACGAAGCAACCTTTATGTAAGCAGCAAAGATACATAGGGTAAGATTATGTTCGCACTTACAGTGTTGCACAGCATATAGAAGGAGACTATGGACAGAACACACACTAGGAAACAGACAAGGCCCTTTGCTCTGCTGGAACAGGTCCCTGTGACATTCCAGCCATGATGCTTTCTGTGACATAGCACTGGGAGCATTCTACATAGTTGGATTCTAGAATAGCAGTAGCGGCAGTTGAAGTGGTTCTATTGCTGTGAGGAGATGTACCTGCTTGCTCTGGAATAAAGACTTATCTAGATACTTTCTAGTGTGAATTATGAACTTTACAACTGCCGATGATTGATGGTGAATAAATGGAGCAAGCAGAGTAAAGCTTTCATCATTGGATTTCTTTCCACTTGTAAGATTTCTAATTACTTCAAGAAAAACTGACTATTTTTGTTTGAAAGGAAAATATCCGACTGCTGACTCAACCAGAGGATTTGAGAATAATCTTACAAAAATGGAAGGCGCCAACCCCATCGGGGAATGGCATCGTTAGTGGCAGCCAAAGGGCCGACCCGGAGCCGGGTCACTTCCGGTTTGCGTGACCCGGAAGTGAGCGTCACGTCAGGGCCAATGGAAACAAAGGTCGAGGTACGCCCCAGAAGCGTTAGTAGGGCGCGAGGCTTAAAAGCCCGCGACCAGCCTAGAGGCCCCCTCTTTGTCCGCTGATCATCCAGGAGTCGGACGTCTCCAAGAGAAGACATCGTGGGAGCATTGCGTTGGAGTATACAGCGAGAGTTACCCCGACTCGTGGTTTAGGTTAGCGGGCCTTGCAGTGTGTGCTAGATTTCCTTAATTTTACAGCCTTTCGTGCTTAGTTTCTGGATTTAAATATTGTTGGCAGGGGGGGGGTTTGCTGCGGTAAATCCTCGTGTCCGGGGGGAGGGCGAGCGCTGGCGCTCGATCATCCGATTTCCTGGGCCCGGGCCCATCCGTGGCGCGGTGGGCCTAAAAAGTCGTTTGCGTCTCTCGATAAGTTTTAACGTTGTTTTCTTTAAGTGCAGGATGCCGTCGAAGAAGGTACCGAAGGGTAAACAACCCGCAGCCAAGAATGAGGAATTCCTTGCCTTTACGGAACTGCTGGAGTTCACAAGAGAGAAGGGCATGGATTGGGTACTAAAGAATATGAGAGACGGGGCTAAAGCAGATGCGAACTCTCAGGAGGAGAGGGGGAGAGGCAAAAGAGCGAAGCAGACCCCAGAAAAACTTAGAAGCTCGGCAAGAGGCAAGCGGTCTAGGCCAACGGATTCACGACCAGTATCACCAGGTGAGGGGGAGGTGCCAGAGACAATTGATTCGAACTCAGGCGCAGAAAACGACCCAGATGACGCCGATGGGCTGTATGAGGCAACTAGGCCTACGCAGATAGGAGGGTTCCCCGTCACTTCTGTGGGGGGGTCCGGTCCGCACGGTATGTTACCGCCAGTACTGGCACAGCCGGGTAGCGGAGTGTCACAAGTTTGGGTTCAGCCCGGGGGGGTCGCTCAGTTACCAGGGATGCAATTATATGGGTCGCATGGTCAAGCGATAGGTAGCAGCCCGGTAAGCTCAATGTTTCCTGCTTACACAGCTCACGGGTCCCCCTTAGCGATGACTGCTTTCTCTAATCTAGGGTGTCCAAGTCAGGGCTCAAGGGCGAATGCCGTGGGTGATGTTGCGGGTCCCTCTAATGGCCAGATGCATGGAGGGTTTGGGGGGCAACCAGCTGGTTCCCCATTATTAGCGTTCAGCCCCCTAATGTTCGGTTCTTCCTCGATGACCTTATCGCCATCCGCGGGGATAACTTGGCACGTGCCAGCAGATATGAAGGACAGGATACTCAGAGGCGAATACATAGAAGTGTTCGACCTTATCAATGCGGGGTTGGCGGCCGGAAAGCCCAAAGCCGGGAAGGAGGGAGATTACAATCAGAAGAAATCATGGGTAGAATGGTCCATGAAGAATTGGATCACGGGATTTGCAATATATGCCGCTGTTATGCTTGAGAAGTATCCTGTGTTAGGCCCACAAATGATGAGCTATATATCATTGATACATGGAGCGGCAACGGAGTTTCCAGGCCAGGGGTGGCTGAAATACGATAAAATGTTCAGGCAGATGAAGGCAGTTCACCCGGGTATAGCTTGGGACCAACGGGAGATTAATTTGTGGCATACAGTCTTTTATTCCACCCCTTCATGTCCTACCCCAGTACCCTCAACTCAGAGCCAGTCCTTTCGGACTGACAAAGGGGTCGGTGAGAAAAAACAGGCCTGCTGGCAGTTTAATAGAAATGAGTGTACCAGGGGGGCCTCGTGTAAATTCAAGCACTGCTGTTCCTACTGCGGGGGTACCTCTCATCCCGAGATTAGGTGTTTTAAGAAAACCGGTAACCCCAAGGAACAAGCCAGCCACAGTGCCCCAAAAGGAAAGCCAGCTAAGACCCCTGACAAAACTTCCAACTCCAATTAAACGGCATGTCCTGACACACCTCCTCAGTAAATACGATAATCTTGGGGAGGCTCAATTCCTACTGCATGGTTTTACAATTGGCTTTCGTATCCCGTCTTCAGCCCCACCTTCCAATGTCCCACCTCGCAATCAGAGCTCAGTGTTGCGGAATATGGCAGCAGCTCGAGAGAAGATCATGAAGGAGGTAGCATTGGGGCGGGTTGGGGGCCCTTTCACAGAACCACCTACCCATAATCTGGTTTGCTCTCCTTTGGGTCTAGTTCCGAAAAAGGAGGAGGGTAAATTCCGTCTGATCCATAATCTGTCGAGTCCCCCAGGGCTCTCAGTGAATGATAAGTTAGACCCGGATCTGTGCTCAGTGAAGTATACCAAATTTGACACGGCTATTGAGAAATTGCAGGCATTGGGGGAGGGAGCCCTAATGGCTAAAGCCGATATTGAATCAGCCTTTCGATTACTGCCCGTGCACCCGGACGACACCAGGTTCTTGGGCTTCACATTTGACGGTAACTATTTTCTGGATTTGTGCATGCCTATGGGGTGTTCTATTGCCTGTGCAGTTTTCGAGACTTTCGCAAGGTTCCTAGAATGGGCGGTCGAGCAGTTTCTGGCTTCGGACAACTCACATGCTGTAGTCCACTACCTGGACGATTTTCTGTTCATGGGTCCCGAGGGTTCCCAGTCGTGCAGGAAGGCCCTGCTGGGCTTCCAGCGCTTGGCTGAGGCGCTCGGAGTACCTTTGGCGGCGGAAAAAACCGAAGGCCCGACCACGTGTTTGACCTTCCTGGGCATAGAGATTGATACAACAGCAGGAGTGTGCAGGCTGCCAAAACACAAGGTCGATGCCTTTAGGGCCGCTATTGATGGCTGCCTGGGGGCAAGGAAGGTAACCTTACATCAGCTACAAGTTCTTCTGGGCCAACTGAACTTTGCTCTGCGGGTCATTCCTATGGGCAGGGCCTTCTCCAGGAGTATAGCGAGGGCGATGTCTGGACTGCGGGCCAAACACCACAGAGTGAGGCTCTCAGCCGAAGTTAGAGAGGATCTTATGATTTGGAGAAGTTTTTTGAGGGACTTCAATGGCACGGTATTATGGCGAGCAGCCTGTTCTTCTAATACGGATCTTGAGCTATTCACCGACGCTGCAGGTAGTATTGGTTTCGGAGCTATATTCGGTCAAAAATGGTGTATGCAGTGCTGGCCAGATGACTGGATCGAGCGAGGCCTGACTACTAACATTTCCTTCCTTGAACGTTTTCCCATAGTGGTAGCTTTGCACTTGTGGGGGGATCTGCTGGCAAACAAGAGTATAGTATTCTGGTCGGACAATATGTCCGTAGTCATGGTGATTAATAGCCAGAGGGCCACCTGTACTTGGGTACTCAGGTTGTTGAAAGAATTGGTTTTGCAATGCCTGAGCCATAATGTCCAATTCACTGCGAAGCATGTTCCAGGTGTAGAAAACAAAGCGGCTGATGCATTGTCTCGTTTTAAGTTAACAGAGTTCCGGGAGCATTGGCCCCAGGCGGAGACGTCAATGTCAGCCTTCCCAGCGGAGCAATGGAAGTTTGGTGCCCCACAGCCCCCGAGTTGATATCTGCATCCTTGGCTCCAAGGACTTTGAGTACGTATCAGAGGTCATGGGAGTCGTATATGGCATACCTGAGGGGGGTGGGCGTAGCGGACATCTTTGCCCCCCAGAGTGTATTAGGTTTCATCGTGCAGCAGAAAGACCAAGCGAAGTCGGTAGCATTCATGAAAAGGCAGTTGTCGGCGTTAGCATTTTATGCGGGTCTACGGGGGGTGCCTGATCCGACAAAAGATCAGAGAGTTAGAAGAGCAATGAGAGGTTGGGAGCGCCTAGCGCCCGGGGAGAAAGATTGTAGGAGGCCGATAGATGTAGAAAAACTGATAAAAATCTTAGGAGCTCTCCCTTTCGTTTGTTTCTCCCAGTATGAGACACAATTGTTCCGGGTGGCCTATACCTTAGCTTTTTGTGGGGCGTTGCGAATTTCAGAATTACTTCCAGCGTCTAAATCGGATAAGGAAGGGGGTCTGAGGTGCTCTGATATAATCGAGTCCAAAGGTGTCCTGCGGCTAAGGGTGCGGAGATCGAAAACGGATCCGCTGGGTAGAGGTACCTGGTCACAACTGGGTAGAGTAGAGGGTGAGCCCTTCTGTCCGGTCAATTTGCTGAGGGTATTTCTCCAAGTCAGGCCCCAGGGAACCGATGATAGACTCTTGATTCATGAGAATGGGTTACCCCTTACCAGGTTCCAGTTCACTCGAGTAGTACAAATGGCCTTGGCACGGATCGGTGTGGATCCGGCCAGATTTACATCACATTCGTTCAGAATTGGAGCAGCGACAACGGCTGCTGGCCTAGGCCTACCTGAACAGGTAATCAAAAGGTTGGGTCGCTGGAAATCATCTTGTTATGAACGTTATATCCGCCCGCAATTAGTCTGACGTATCTTTCGCTTGTGTTCCTTTTGTGAGAATCGGCTGCCTGTATCTCTTCACATTTACTCTTCATATTTACTTTAGGTACCTCCCCTAAGAGAACCCAAATCTGTTGGTGTGGCCACTCCTTCATTCGCAGGGCCGGGGCGCACTTCGAAAAGACACTCAGGGACAGGGTGACCATGATGCGAGGTTGTGACCATCATTGGATGGGGATAGGCGGGCAGCGCCTGGCGGACGTCCCGAGGGATGTAAAAGCGGCTTTGGCAAAAGGCATGCCTTCGCCAGATGTATTCGTGTTGCACTGCGGAGGCAACGACATGATTCCAGGCGGGAGGAGAGAAGTGAAGGAGTCCCTGTTTTCTACCCTAGCAGCAATCAAAAACATTTTCCCAGAAGCTATAGTACTGTGGTCGGAAGTCATCCCGAGACTCGTGTGGGCTCGGGGCGCACCCATGAAGGCAATAAACAGATCTGTCAAAAGACTGAACCAATCGGTGGCGGAAATCCTGAAAAAATCGAGTATTAAAGCGATTCGCCATAAATTAATTCAGGCAAAAAGGCCGGAGCTATATGCAAAGGACGGAGTCCACCTGTCGGAGGCGGGTATGGAGATATTTATAGAAACAGTTCTAGGAGCCGTCTCCGAAGCCCTTGAGCGCAGGGGGGGGAGGTCGAGTCCGCCAGTAAGCTCCTCGTCCTGTGGCGGGGTTCCGGACAAGAATACCACGGGAACTTCTTGTCTAGAGACAGTTAACTCTGAACAGGTTTGCTAAATCAGTATGGACTCTGGGCTGGCGGGAGAGTTGGGGCCGACCTGCTGGTGGCCTTGGCTTTTCAGCCCTACCCCAGAGGCCGCTGGTTGCCCAAGTGGGCGCTTTCCTCATCTGCGGCTCTGTTGACCAGAAGGGGGTTAACGTTATGGGGCAGGTGATCTGGATTGTGGCCTGCTGGCGCAACCCTGAAGTCAAATAAAAGGCCCAGTGGAATGGGCGGTGAATGTATATATTGTATTATAAGTGCAAGTTTATTCTTAAGTACTGTATTGGAATACGTATGAATAAATAAAGACATTGCTGGGTCAATGAGGTAATTGACCAGAGAACTAAAATTTTTTAATAAACAAGCAGCACACTGCAGAAAATCAAGTACGACTCCCGAGTTTGATGTGGGGTTGGGTCCTTGTAAAGCATGCAGTGTGGCGGGGGGAGAATGCACTTTGTCTGCCATCTATGGAAGGCGCCAACCCCATCGGGGAATGGCGTCGTTAGTGGCAGCCAAAGGGCCGACCCGGAGCCGGGTCACTTCCGGTTTGCGTGACCCGGAAGTGAGCGTCACGTCAGGGCCAATGGAAACAAAGGTCGAGGTACGCCCCGGAAGCGTTAGTAGGGCGCGAGGCTTACAAGCCCGCGACCAGCCTAGAGGCCCCCTCTTTGTCCGCTGATCATCCAGGAGTCGGACGTCTCCAAGAGAAGACACCCACCCACCCATCCCTATTAATAAGGATTCAATTAGGGCAATAGCGGGGTTCCGGACAAGAATACCACGGGAACTTCTTGTCTAGAGACAGTTAACTCTGAACAGGTTTGCTAAATCAGTATGGACTCTGGGCTGGCGGGAGAGTTGGGGCCGACCTGCTGGTGGCCTTGGCTTTTCAGCCCTACCCCAGAGGCCGCTGGTTGCCCAAGTGGGCGCTTTCCTCACCTGCGGCTCTGTTGACCAGAAGGGGGTTAACGTTATGGGGCAGGTGATCTGGATTGTGGCCTGTTGGCGCAACCCTGAAGTCAAATAAAAGGCCCAGTGGAATGGACGGTGAATGTATATATTGTATTATAAGTGCAAGTTTATTCTTAAGTACTGTATTGGAATACGTATGAATAAATAAAGACATTGCTGGGTCAATGAGGTAATTGGCCAGAGAACTAAAAATTTTTAATAAACAAGCAGCACACTGCAGAAAATCAAGTACGACTCCTGAGTTTGATGTGGGGTTGGGTCCTTGTAAAGCATGCAGTGTGGCGGGGGGAGAATGCACTTTGTCTGCCATCTATAGACTTTCAACAATTTAACTTGGTCAGGTGATTTATGGACTCTTATTTACATTCTGAAATAAATGAATTATCTTGACTACCGTTGGATAATCCTAGCGCTGAGAATATAATTACAGAGGATACTTTTGTGAGTAAATTCATGTTGCTGAGCTCTTTGGAAGCAATCACTAAGGTAATTACCTTCAAAACAGCCCAGGACCGTTGGTGGAATTCACTCTTAGGCCGCATTATTCGAATGGCAGCAGGATTCCATTCTTCGCGAGGTCAGGCCCTTCTTCATTCTTCAAGTCCAAGGAGGGTTCCGGATGATGTCTGCCTTGACTGGAAGTTCCACGAAGATAAGCAGAACTCATACAGACGCAGTCCGGAACGAGTCAGGATAGTTAAATCATCACATAAGGTCATTCAACGTAACCTTACGCAGCGGCCTTTTTTCATCTTCCCTGACAAGGTTTCTGCTGACTGTCAGAGTTTCCCGGAGGACATTCACGGAACAGAACAACCCTGGGAAATGATTTCACAGCAGAAATTTTTGTATATATTTAAAGAGCCCACAACAATGAAAGCTTCTGTGTCTCCGAACTGTATGGTATTTTTATTTTTTATTTTTACAGATTTCTTCGGTTATGCACACCGCATATCGTCATTACTAATTGCCAAGTCAATATCAATTGGTGATCATTATAATGTACTTACACAAAGCTTTTGCATTATAAGTATTAAGCAATTAACATAATTATTGTAGTTTACACTGGAGTTTGAACTTAATCTGTTTTCCAATGTCACCACTTTATACTGTATAGCTTATTAATTGTATCTATATATTTATTGTTTAAAATATGGCATCACAAGGTTGTGGGTTAGTTCCACGCATACCATTTTTACCCCGCCACGGAGAGCCAATAATTAAATGGCCTGATTGGAAGGATTACTTTCCAAATTATAACGCGGCTCTGTAAGAAGAACATTTTCACCTTCCAGAAAGAAAAAGATGCTACTACACAGTTTAGGACCAGAAGGAATTAGGGTATTTATTCAAATGGAGAGGAAAGTTAGGCCTTCGATAAATGCTTATGTCTTTCTAGGAGCCCTAGAAGACCTGGATTTTCTCTATCATACTACAGTGTGTATTGGTATCAATAGATATGATTTTTTTCAGAGAAAACAAAATAAATCTGAGTCTGTAGAAGACTATGTTTCCTCCCTCAAAAAATTGGCCATTAAGTGGGAATTTGGCACGTTACATGATAGCTTTATTAGAGATCAACTCGTTATGCATTCAAATAATTCTTCCATCCAGCAAAAGTTATGGGTATGTGGTGATGCACTCTTGAATGAAATTATTGCCATAGTTAAAAAAGCGGAAATGTCAAAAAGATGAGCTAAAGTTGCATTGAAAAGCACTGAAGAGTGTCTGGTTGTCAGTAAAGTCACTCATAGCTAAGGTGATACAAAAAGAAATGAAAAGTGTAACTTAACAGATACCAGTAAAAATACATAACTAATAACAAAAGTGAAATTGAGCACAAAGGTGTGGTGTGTTATAGATGTGGATATAATGGTCATGTTGCTACAGATAAAAAGTGTCCTGCTTTAAAATCCAAATGCACATATTTCGGTATAATAGGTCATTTCGGAATAGTTTGCAGAAGAAGGTTAAATAGAATCAACCAAAAATGGTTGGATGTGTTGATGATAAAAATACAGAATGTTGTATTAATTTAGATTCTTCTGATGATGACGATATACTGTGCATAGATGATGCTTTAGACTCAGACAATGAAGTCTTAAATGTGAATGTAAAAAAAAAACCTGTTTGTGACATATTAATTGGTGGAATACAATTACAAAGTGTACCTGATTCGGGCTCTCCCTATACTAATATTCAATGTAATGTATGGGAAGAACTATTTGCTAAAACATTAAATAAGAAATTAAAACCTCCTGATATACAGCCCGTGACATTTACAGGTGAACAAAATCCCCATGGTAGGATTTGTAGAAGAAATCTTTCAATTTGAAGATAGAAGAGCAATTGGTAAACTCTATATAGCAGAAAGAGGACCTTCTGTATTAGGGTGAGTAGACCATGGAGCACTAGGTATCAGCCTCAATCCTAAAAAATACTCAGGTTATGCTCTTAGAGGATGGTAATTCACATGTTATCAACAACATTATTGATCAATTCCCTACAGTATTTTCAGGGGAAGTCAGAAAATTAATTGGATTCACACATAAAATAGTATTGAAGGAAAATGCTGTACCAATATGTCATAAGCCCAGGAACATCCCTATTAGTGTGAGGGAAGGAGTTATGTCTGAGTTAGATATACGAGAGAAGAAGGGCATAATTGAACCCGTAGAGTGTGCAGAATGGTTGGCCCCACTTGTAGTTGCACGCAAACCTGATGGCCGTTTGCGCCTATGCATGGATTTGAGAGACCTTAATAAAAATATTGTAATTCACAATATCCCTTTACCAAGAATAGACAAAGTTTTAGCTCAATCCAAATGTATAAAATGGTTCTTGACCATAGATTTAACCTCAGCTTACCACCAGATCCAACTGTATGACAGCAGCAAAAACCTGACGCATTCATTACTCCGTTTGGATATTACTGCTTTGTGAGAATGCCGTTCGGCCTAGCTCCGGCCGCCGCGGTATTCCAAAGATTAATGCACAACTGTTTAAGAATCATAAGGGTGTGAGTTACTTCCAGGACGATATATTGATCATGGGACATGATAAAAAGGAACATGACAAACATCTTAATAAAGTATTAAGCACACTTGCAGAAAGTGGTCTAACAGCAAAATTGAAAAAATGTAAATTTGGGATGAAATCTGTCACATACCTGGGACCTGAAGTGGGTGGTTATGGCATATTCCAAAAAAAATAATTAATGACGGCTATCAGCATTGCACCTATACCCAAAATGAAAGAGGAAGTAAGATCATTTCTTGTTCTGGCAGAATTTTACTCAAAATATGTACAACATTTTGCAACCAAAACTTGTACCTCAGACAACTTCTTAAAGTTAGACAGGAATTTCATTGGGACACAGAACTTCAAAAGGACTTTGATAAAATAAGAAATAATTTAGTCACTGCTTTCCCTTTACAAGCCTTTGATACTCTTGCCCAGAGCATTGTCACTACGGATGCCAGTGACAAGGGACTAGGTGCAGTCCTGTCTCAAGTTAATGAGGATAATGTTGAAGTGACGATTGCATTTACATGTCGTTCTCTGTCTCCGGCAGAAAAGAAATTCTCTGTAATAGAGAAGGAGATGTTGCCTACTTTGTGGGCCATGGAGAAGTTCAGACAGTTTATTAGGGGTACAAGTTTTACGCTGCAAACAGATCACAAGCCCTTACTTAAAATGCTAACACCGGAAGGCATACTGAAGGCTACACCCAGATTGGCTAGGATGAGCTTGAAGTTATTAGAATTTACATACAATGTTGAATATTTACCTTGAAAAAAGAACCACGTAGCGGACTATTTGAGCAAATCTCCATTACCTCTACAAAAGAATGCATATGCTGACTGGGATGAGTTTAATGTAGCCATTGTTTATGCTTTTGTTGATGATTTTACAAATGCCATTTCAACAAAAGAATGGTATACTGAATATGCACAAGATAACATTTTAAGCAATGTTGCTAATTATGTTGTAAATGGTTGGCCTATCAAAAGTGAATTACAGAATGATTTTAGAGCAATGTGGGAAATCAAAGAAGAATTATCTATCGACAATAGTAATTACTTATGCAGAGGCAAAAGAGTTATTGCACCCTTGAAATTACGTTCCAAGATCTTGGCAATCAGCCATGAAGGCCATCTTGGAATTGTAAAACTTAAAAATAAAATAAATATCTTCTATTGGTGGCCTGGAATTGATAGAGACATCGAAAGTGTTGTCAGTGTCCCATTTGCAAAAATTCAGACAAAGTTAATCGAGTATTTAAACCTTCTTTAGGTTCTAGACATATCCCGGACCATCCCTGGGAAGACTTAAGCATAGATTGGCTTGGTCCCATTGAGGACAACATGGGCAACTTGAAGTACATCCTTGTTGTCATTGACAATTACTCAAAATAGCCTGAAATTGAAATTACTGAGAAACAGGATTCCAAAGAAGTCATAAAATGTTTAGAGAAATTATTCTTACATGACGGTATAACCAAAAACATTCTCAGTGATAACGTGCCACAGTTTACATCAGACATTTTTTTACAGTTTCTAAAAAGGAATGGTATTCCTGAAAAGAAGCCTCCAGTGTACCGTCCAGCTGGGAATTGCATAGTTGAACACTTCAATAGAGTAATAATGGGTAGCATACAAGCATCCATTAGTGCAGGAAAAAATGGGAAAATGAATTATTTAGCACAATATGGGTGTATAGGATCACCCCTACTGGTACTAGCTACAGTCCCTTCAGAATTGTAAGGGGCAGAGAGCCATTCAAAAAAGATAATGTGCCATGGAATTGTAAAAAAGTATGTGGGAAATGGTCTCCTGCGGTCGTGCGTTTGAATCTAAGAAAGATACATGAGTCCTATATTGACAACTTTGAAAAGAAACATTGCACCAAGGAGGTTGATTTACAGATTGGAGATTGGGTCACAGTAGAACTGGGCACTAAGGTAAAAAAAAGTGAGAGTAAATTTTCATCACCTGTACAAGTTGTAGACACTTACTCTAAATTTGCGAAACTTAGTGATAATACAATTTGGCACCACAGCGGGATGGCTAAATGCAGGGAAGTTTGTGTTGACATGAAGAGTCAAATGAAGGGAAAATCATCACCCATGAATTGGAAGTGGGATGAAGTTACAGAATTGGAGAAGGATTGTCCTTTTTCTCAAAATTCTGACACATGTAACAGGAATAGTGTGGTAAATGAAGCACGATCTCTTGTGCAACCTTTGTGCAGTGGTATTAAGGTCACATGCACAGGTAGACCAGTGAAAATGCCAGTAAAAAATAGAAGTTATGTTATGTAAAAAAATGGTATACAAGAGGGGAATGGTGATGGTACTTCAATGTATGTGTATTTAGGACATCATTATACTTGGCATCACCTACATTTTTCTCGTTTATTGTTGATGTTTAATGTGTATGTTATTGCATTGCTTTGTATTCTCTATTCAATGTAAAGAAGGAAGATGTGACATTCCAGCTATGATGCTTTCTGTGACATAGCACTGGAAACATACTACATAGTTGGATTCTAGAATAGCTGTAGCTGCATTTGAAGTGGATCTATTGCTGTGAAAAAATTTACCTGCTTGCTCTGGAATAAGGACTAATCTAAATACTTTCTGGTGTGAAATTTCTACTTTACACTCACATGCAAATTAACTGATAATCAGGTAGCTGGTGGACAATTAGTACGAATAACATACTTGGAAGGAACTTTTACCTGAAGCCCGAATTAGGCGGTCAACAAGTCTATACACTGCATTTATACAGGCTATGAGCTTACAACCTTGGTGTTACTATAACTTGACATGGCATAGCAGGTGTATTTGAAAGCACACGTTCACCAGGTAAGGCCACCTTGGCGCCGTAGGATTGCCCAGGCACTCCCTATCTGCAGGTGGCTCTAAAAGTTAATTGGGAAAAAATCAAATATGAGGGGAAAGAGAACCCCCCAACTAGGGTGTTGCATTTAACTTTTCAGGACGAGCATCACACAACTATAGTGCCTATTAGGAAGGAGGGTAATTCTAGATCTGATAGTCGCCTGCCCTAGATAACACTACTTCTACATTGAGGTAAACTTGTATGAATGAGGGTCTTGGTGTATCGGGCGAGCTAGGAGGGCAATAAAGAACTAGCACCTACCCTACAAGCCATTATTAGGACGAGGGGGGGTTGAATGGGCTAAAGTGGCATACTTGGAGGAGGGTGAAGGGGCACATTGGTGCTGGTACTGCCAGTAGCAGTGACTCAGCGAGCTGCGTCACAGAAAATACCCCGAGAATGCAATTAACTAGGGCAACAACCCCGGTTAGAATCACAGTTTAGTATTTAAGGATAGAGGTACAATATTCCCAATGGGGTGCACAGGAGGGATTGCGTGCAACTGGGTATCTGGAGCACCCATCAGTTGCTAGTGGCAAGATCGAAGCACGGCACAAATAGCATTAGGAATAAGTCAGGGCTCACAATGGCTAGAGAGCAGAATAAAGTAGCTGGACAAAAGCTAACCCTCAGAAACGCATGGCCTCTAAGAGAGGTCTTTGGAAGGTTAAGACGGAAAACTTGCCATCTCAGATGGAGGCAGCGCTGCTGGAAACTATAGAATTCAAGGGTTCCCTCTTCTTGTGTCTCCTCGGGAATGCACACCTGACAAGGCCCCTCCCTGTCTATCAAAAGGGGCAATGAGTCCCTCCAAACCAGCCTGGGGAGGAGCCAGATGTCGTTCTAGTGCAAATAGGGGTGAATTATCTGGCAAACCTTGGAGGAAAGGCATGCAGGACCACAATGCGTTAGAGAGGTCCTAAAAAGCTGAATATCGCAATGGCAAAGGTCTGAAGGGGGAATGTGGGCCTTGTCATAGCCCGCGGGGCATGGAAAGGGGCTATCCGCCAAGGAGCCGTGGACATGTCATGGCGAAAAAACTAAATACGACCATGGCAGGGATAGGTAGGGCCAACGGCTGGGAGATCGTGCGTCACGGGCTGATCAGCTTCAGGACACCGGGTTATCATGCTGAGGAGGAAGGTACACCTAATCAGGGTAGGCACGGTGTGTCCCTAATCAACACAGTCATGGCCCTGGACCAGTTGGGTTTCTCAGGAGCAGTGTCCTTGGGATGCCTCATGGCAGGTACAATGGGGAGCAGGTGGCAGAACACGACAGCCAGAATAGATGAGCTGCTCAAACCTTGTCCTTGGGATGCCACACGGCAGGGACATGGGGAGCAGGCCAGTGGTCAGCAAGGGTCCAGGGAAGTGGAACAGCACTTGCAGCCCGGGCCGAGTCTGATGGCCGCCCACAAGTCGACAGTAAGAGAAGCCTAGAATCTGCAGATACCTGCAAAAAGGGGCCATCACGCAGGGTCGGTGCTGTCAGCCACAAATGAAGATAAAGCCATTGGAACAATGTTTGGACGGATAAGGTGAGATGTAGCACGCATACATGGGTTTAGAATGACCATCCAGTAAGTTGCCAAATGTGTGATCCATGTGTAAAATAAACTGTGGCCTTTTATTCACCAAAAACTGTTGTCCCCTGAACTGTTGGAAAGGGGGAATAGGGCATGACAAGGCCAGGGAGAAAGGAGTGATCTTGTATGCCAAGGAAGGGATTTCAGTGATATTAAATAACATAAATCACTAGAAACATTCAAAATGCTTAGTGGTTGGAAAACTCCAAGCCAAAGCTTGCAGACACATTTGGATAGTGTTTTTAGAAGAAAAAACACTGTGACATCTTATCATCAATGTTAAAAAGTGGACCTGTACCTGGTTTCATTATTATTCCTTGCTGCACACCTACACAAGAGAATCTGACATTATTTCCCGGACATTGTATTGATGGCGCACTCAGATTAGAAGAAGAAGGGGATTTGTGTGACTGGCTGGCAGTAACGTTTATGTTGTTGTTTATTGTTAGCAATGCGCGAGAAAAAATGGTCACAGTACAAACAAGTAAAAATAAACAAATTTAAATTATACACAAACAAAATCTGACAGTTAAATAAGAATAAAAGGCATACAAGTACGGGAAAGGAGCAGAACTCAGGAAGGATGGGGCAGCTGAAAAAAGATACTCGTTGGAGCGTTAGCCCAGAATAGGAAGGCGAGAGAGATGGGCCTGACTTCAGAATTGGAGCAAGTCTCTATAAAAACATGGATGAGGTGACCATCATGGTTTACTGCTTGAGTTATTGCCCTGGATGAGCCCAAATATCTCTATGTCGATCCCCTATGTATATAATAGTGCCCCCATCCTGCTGTTCTGCTTCCCTTTTGTGTTTGGCAATGCCACCTAGCTTGTTTTCGAACAATACCCTTGCTCATTTAGTGTATTTCTAGTTCATGTGTCAATGCAGGAAAGGCTAGTTTGAGATTTAGCAAGGACATCAATAGTAATATAATCACCTAAAGGAACAATCTTGGTTTCGGATCCATATCATAGTAACTGAAATACCAGGTCATCACCGTGACATTAAAGTCTTTTATAGCTACTGCAAAGTTGTCGGTTGTGGGTCAATACTCCAATAACAGTAATACAAAACTGAAAGATCGTGATGCTTGTTTTATCGTCTACATAGATCTCCTATTATTGTGAGTATGGTACACAATGCATCAATGTCATGTTCTACACTTGGATCAATTTACAATATGTTAAGCTTTGTTATTTCCTGGAGACATAAACCATCCGGTAAAGAACAAAGCATTAATGCACACCCAGGTTGTCCTTCTTTTCCAGCCTGCTTCTGAAATCTTCACACTGTTAACTTTTGTAGAAGTAAAGTCTTGACAGTCTTGGTTGTTGTCTGGGAGTTTTTCTTGTTAAACAAATGCGCTGCAGCCCTGAAAGTGTTTTTCTTTTAGTTTTGACACGGGTTTTGGTAACATTAAAATTCATTCCATTTAACAAAGTGCTGATTTGCAGGTCACTCGTTTGTACACATTTCAGGAAGAACACGAATCTTCAGGTTTAAAAATTGTGAATGTACAGCTAAACTATATGTGTCAAAGAAGGGCTCGTCTGTGTTGAGTTGGTGTAAGAAAGGAAAACTAGATATTACACTCAATCCCAACAGCCCTGACCCCGTTATAGTTATTGGGGATCAGGATGGTATTGGGGATCTTATGTGGAAGAAATTCACAAATGTTTTTAGAAGTGAGATCGTCAGATTAGTGAATTTCAAACATGACATTCATTTAAAAGAAAATGCTTGCCTTAAAATACAAAAAGCGAGGAACATTCCCATGGTAGTACTTAAGAAAGTGGAAAAAGAACTTAACTACTTAGTTAGTGTGGGGATTATCGAAAAAATGTAATCGTTTTAATGGGTTTCCCCCATTAGGGTGGCTAGACAATCCAATGTCAAAATTAGACTTTGCACTTCTTTGCGCCACTTAAACAACAATGGGGCATATTACCATGCAATAGCGATAATTATCGCTATTACTTGGTTAGAGACAAAAATTTACCGCTGAGCTGCGGCGATTTTTACCGCAAATAAACCTTGGTATTACCAAGGTTTATCGCAAATGCGATAAAAATCGCCGCAATGCATGAATATCGCTGAAAAGTCCGCGATATTCATGCATTACTGAGCTAATGCTCTTAGCCATGTTATCCACCTCCCATTGGATAACATGGCTAAGAACTGCTCAGGGCAGGTGTTAGCTTTTGGAGATATTCGCACTTAGCGCGAATATCTCCAAAAGTTGGTAATAGGAGATAGCGATGTTAGCGACTGTTTTCAGTCGCTAACATCTTGGCACGCCCACTTTGCATGTCATTAGTGATAAATATCACTGACATGCAAAGTGGGGCCCAAGATGGTCGCTATCTCCTACTAGCTGTCGCTAACTAGTGTTAGCGACAGCTAGGTAATAGGGAGATAATTTTATCTCCGCTTTCTTGGCTTTTAAAGCCAAAAAACGGAGATAAACCCCCTTGATAATATGCCCCTACATTTTAGTTGACCAGTTTTGCTACCCTGTTTAACAGATTGGTTAGCTAGAGTTGTAAAAGCAATTTTTTTCTCTAAAATTGAACTTTTGGCAGCCCACCACCAAATTGAGCTTAACGAGAAGTGCAAACATTTCACTGCTTTGATAACACCTTTTGTTATGTTATGTTATGTTATGTTATGTTATCCTGCATTTCTAAAGCGCACAGCTACTCAGAGTATCCCGGCGCTTTTGGTTGTTATCGATATAATAGGGTGCCATTCGGGCTGGCGTCAGTAGCTTCTGTTTTTCAGCGAATTATGCACAACCTGTTTGGGGATTTTAAAAATGTCATATGTTTTCAGGATGATATCCTAGTTTTTGGGAGTGAAAAATGCGAGCACAATGACATGCTGGAGAAAGTGCCCAATCTGTTTAATAAAAATGGTTTGATAGTAAAACATTCAAAGTGCAGATTTGCTGCGAAATCTGTCACTTATTTGGGACACAAGTTGTGTGAGGAAGGTATAAAACCTAAAACTGATTTAGCAGAAGCAATACGTGCTGCTTCCCATATTAATTCTAAAGATGTTGTAAGATCCTTCTTTGGGTGGAGTGAGTTTTACTCAAAGTATGTGCGAAACTTTTCATGCAGAACATATATTATTAGGTAATTGCTTAAAAACAAGAATAAGCTTGTATGGAATGGAGTGATGAGTGTGAGAAAGAAGTCTTTGATGTGAAAAAGACAATTTGTTAGATCATAGCTCTTTGTGGTTTCCATCGGGGGCTCACATGTATTGTTACAACTAATACGCGTTCCAAGGGTTTGGATGCTGTGTTGGCACACAAATCTGAATATGGGAAATAATTCATCATAGCACATGCATTCAGGGCACTCACACCTACGGAGGAGAAATACTAGACTATTGAAAGGGAAATCCTTGCCTGTGGGTGGGCACTAGAACATTTCAGTCTATATTTGGGGGGCAAGGGATGTATAAAAAGGAGTGACCATAAATCCTTAGTGGCTTTGCTAACCGCAGAGAGTATGATCAAAGCATCTGCACGCATTGCTTGAATGTCCATGTGGCCTCAGGATTTTGTTTATGACATTGTGTATGTTCCAGGAAAAGACAATATTGCATCTGATTTTCTATCCAGGATGCCCTTACCTATCAAAGGAGACATCTGCAACGAATGGGATGAATTTCAAATTGCATTGGTGCATGATGCCTATTGACAAAATTGCTTGGGATGAGGAGTTTGCAAAAGACAAAGCACTACAAAAGGTAGAAAGGTGCATTGTGTCTGGGTGGCCCAGTAAAAATTCCATAGAACCTGATCTTAGGTTGTTTTGGGAGGCATGCAAAAAGCTGTCCTGTGTTGAGGGTGTTATCAGAAGGGGTGATCGAGCAATACCCCCCACTTGTTTAAGACGCAGCACAGTTCAACAGGGTCACAAGGGACACAGTGGGATCATTCTGACCAAACAGACAGTAGGAAGAGAATTTTGGTGGCCAGGTGTCAACATTTACGTTGAGCGTTTATTCAGAAACTGTATTACTTGTGCAAATTCAGATAAGTCCCTTCAAACTCTAAAGCCCCACATGGGAGAACATATTATTCCTGAGAACCCATGGGACACTATTGCCATGGATACTATGTGACCAATTGGTCACAATTCTAAGTTTATCCTCACTGCTATTGAGGTTTTTTTCAGTGGCTAGTGATAAAAGGTTTACCTGTGTGCCTCATTACAGAAAACAATGTGCAGTTTTTATCTGGCAAGGCCAAGAGTTACTTCAAGAGAGTAGGAGACACACATAGCACCACTTCCCTGTATAACCCTAGCGGTAATAGTGTCTTCAAGAGATTTAACAGGGTGCTCAAAAATGCGATACAAATTGCTGGGGTGGATAGTGATTAATGGGAGGCAAAAATATTTAAAACAGTCTGGTTGAACAGAACAACTATAAATGACATGGCAGGGTGTTCTCCATTTGAAATAATGAGAAGTAGGTTACCCAGAAGAAAGTGTAACCCTGCTTGATTGGTCCAGTCAACTTCTACTACCATGGATCTATAAGTGGTTAAAGTTAGGATTGCGAAAATTTATATTACGAATAAATAGAATTTTGATGATAAAAGGGGATCAAAACATAATCCTGTAGTTAGTTTGGGAAATGTTTGTGAAGGTAAAAAACATCATGGAAGGTAAAAAAAAAAGGGGAAAGCCAGTTCATGGGGGGGTCCCTTTGAAGTCAAGGAGGTATTCAAGAATGCTGTAAGACGCATGGATGGCAGAGTGTGGAACCTTAGCAGAATAGCAGTTCTCAAAGCAGGCAATAATGTTTATGAAGCAAAGTGTCAAAGTAGGTTTGAAGGAGATGATTGTGGAAGAATGGATCCTAAAGAAGGGGTTCAACAGGATTTTTCAGAGCAAGAATACACAAGCAAATGCTTTGTTCCTGAAGCTTGCAATGAAACCATTGAGGGTCCATTTAATTAGTCGGCATATAAGCGTCCTCGTAAAAGACCTAGATGGTTGTCAGATTTTGTTGCATTTGTCAAAGGCAAATTTGCACAGTACTATTTTGCTCTGTTGTATTTATAAAGCAGGAAGATGTGTTAAGTATGGTTGTTTTATTGATATTTGAATGCACAGCTCCATGGCTCGATAACAATGCTCCATTCTAGAACATCTGGTTGATGCCGTGACTCGGTGCAGGCAGTTGCGGGGAGACTACCGGAGCAGGAAGATATGTAACCGGTGTTGCTTTCCTTTCTAAGAATAAAGTACCTTTATTCAACATTCCTGTGCCTTTTTATACAACAGATAGGATGCGTGGATTCCATTTGTGCCCATTGGTCTGTGTCTGGCAGGAGGGAAGCCCCGTACCATGTAGCCTGTGAAAAAACACAGCCATTTATAACATTGAATGCCTGCAGTCATCTTCAATACAATTTGGCGGCGATCTGCTAGACTACAGCCTGCTCTTGAAAATATCCTTCGCCCAATTGACACTACAAGGTACTCAATGACTACTAGCAATACCCGGCTGAACCCACAACCACGGGGAAATTAGAAATGTGGGAATTGTGTCTTTTGTCAATATGTTAAAGATAAAGCTACTATGTTATATAGACATGACAATTCTATGTGCTAACAGATAAGAAACTTTGTAAATTGCAATTCAACTCATTGTGTATGTATACTGATCTGTGTATGCCAACCATAATATATAGAATTGACTAAATGAGCAATCAAGACAACATGGACAGAACATATAAATGTAAATGTAGTGCTTTTATATAGTGCACAAATCACCCCCGAAGGGGTCTCAAGCTGCTGTGCACATACCACTGTGGAACCCTTCCTGGCCTTTCCCTGTGAAGTGCCCACTCCTGGGCACCCCCAAGGTGAAGCCAGGCATCCTAGCACTGTTGGGAACGTTGTGGAGATTTAGCAAGCTCTTGCCCAGAGTTGCAGAGTGGGACCCATGATTAGAATAGGCACCAAGGCGAAAAGTATCAGGTCCAAGGAAATTGAGCCCAAAACCCGCAGAGGCGGGAATTGAAGCCTGGTCCGGACCAGACCTCTGCATCAGGGTCTGCCACTCTAACGATTGAGCCACACTTCTCAACATATTGGAGCAATCAGACATGGTGATTCCAGGTCTCTGCTAGCTGCACATTTTACAAGCCACCACCAACAGCTAAGTAAAATTGGAATCATGGGTATGGACCATATCCAGGTACATCATAGAGGGGAAGACAGAGATTTGAAGCTACGCAGGAAAGAAAGCTGGGTATGTTCCTTTATTCCTTCTCATCCTCACTATCACTCTGTCTGTCTAAATAAGTCTGACTTCTGGTGCTCACAACATCTGCAGGTATGTCAATCACTGGAATCCATTCATCCTAACTGGTGCTTGGTGGTTTATCATCTACTTCAGAATCACTTTCTCAAGACCCCTCAGCTTCACAACCTTCAGCTTAAGTTTTATCGGGTTCCGCCACTCTTTTTGTATGACTTCCAGGGATCCAGTTCGGAATTCCTTTGCATTTTACTGCTTTAGTGGTAACCAATATCACTTGTGTTGGCTTTCCCCACCTTGGAGCTAGACAAGATTCTCATGTATGATCTTTTGTTACAACCCAGTCACCTGGAATCAGATTGTGTGCTGGGGTTATTTGCCTGGTGACAGCGCCTTCTGCAACCTGGTGAGAGATAGAACACATTTGGTCAGCCAGTTCTTTGCAGTACTCAAATACTAAGTCATCAGATATATTTATCAACTTATGTCCTGGCACCCATGCCAGCCTCATTGCTCTTCCCGTGAGTATTTCACGAGGACTCAAGCCTGTCTTTCTGTCTGGAATGCTTCTTAGTCCCATCAGAACAAGAGGTAAAGCATCTGGCTATTCTAATCGAGTTGATTCATAAATCTTTCCAAATCTTGATTTGATTGTGCCATTCAGTTGTTCTACCACTCCAGAAGCCTCTGGGCGGTATGCGCAGTGCAGCTTTTGCTCAATGTTAAATGCTTCACAGATTATACCAATTATGTCTTCTTCGGTCTTATTCAATCGTTACTGGAAAACTGAAACGTGGTATGAGCTCTCTAAGTAGTCATTCCTACGTGTAGTGTAAGCTTCCACCCATTTTGAAAATAGGCAGACAATTACAATAATGTGCTTCATTCCGCTGCAAGAGGGTAACTGAATAAAAACAATCTGAAGTCAAATAAAATGACCTTCTGCCTTTACAATTTTTACTGACAATACTACAGTTCTTTTTCCAGGATTCATTTGTTGGCAGACCAAACACCTATGGCAAAGACTCTCTGCAACGTTCCTGAACTTTGCATTGAACCAAGTTTGTCTGAATAGCCTTATCATGGTGTCCCATCCTAGATGAGAATCACCATGTTACATCCTAGCCATAGGAGCAAGCATACAGTTTGGCAACACAGGCCTCCCATGAAGGTAAACAATGACACCATCTCCAGCCCTTCTCTGACATCCTATTTTCGCCCACTATTCCTTTTCTTCCTGTTCTGCATCATTTTGCAAATCTTTCACTTCTTTTCACATTTTCACTCTCTCAAGCAACATAAGTTGGCAGCTGTTTCTTTTTTGTTCAATTTTCGTGTGTATTGCCTTCTTATTTTTGACACAAAATTGAGCTAGTTGGTCAGCATATCGGTTACCTGCTGTCACTCTGTCGTTGCCAGATTGGTGAGCAGCACACTTAACCACAGCTACAGTTTCTGGTAATTGGATTGCTTTTAGCAAATCTTTCACAAAATTTCCATTTTTAATAGAAGTACCTGATGAAGTCAGAACCTCTCTTTGCATCCAGAGTTGGCCAAAATCATGTACAACTCAATAGCCATATTGGCTAACAGTAAAAATGGTCACTTTCAGATTTCTCCCAATTTCCAAGCCTTTGTTATTGCAATTAGTTCAGCTACCTGTGCAGATTTTACTCCAGGTAAATATGATGCTTCAACTGGACCCCATAGAGTGCAAACTTTATAAGCAGCATTCAAACCTCCTTCCTCATGTTGCATACATGTACCATCTACAAATAGCTCATGTTCTGAATTTATTGGTGGCTCTTCTCTTATGTCTGGGCGTGGTTTAGTACAGTATTCTGTAAGATCAATACAATTATGTTCAATTTCATTTTTGACTTCTGCAAAGTGTGAGTCGGGCAACAATGCTGCTGGGTTCCGAATATTACATCTAGCAATTGTCAAATTTTCTGCACTTACAAGAATTTGTTCATACTTAGTCAGCAGACTAGGTGTTAGATACCGAGTTTTAGTCCAGGTCAGTAAAATCACAACTGCATGTGGGACATACAATGTTACTGGATGTCCCATGATAATGGACTCACTTTACTCAAGACTCGCATAAGTTGCTGCTACTGCTTTCAGACATCCTGGTAATGCTGCTGTCACTAAACCCAGAGTAGAAGAAAAATATGCAACAGGTCGTCTCATCAGACCATGAGTCTGAGTCAGAACTGAAAGTGAACAATTGTCTTGTGTGTCACAAAACAATGCAAAGTCTTTTGTATAGTCAGGCATCCCTAATGCTGGAGCTGAACCCAGACAATCTCGTAACTTTAGAAAAGATGACATGCTTTCATCATCCCATTCTACTGGGTCCTTTGCTCTTTTCCTTGTCATTTGTATTAATGGTTTTGCTAAGACTGCAAATCCCACAATCCATTGCCTGCAGTAACCTACAACTCCAAGAAACATTCTGATTTCTTTCTGCGTTTGAGGTAGATTGATGTTTTGTATTATTCTGCTTCTTTCAGAAGAAAAACTTCTGACACCTCTCTCTATCTGGTGCCCCAGATATTTTACCAATGTGGTACAATACTGCAATTTATACTGTAGGTGGCAGCCCCAAGAATCCCTGGTCCTTCTCCCTGGGCACCAGGTGGAATGCTGAGCTCCCAGCTAAGTTCAAAATAAATGTTACTTCACTCTTTTATGCTTGAGTTTGTAAGTTTCTTATTTATTCATGCACAATGTTATATTCACATCAGGTAGTCATGTTTCATTACTTCATGATCCATAATGCATCATTCTTTCTTTCATACAACGTGAATTTCACTACAATTGTTCCCTTCCCAATGCATTTCAGCTTGGTACGCCTTCGTCAGGGGACATATCTGTGAAAGAAATTATGTTTGTTCAAGTATCTAGAGAACCCTATGAATATGCCTCCACCGCCCGGGTGTTCTACTCCGCATTGTGTGCTAATAGTATATTATAATAAATACTGTTAATCTCATGTTGTACTGTCCATAGTTAGGAACTTTTTCTCTTTAATACTGTAGTCACCGTTAACCACTGCTAGCGAACAACTAAACCAATCACAGTGCTTTTTTTTAAAAAACTGCCACAAGAATACCAATTTCTAACACCCGTAAACATAACCATATTACTAACCAGCACAATATTTGCCACAACGTTGATTAATAACATCAAGGCACAAAGCACACGACAAACTAACATAGAGACACAGCAAGGTTCGTAACTATGGACAGTACAACATGAGATTAACACTATTTGTTGTAGTATACCATTAGCACACAATGCGGATAGAACACCCGGGCGGTGGAGGCATATTCATAAGGTTGTCTAGATACTTGAACAAACGTCATTTCTTTCACAGATATGTCCCCTGATGAAGGTGTACCACGCCGAAATGCATTGGGAAGGGAACAATTGTAGTGAAATTCACATTGTATGAAAGAAGAATGATGCATTATGGATCATGAAGTAATGAAACATGACTACCTGATGTGAATACAACATTGTGTATGAATAAATAAGAAACTTACAAACTCAAGCATAAAGGAGTGAAGTAACATTTATTTTGAACTTAGCTGGGAGCTCAGCATTCCACTTGGTGCCCAGGGAGACAGACCAAGAATTCTTGGGGCTGCCACCTACAGTATACTTTGACCTACACTCCTGAGTGGGGAGTGATTCCCAGGAGCACAGGAGAGTTAATTAACTTTGTTTACGTAAAAGATGTGCACGACCACTACCGAAACAAGCACTGGCGTTGCCAATAGGTCTCGCAGTAGGAAAGTTGGAGCTATTGGTTTTGTAAATGACAAAGCCCTTTATGTTTTTAAAATGAAAACAAAAAAAAAAGGCATTGGTATTTGCAATTGTAATAGCTCCAACTTTCCTACTGCAAGACCTATTGGCAACGCCAGTGCTTGTTTTTAAATCCATAGTCTTCACATCTCCGTGATAAAACGAGTTCATCTTAAAATTGGCAGAAGACAGAATACATGTAAGTGAGATTGTGCTGAGGTAAAGGGCCCGCACGCTGCTATGCCATCCTAGTGAAGCTGGTTTAGCAGCGCCCACCTACAGGGGAAAGGAATACTGTACAGATCCGTTTTGTGCCATGGAGAAGTGTAGTTCACTGCGCCGGGCATTAACACATATTTTTGTCGGTGTTTTTGCATGATGGATAGTTTATACGTGAAGTTAAAATATGATTTACTGATGTGCAGTGCTTAAAAAATCGAAAGACATTTTAAGACTTTGTGCTTAAGTCTGTGATATTGTAATATGGATGTTACACTGCAGTGGCAGAAATGACGTTTCTTATTTAAATAACCCCGAGCTCACATGGCATGTTGGCTAAATATAAAATATGTACACGGCACGTGTTGATTTTTCGGCCAAAGCACGGCAAAACCGATCAAGAACTAGTATGACTTGTACACCCAGCCCAGCTCTCGCGGAAGATAAGTTGTGTGTGATCTTGGTCAACTCCTTATTCCGTTGGTTCTTGTTTCTAGTTTCTCGTGACTTAAAGATATGCATTACTAGAAACTGCAAAGTAGTGTATTACATTTCGAACCTTATATATAAACGTTGAACTCTTGCAAGTAACTAACGAAAATGTGAAAAGGAAGGTGACCATAACTATTTAGTTCAGGGAAGGTTAAGTTGCTTTTATACTTTTTGTTCTGAAATCCGCTCTGTACGTCTCATTTATATGCCAATTTCTAAGTGAGTTGGGTTTTGCGAAATAAAGAAGGAACGAGGAATTGAGTTCTGGTTAAGATCACACATATTGCTCATGGTATTACAACTCCGGCCTCATGGTTTCATAGGAGGAATCATAACCACTATACTTATAAATGAAATGTTTCTGAAGTTGCTATCTTCACAAATGTAGTGATGTTCAAAGCGTGCAATGAAAGGCGCCCCGTGATTCAGCCCAAACGCAGCTGGGGGCCACTGGCCCTCTACCAAAGCTTTCCTGGCTTAAAAGCTCCATTTTCCGTCTAATAAAATGATAAAATTGCATGATTATGGCATACAAGATGCCGGTTTCTATACGTATAGACTCTGGCCTACAGTTTCGATTATGAGGTCAACTTTAAAACACAAGTTAATAATTAGTGAGTCTAATCTAAACAAGCCGGAGAAGACGAGAGCAGTCAGAAAGTGAACACAGTGGGTGTAAAGAGAATAGATGCTAAAGGCCAGACTTGGGCGGGGAGGGGAGTGGGGGAGAGAAGTTTGATTGTGAAAACAGAGTAGGGCGAAGACAGGAAGTGGTGAGGTTAGTGAGGCAGTGAAAGGTAAGAGTAAAAAAAGCAAACTTGTGAAAGCGATCAGGGGTGACAGCAGAGAAGATCAGCGGCCAATGTATGTCGGTGAAATGACAAGATTGCCTTTCGGTGTTTATTAAAATGTCCCGCTGGAGGAGTCGGGGAGGAGAAGCCGAGAAGCCGCAGAGCGCACGCTGGGCAAAGCCCTTTGATGTGCTGCGAAGATGAGCGGCCGGGAAACTGATAGTACGCCGGCCGGCCAGCCATAAATAATTAAGGGAGGAGAAGCCGAGAAGCCGCAGAGCGCACGCTGGGTGAAGCCCTTTGATGTGCTGTGCGGCCGTTAAAAAAAATGCATTTAGGAGGGAGGGAGGCCAATACTGCAAATTCTCAGGTGATACTTTATGTCCTCCTTTACCTAAATGATTCAATAGAGCAATTGTATCAGAAACACAGTCCTTTAGATTCTTAGATGCTACCAACAGGACATCTATGTATTGCATCAATACTGATTATCCAGGTAATATCAGAGATTCAAGAATTTTTTTCAAGATCTGATTAAAAATCGATGGACTTTCTGTGTACCCCTGAGGGACTCTTTTCCAAACGTAGATATGGTCATCAAATTTGAACGAAAAAAGATATTTACTATCTGGGTGTAATGGTATGGAGAAAAATGCATGGAAAAGGCCTGTTACGGTGAACCAGCTTGCTCCCCATGGTATTTTATTAATTTTGCAGAGGTTCTGGATGACCCTATATTTTCCGCTTGGTTTCTTGATGCCAATTATGGGTGAATTACCTGGACTGCTCATTATTTCCTGCAAAATTCCTGCTTCCACCAGATGTTTTATTTCTAGTGCAACTCCTGCTTTTATTTCTGGGCTCATTTTGTACTGTTGAATATTTCGATAAACTGCACCTTCTTTTTCTGTTACTTTTACTTGGTCAACATTAGCCATTAATCCTACATCTTTTCCTGTGAAATCCCACACTCTACCGCATATTGTAATTCTTTTGGCAAGTCTTTTATGGTAAAGTTTTGTTTTTCAGTTTCCTGTTTTGCTAACATCATTTTATATATTCCATCTTCATCTGGCATTTGTATTTCAACATCATTTGGTGTACAAAAGATGGTACAATTGATTTTGCACAACAAATCCCCTCCTAATAGATTTACGGGACTGGAGTCGCATACAACAAATTTGTGCATTTCTTTAAAATTGTCTATTTTGACTTCCATTGGTTCTGTAACTGGGGTACTAATTTTTTTATCAGAAACGCCCACTACTTGGATCGCTTCTCCCTAGAGGGGTAGGTTTGGAACATCTGCTGTCCTCACAGTAAAACGGGTAGCGCCAGTATCCAACAGAAAGGTAACATCATTTCTTTCAACCCTTCCTTCAATGTATGAACCTGACTGAGTTACCTGCAAAGATGCGCCAAGTACGCACTCCTCATCCTCCCCCCTCAGGCACTATCAGAAACTGTATTCATCAAATTATGAGTTGCTCAAAAGAAATTGGGGTGTCACTGTGTTCTTTTTACCGCTTCCTTCCCAACTTGTGGTATCTATACTGTTTGCTGGTTGACTCCCAGGGTGTGACATGGGAGCCAATGGCAACTGATTTTGTATTACCTGTTTTTGCTGCTTTTTCGATACTTCATTCTGCGTCTGTGAATTCAAATCATTATTATTATTTAATACAGCCTTACACTCATTCTTCCAATGCCCCAACTTGCCGCACCCATGACAAGGACATTTCTTTTTAGCCTCTTCTCGATTAAATTTTCCTCTAGGTTTATTACCATTTCCATCTCCTTGAGTCTGAATATTTTTCAATTGAAGTTCTTGTTGCTCTGCTAATTTTACCTGTGCCCACATTACTTTTTTTTCAAAAATTCTTTTGTTTACTGTCCAATTCATCGTCACAATATTTTCCATATTTCAGTATTTCATCCACAAGTTTGGCCTGCCAACAGATTTTATGATCTTTAATCCATTGCAAAATTTCTGGTTTTAGCCCAGACACAAACCGATAGATAAAATGTGTCATATCTTTGGTGTCAATATATTCTAAAGCACTGTACTGTTTAAAAACTTGTAAAAGTCGTTCATAATATGCATACACAGATTCAGCTTTATTCTGAGTAGTTCTGTCTATTCTAGTCCAGTCTGTCTGTTTTGGAGGTACTTTCCCTTTCAAGTACAGTATAACCTGATTATATTTCCTTATCACTTCATCCGATGGTGCTCCTGTTTTTGGGTCTCTAGGATACTCATTATTTGTCCAGTTTACTGCATTTTTGCATTCTGTCCATAGATCAACAGGAACAACAATGTCAAATAACCCATATAGATCTTTTAACAATACTTTTGAGACTTTCACAAATCTTTTGACCTGCCTGTACCATTCTACAGGTTTCTCTCTGAGTTTTGGGAATTCATTTGTAAATGACAATATATCCTGTCGGGACCATGGAACATGCACATAACCTCCACCTGGTACTTCTCTCTTTGGACACAACCTTTCCACTTTCTCTGTTTCTTTTAACATATATTCTGATACAGTGCCTTTCCCTTGAGCTTCTTCCTTTTTCTTTAACCATCTAGCTTTCCATCTGTCTATGTCATCCCATTTTTGCAACAATGATAACAGTTCTTTTATTTGTAATTTACGACCTGACACATTCATATTTTCTAAATCTATATCAGAGAATTCAGCTCGATATGGTTTTCGTAATACCTTTGATTTACCAATGTCAATCCCCATTTCACTTGCCAAACTTGTTAATTTTTCATGAAATGTTTTTTTATTTCGGGTGATACTTCGACATATAAACAACAATTCATCTTCATTTAATGCATTCAATCGATCTAATCCCACATTCCCAGCAATAATTTCTTCTAATTCAACTCTTAAATTAAAAATATCCAATATTTTTGACTGTGATTTTGGTTTCTCTATTTCCCGGGACCATCTTTCAATTTTTTCTGGAGTAACTACAGTTGCACTTCTCATACCTGAAGAAGTTTCTATTTGCACTTCTCTAGTATTTACAGGCGTAGTTTTCCTAGCTGAGCTACTTATTGGTTCTCCTATAGGTAAATCCATCAAAGAAATTTCTGACCCACATTCACTTGCTTTTTCATCCCTTATTATTGTATCTTTCCTTGACTGCACTACAGGTGTAGTTTAAACAGGAGGCCTGCGACTGGGACTGGTCTGTTTTTCTCCATATAAAGGAACAGCTGGACCTATAGTCACTGGAATTGTTAAAGCTTCAGGACTGATATTTAACTGTGTAATTTTCTGAATTAACTTATTCCTTTGCTTAATTATTGCTTCTCGTTCCTTTTCCTGCAGCACTTTTTCTAATGATGCCTCATGTAACACTTGTGGAACTAAAGGTGGCTTTAAAAACGGAGCAGTAGGATTTGTCTGATTTTGCTCTTCATTATAAGGTGGCGGATTTTTCATTAATAAATCCTCCAAGTAATCATCTTCCTGATCAGCACCTGTCATTAGGTTCTTAGTTTTCTCAGTACTTTTACTCCCTGTTTGTTCTTCTAATGCTTGGACTGGATATAATCCCTCCAATAGCATAGACTGTCTCAATTGTTTCATCTGCTTACCTCTTGTCTCTTTAGGAAATTTAGGATAAAATGTACTTATACTTTTATCACAACTGGATCTGTCTTGCTCAAAAGCCGCTGTTTCCCATTCTTACAATGCCTCATATTGGGTTAACCTAGGTCTAGGATCTAATTAATTCATGCGTGCTCTTAAATTGTACAAAACTCTACCATTAAAGATACCATTTTATCGAAATGCCAAAATTCCGCCATCTTTTGTGTATTCTATCCAGTTTTCTAACCATATACAAGTATGGTAGCCCCTTTCAACCATCATGTATGATGCAGGCGTATTCGGTGGTGGATTAATAAACCCTTCTCTGGTTTTTATCGGCTTATCTTTTTTAAAGACATTTTTAACTTTCTTGACAAATGACATTTTTCGTTTATCTCCGTACATGATATAAGGTCTCCCTCTTATTATCTGTTCTTTAGCAAAACCTAGATATATTTTATCTGGTCGATTTCCTATGAATCCTGGAGCTAGATGCTACATACATTTTATGCCGCTTTACTTCGTGATGCCACTCAGTTTGTTTACAAGTAACTTCAAATACCAAAACTTTTCTTATTTTCAATGACCAATCAATGATTAGAATTCAAACAAGGTCAACCAATGGTTGTGCGGCTTTTCCAGTGAGACAAATACTCACGCTCCTGTACTCACCCCTCTTTTACAAAATGACCTCAGCTACACACCCGCTGACTCAACCAATACCAGGGCAGCTCTGAGTGACGTCAGCGCAGCTCTACGACTGACTCCCCCTTTTGCAAGGTAATGCAAGGGATTTATTTTAAATGTAAATTTTATTAATTAACGACGTAAAAATATTCGCCACTGTGTCTGAGTAACTATTTCAAAGAAAAGAATGATTTATATTCACTATGAGTAACTCCCTTCCGTTTACTCTTCATACACTACAAGTAGATCCCTTCCGTCTACCTTTCACACAAGGATCGGAGAACCTGTTACTCCCTCTGGCTTACCCTTTCTATGTTTTGTAAGGCTAAAGTTTCACCAACCAACCCCTTTGCTGTCAATCAAGCTCAGAAGAACCTGCTACTCCTCCAGTGTGACCCTTTCTATGTGATATCACACCAAAGTTTTACTAGCGAACTCGCTTCTATCAATTATTCACACATTTATACAGAAAATTCCCTAAAACAGTTCTTCCGGTTTCACCTAACCATGCACTTATTTCCTCGAACCACCAGTGACCTCACTACGGATTGGCTTCCATTTACCACCTGTTATTCTGCCCCCGGGGTTTCCAGACAAAGCATAAAACAGGTACGAACAATTTTGGTTAATGCATATAATCAATAAATCAATAATTAATAATCAATCAATAATCAATTTTTACTAACTACCTATCTACACTAATCCCTAACATGGCCTCTGCTACCAAAATAACTGATAAAGCGCGGGCTCACCTGCTCAACATACTCTCCTGGGCTAATATTTCTATGTATACATTAAACAGGTAAACCTACACACAATCAATTTGGGTTTTTACCATTTGGATTTTATACCATTAATCTTACCAAGTTAAAGAAAGAAATAGGTAGCAATAATAACATTTAGCATTTCATAAATGACCACAAATTCGGGAAAGGTTTAAAATCTTTATCTAAGTAAATCTTTGAAAATGTTATAAAACATGAAACACAAATTAACTTCTTATTCTATTTTAGAATAATGCAGATTTAAAAATAAACATTGCAAATGATTTGGAGAGAAAATTGTCGTTAAGCATTTAAAACAGGGGGTGGCTAAGAGAAAGGAAAAAACAGTACAATGACAAACCCACACTTTATAGTTACCTAGAATGGTGTGATGACCAACCCTCGTCATAGGCTGATTCAAAAATAAGAATCCCAGAATACAGGCGCCAGCAGAATAGACAAGGTGCAAGCCAGAATCAGGACAGGTTACAGACCAAATTGGATCAAGACAGGACCACCACAGGCTAAGAACAGCTCCACAGTTAAAGTTCAAAACGCCAGCATTGTAAACCCTCTCTGCAGCTAACAGTTGAACCCCGATTGGGTCATCGATCTCCTCCCCAGAACTCCGATTGAGTTATCAAATCTTCTGACAGAGTGCTCCGCCATCAACTCTGCTCTCGATCACCTATTGAGTGCGTTGGGTCAGTGACAGGTCAGCTATTCAGACAAGTCGGACAATCTAACTAGCTAAGCCTACCCTAGTTATACTAATTTTTCAGGTCAGTGTACCACCCCCAAATGTTGCAAATGTGTGAATCCCACAATTTTATTGGACAAGAACAAGGAGTAGCCATCACACCATATTTTTCTTGAGGCAACTTGTCAATCATGTATTCAAGTCGTTCCCTCCCATAACTTTATCTACCCATGTTCTTTTATTCCGCCCGGTAGTGAAATGTATCAATAATCATATTAAACATTTCAATCAATTCAGCTTCCTCTAGCAAGGCAAGGAGTTCACTCTTCTCCGCCTTCCATGTCAGTCTTGGCTTAGATTCAAGGCTACAGCTTCTGTGGCTTCAGGACTTGTCGCGCAGGTGCAGTTTCTCCAAAGATGGAGTTCAGCAAAGCATTTAGGTCCGTTATTTTGTAACATGTAAAAATAGAAAAGAAAAAGTTTTAGAGACACAGAATAAATGAATGCACTGATACCACTTCTTTCTACTCTATTCCTATTATTTTATTTTATACTAATGCATTAAATATTAAGCAAAAATAAACAGCTTAGCAAAGCAGCGATGTAAGCTTCTTGCACGTTAGGCCACATAATGGCCATTTTAGTTCTATTGTGCAGAAGTTTTCCCACCAAGCATATCACGTGGGCATGACAGACGCATGCACAGTAGAAAATCCTGCGTAGCAGCAGCCATTTTAGTGCAAACAAATTATAGTTAGTAAAAGCACATTGGCAAGCTTCCCCTAGATGCCTAATATGTTGTGTAATGCAATATTAATAGGACAAAACATGTTAGTTAGTACATTAATATTATTATCGAGAGGGTTGAGTACGAGCAAGTCACTTTACGTGTGAAACCTTGCGCCATCATAGCTACTAACAAGTCTTTAAGGAAAAGCCTATAGGACATCCTACTAGAGGAAAGCAACCCTCTAGCACCACTCTCACTAGCATTAAATGAAAGATGTCACTAGCCACCATTAGCTCATCTTCAATCAATTAGATGGCAAATCAACAAAGGTGGGAGATAAGGGCCCCAGGGCCCAATGGCATTCCCCCAGCAATTTATAAACAGAACATGAAATTCTGGGCAGAAGCATTGGTGCCACTCTTCTCCGAAATAAGTCAATTTAGTGCAATATCGCCTTCTTAAAGAGGCAGGATAATCTCTCCCATATTTAAAAGCAGAGACAAGTCCTTGCCAAAATATGATGGTCTATTTGCCCTTATAGACAATGAGGAAAAATATTTTGCAAGGGCACTATTAGAGAGAGCACCCGAGAGAGCCATAATAGCACTCAGTCAGAGTTCTCAAAATCCTCTCGAATGACAACAAGCATCTTGGCCATGCCACTGCCTATTGATAAGTCACAGGCCTCAAAATTGCCCTTACATCTATGCTTCATTGATTTCAAAGCAGCCTTTGACCATTTGGGACGAGGTAGGCTCTGGAGCAAACTAGCACACTGCTAGACCCATCAGACTCTGTTGGACCTGCTAATCACTCTTCACACAGACACATGGGTACAGATAAATCTGGGCAATGGCACACTCCTATCAAGACGTATACGGATGAGCAAGGGGCTCAAGCAGGGATGTGCCTTGGCGCCCACCCTATTAAACTTGTTTCTCAATGACTTTACAGGGGCACTTAATACCTACAACTCTCATGACCTAAGGCTAGGTAGTCTAGCTTTGTCGAGTTTCCTCAATGGCGGTGGTGTAGTGTTGGTCAGCCACACACAAGCTGGCCTAAAGCACCTTCTTACCACAAAAACAGAACACTCTGAGGCAAACCATCTAACCATCAATTTTGATTAGAAACGTACTATGATGATTTGCAAAAACTATAGTAAACCAACTGTCCGGTTCTGGAACAAGACACACGCCAGTCAGCAATAGAATATAAATACCTAGGAGTGATTTTCAATAAAGAAGGTCAATTTGCTCAGCAGAGGGAGACCATCAGAAAAAATGGATTAGCACTGGCAGTCTCACTAAAGAATCTAAAGTCCAAATTGAATTGCTAACACTATTCCCCCTAGTCTGAGGAATACGAGTCACACTTCTACCAACAATAGCATAAGGCAGTGAACTTCAGAGGGGCAACAATGCTAAAATGCTGGACAGCCTCATAGCAAAAACTTGCAGAATCATCTTTAGCCTGCCAAACCATACCTCCGCAGCACAAATCAGGTTGGAGGATGCACTGCAAAGGTAGACCTTGGCAAGACAAGGAGCTTTAATAATCTGTTGGGGCAAAATCCAGAAGGCTCACCGTGGTATTCTTAATCACTACCTACGGCGCGAGCTACAACGGAGATTCATCAACGGACTGTACCCACCTTAACACAAGCCTGCATAAGACGTGGCTGTCCAAGTTTTTGGAGGCTTCTACCAGCCATGCTGTGTTAAAAACAACTAGTGTGGAAATCAATAAAGTCATTGTCGCTGGTGGAGGATAAAGCTGCTCTAGCAAGTAGGACCCACGGTTGGATGACATTGAGCTTACAGTGTACCTGCTCCCAAAAAATACTTTAGCTTAGGCTACTCAAGAGTCATCAAAGAACACTTCTTGAAATACTGTTTGGGGCTATTACCATGAGCTCTGCATCTTTCCCACTGGCAGAGAGACTCCACAATGAAGATCTGCCGCTTATGTGGCACGGACACAGAAGCTTTGTGTAAAGAGCGGAAGGAGGCAGAAATAAGATTTAAACTGTTTTATTCTTAAAGTAACAAATTGACCCACTGGTGCTAGAGTCCAGGCATCTCTTCAGTTCAGCTCCAACCGCTTCACTGAAGTAGAACCTGGATCACTAGAATACAATAACAGAATTCCATATTGCATAGCTAAGAATCTAACACAGAAGAAGAACTACAAAACTAATTAAAGAAAACTACAATGGAAATGGAAGACATACACCACATGTTCCTTTCTAAACAAAAAGAAACAAACAAAATAAAAGAAACAAAATCAACCTAAAACATAATCACAGAATTTCTTAGGTAATTTCACACTTCTTCTAGATGAAATAGGAGCATCCAGAACAGGGGAATTCAACGAAATGTCATTTCCTAGATCAGTGCCTACCGAATCAGAGGGAGGTAAGCAAGCAGTGTCAGGAACAGGAATGGGAGAATTCTCAAGATTGTCACTGGAAAGGACGGGTCCAGGATCTGGAGATTTCTCAGCATTGTAGGTGGAATGAACAGATCCAGGAACAGAACAAGCATTGTTATTGTCATTGGAAGAAGCAATATCATCAAACAAGGCACCATCTCCCATTTTAGAAAAGAAACGCTCTTGACCAGGTTTAAGAATTATTACAGAACTCTTGCTCCACCAACCCTTATCCTTAAGCAAAACAGTGGAATTGGTGACATCCTCAACTTGAAAAGGTTCAGAGAACTTAGACGAACCCTTGGGGGTGAAAGATGGTTTGATAATTCTAACCCAATCACCAATAGAAACATTTTTGCTTTTAGAATGATGAGATAAATCATGATAGGCCTTACCAGACACACGAGCAGAATAAATATTGTTCCTAGCCTTAATGATAGAATCCTCCAAGCTGATTTTACTATGTTTGGCACTACCAATTAAAGGCATGAACATGCATCTAGGTTCTCTGCCTCTCATTAAAAAGTAAGGGGATATGCCAGTGCAAGAATTGGGGGTCAAATGGTAACTCCAAATTTTCTCCTTAAGAAACTGTAAGACATCAAGATTGCTTTCTAAAGCGGCCTGAACGCCTTCCTTAAAAAATCTGTTAGCCCTTTCCACCTGACCATTCGAGCGAGGACTGTAAAGAGGAGCTCTGATGGCAGTAACCCCAAACTTATTCAAAAAAACTTGCATCTTACTGGAAACAAATTGGACACCATTGTCCGACATCAAAGAAACAGGCGCTCCCTCAACCCTGAAAATGTTGTCCAAAAAACATACCACTTCATCAGTGGTAGGGTGTTCTACAAAAGAAAAATAAATCCATTTGGAGAAATCATCAATTAGTACAATGAGAAATCTCATCTCTCTACCCAAACACTCAAAAGGTCCCGAAAAATCAATGGAAAGCCTTTGCCAAGGGCCTGTAGGACCATTACCTAAGGACAACGGTTCAGAAGCAACCTTCCAGTGCTTATCAGAATTGAGACAAACAGAACAATTATCAATGAATCTTTCCACTGAAGCGTCTAAACCAGGCCACCAGTAATGGCACTTTAACAGCTTCTTGGTAGCAGACACACCAGGATGCCCAGAATGTGCTAACTGAATAATTCTATCCCTGAGGCCAGCAGGAGGGATGAACAAATCTTGTCTTATCAAAAAATCGTTTTGAATGGACAATTCTTCGGAGACTTGAGCAAAACTTCTCAGGGGTAACTCTAAATTCTTTACAGAAGGCCACCCATTGGCAACATAAGATTTAACCTTCTGCAAAACACTATCATTAGAAAAATGATGTCTCCAATCCTTCTCCTCAACACCAAAACAACAGAATTCTAAAGCGTCAACAGAAGCCACGACACATTCGTGCAGATCAAGAAGTTCATCACCAGAGTCATCAACAGGGGGTAATCTGGACAAGCAATCTGCGGTAAAATTTTTTCCACCAGAGATGTGTTGAATGGTGAAGTTAAACTCTTGTAACCTCGCAATTAGTCTAACTAATCTCGAGGAAGCATTACCACTTCTCACGCCGTCCATCATGTAGACAAGCGGTTTGTGATCAGTTACCAAAGTAAAAGGCCTCCCCCACAAAAAATTCTTAAACTTTTCAACAGCCCACACACAGGCAAGAGCCTCTTTCTCAATAGTGCTGTAGTGAGCTTCTGCACCCCTAATACCCCTGGAGATGAAAGAAATGACACGTTCTTTGCCCTCAACAACCTGGGTGAACACTGCACCCAAACCAACAGTGCTGGCATCAACAGTCACAAAAGAATCACCTTCAGGGTCAAAAGTGTTTAAGCCGGGTGCCTTAGCAATGAGATTAACAACCTTTACAAAAGCAGAATCATGAACATCTGTCCACAAAAATTTAGCACCTTTTTTTAGTAGTAATCTAAGTGGCTCTACAACTAAGGCATACCCCTTCACAAACTTGGCATAATACTCGCTCAAACCAAGAAATGAGCGCAAGGTATCCTTGTCTTTGGGTTTACTGCAATTTTCTAAACTGGAAATTATGTCTTTCTTTGGAAAGATGCCTTCCGAAGTTATTTTATGGCCTAAGTAATTAATTTCACTGACCAAGAACTTACATTTATCTTCACTCACTGTCATACCCTTGTTGTTCAAGGTACTTAAAACTTTTTCCAGGATAACATTATGATCAGAAATGGTCTTAGCGAAAATTAGTATATCATCCTGAAATGATTGTACACCTTTGAGACCACGAAACAGATTCTCAATCAATTTTTGAAAAACACTGGCCGCTGAGGCTAAGCCAAAAGGCATTCTAAGGAATCTATATAAGCCAAAAGGGGTGATAAAGGCTGTCAAGTCCTTTGATTCCTCTACTAAAGTCACCTGATGATAGGCGGATTTAAGATCAATAATGGAGAAAAATTTTGCCCCATTAACCGCCGCCAACATTTCCTGTATCCTAGGTAAAGGGTAGGTCTCAATAACAATGTTTTTATTTAAAGAGCGAAGGTCAACACATAGCCTAATATCATTATTCTTTTTAAGAGCGATAACTATAGCAGAAACCCACTCAGAACTGTCCGTAGATTCTATGATACCCTGAGAACACAAGTCGTCTAAATGTGCTTTAAGTTTATCTCTCACACCCAGAGGTACCATGCGGACTTTGTGTTGGACAGGTAAAGCATCCTTCTTGAGTTTGATTCTATGAGAAAATCCTTTTACCTGTCCAACAACATCCTCAAAGACCTTTTCATGCTTATGAAGAATAGAAGATAGGGAATCATCCTCTAAAATAATACTGCTGACAGGCATATCTCTTAATTGGATTGGGTGATCAGAACCTGGGCATAAGTTAATGCCAAGCTTGCCAAGGTCAAACCAACCCACAATATTCTTTCCGTCAATAGCCACGTAAATTTTAGTAAAGATTTGGCGAGTCTCAAATTTTAGAAAATCGTTAAAGAAACCCAACATTTTAATTTTAAAATTACCAAACGCCTTGGGATTTATGTCGGAAATGTTAAGCTTGACACCACTCCAATTTTCCTTGAAAAATACGTCAGATAAAATGGTTACTGGCGAGCCAGAATCAGCCATGGCTTCAAACTCAACCTTTCCAACAGAAACAATACCCAAAGGAGCTTTGAAAGGGAGAATAACACTGTTAATATAATTCTCAAAAGTATCATCATAAATGGTGATAATCATATTATGCATATCATTTTCAACATCAGAAACATAACTGACTGTAGTATTTACATTTCTCTTAACAGTTTTGCAGAATGCAGAAAAATGACCATTTTTGCCACACTTGGTACATTTCTTTTTTAGTGCAGGGCAATCAGAGAAGTTCGCTAAATGTGATTTGGAACCACACCTAAAACAGCTTAAACTAGACTCCCTGTTAGTCTTGAAAGGATTTTTGCTTCTAGTTTGGACTGAGCAAATGGAAGAAACACTTGGATTTTTAATAGATTCAGCTTCAATGATTTTAGAAGATTCTATGGATCTTTCAATGCCTTTGGCTAGATCAATCACCTCTCCTAACGTAGGGTTGCGGCAGGCCAAAAGTCTTTCTTGAACCTTCTTTGAGAAGCAATTAAAAACAAATTGGTCTCTGATAGAGAAATCAACAAGTGCTCCAAATTGACAATTGGCAGCTAATACCCTCAAAGCAGCCACGTAATCTTCAACTGACTCATCAGACAATTGTTTTCTTTTGTGAAAAGCATGTCTCTCGATTAACACATTAGGTTCATCTTCGAACTGCTTTTCAAGTCTGGCAACGGCTTCTAAAAATACATTCCAAACATCTCCTTCACCTCCCGGTGCTGTGATAGGTTCGAGATTTTTAAAGATCTCAATTGCAGCTGTACCTAAATAACTAAAAAGAATAGCTTTTTTCCTTTCTGGTGAGAATTTAGAACCATCAATTGCAACAATATAGTTTTCGAAGGACTCAAACCATTTTTTCCAAGATAACTTAGGCTTTCCAGGAATTTGCAGGAAAATAGAAGGTTGGTTGCAAATTTGAGAAGAAGCCATGACAAACAAAAAGTGTGCAAATCACTGAAATTAGCAGAGACTTGCAGTAGTAGAGAAGTGTGCAAATCACTGAATAAATGATTTGCACGTAGAATAAATGTGCAAACACTGGAGAAGAATAAAATTGAAAAGTGTGCAAATCACTGAAATTAACAAAAACTTGCACTAGTAGTGTAAGTGTGCAAATCACTGAATGGGTAATATGCACTTGAAATGGCAGTGTGCAAATCACTGAAAGATAACTTGCACTTGAAATGACAGTGTGCAAATCACTGAAAAGTAACTTGCACTTTAAAATAACAGTGTGCAAATCACAGAAGGGTAACTTGCACTTAAAATGACAGTGTGCACGTCACTGAAAGGTAACTTGCAGATAAAATAATAGTGTGCAAATCACTGATGCAAAATAAAACAAAAATGCAATGCTAAAATGAATAGTGTCTGAAGAAGAAAGTGAGCGAATCACTGTGTTCGCTGAGAGGTTAGGTTGAAAACGGCTTTAAATTGGTGATGAATGAATAACGAATCAAGCCTCATTGAAAAATGGAAACAAGTACGCGCTTAAATTACGAGCGTGTGGAGAGTTTCCATGACAATCTTGAAACGCGTTGTTAAAATGGCCGCCCGTTGCGTGCAAAGCGATGCGTTTCAATGAGCTCACACGTTCAAAAACGTGAAGACGTGACTGCATGCAGCGTCACAGAGCTCAGAACGCGGAGAGACGTAGAGGGGTCTTGAGTGCAGGAAGCCAGCACGAGCGGCAATTAACGGCAAAAAGAAAAGTAAGGGCCGTTTTGAATCCTTAAAGTTAATTAAATCGTAACAGTACCTTAAAACGTAGTAAAATTACGAGATTTTCACAGCGGATGCCTGGATCTTCAATAGGAGGACAGTGGTAGCCGGCACAACCACGCAGAGGTCCGAATCAAAGGGCTTCTGGAAAGTAGAAGTCTTCTTTTCTTAAGGATGGCTACACAGTGGGTCAGTAATTAATTAATTAACCTCGTCGCCATTGTAAAGAGCGGAAGGAGGCAGAAATAAGATTTAAACTGTTTTATTCTTAAAGTAACAAATTGACCCACTGGTGCTAGAGTCCAGGCATCTCTTCAGTTCAGCTCCAACCGCTTCACTGAAGTAGAACCTGGATCACTAGAATACAATAACAGAATTCCATATTGCATAGCTAAGAATCTAACACAGAAGAAGAACTACAAAACTAATTAAAGAAAACTACAATGGAAATGGAAGACATACACCACACTTTGCTAATGTAAAGAGCTGTTGGTGGAAAAGAGGCAGGTGTTAAAACCTTATTTTAACCAGAAAGGGATTCGTCCATGGAGCCAGGCCGTGCTGGCCTGTTTTGTCCCAGAGGACTCACAGCTGAAGTGATGTCTAGTAAGATTCCTTATACTTGAGGCCAAGAAGATGCTAAAATGTGAGATAGAGATGTCCTCATCAAGACTCTTTTGGATCAGGGCTATCTTGGAAACATTCTCACTAAAAGGAGATGAGAGTCTGGCTGCAGGGTTGGGGCTCATGTGCCTTTCTCGCGGGAAGCAGCCCTAATAAGGCTCCTTACACTGATGGCTAAGAAGATGCCAAAATGTGACATTGAGGTGTCCTAATCAAGTCCCTCTTGAAGATGGACTTGGCTATCATGGTCACTCACTTATTGAAGGAGTTGAGAGTCTGGCTGCAGGGTGGGGCATTGTGTATCTTTTTTGAGGGAAGCAGCTGTAAGTGTCAGATGCTGGACTTAATCTCAAACTTGGACCGGCAATGCACGTAGGACAAACTGGACCAAATCTCAGAATGATCTTTGTTTTCGTTTTTATAAACCTGCTAACCGATTAAACCTTGATCCCAGTGGGCGACGTCAATGAAGGGTAATTTTTAATGTTGTATATTGGCATCACTGTAGTTCACATGTCTTTAACAATTTTAAAGACAATTTTATCGATTGTTTTCACTATTTTGCAATGGTTTTAAGTAACTATGCAAATGAATAAACTAACTTATTTACTTACTTTCAACGTCTTTGGAAGCTGGAGGCTCAGTTTTTGCAAGTCCTAAAAGAAGTCACTGCTTGTGAAGCTGAGAAGCACTTGCTGTTAGTCCCTATCTATTCACAACTGCAAGGTTTTGATTTTAAAAGTAGTGTTTTATATTTTAATTTGCCTTGGATTTTCCATTTGAGGTTTTGTTTACAAAAATTCTCAAAGAGCATTTAAACATTATTTTAAACACCGTGTTAATTTCTGACATGTTATCAGTTATCTAATATGTAACTTGTTCATGTTATCAGTTCATTTATATATGTGAATTCAATCCTGTGACTTTTTATTATGATTGGAACAAAGCAGAAAATTATCACTTTTTCTAAAATATATTGGGTTTGAAGAAGCCTTAACAAGCTGCTGTAACCCTGGGCAGTAAGCATGATAAGGAATACATGTGGACATCAGAACGTCAGTCTGACATGACATAGACACTGGTGCTCACAGACAGGCAAAGTATGCACACGCTGAAATCTGGAGACTTTTCTGCTGCATCTCAGTCACTCAAAGGGTAGCCAAAGGGAACGTGCACAGAGGAAGTGCAGAGCACCAAGGCTCCACAGTCTGACTCCTGGCAACATGGACAGTCAAAGTTTGACACTGAGTGGCATATTTACTAACATTTCTTGCAAAGCAGCACAGCAAGTGTAGCCGCAAGAGAGAGAGAGAGCAGAACAGTGCAATATTTTAAAGGATATGGTACTATTCTGCTCTCTCCTAGTGCTGGTGCACTTGTTGCTGGCTAACGCCTATGCAGACACCCATGTGCTATGTCGTAATCATGCCTGCGCTGTGGTCAGGATAGTATCCCTTCCTGCACAACAACTATCCATTGAGGCTATTTCCTCTTTGTATGCATGCTGAAGAATGCAGCATACATTCAATGAGGGAAGAACAAGGAGAAATATATATATTTTCCCTTGTTTTCACATCCTCAGAAAAGTGCACCATTTTGTCACAAAGCCATGTTTACAAGTCTTTGTAAATACGGGTTGGTGTCAAAATACATTGGTAGATGAATGGGAATGCCCATGAACCACCCATATAATGCCTACAACGCAAGACAGTGCTGGGTATAAAGCCACGCAAAGCTCACACAAATTGGGATTTGCGTGGCTTTGTAAATCCCAAAATGTATTTTCCATTGGCTCTGCGCCGTATAAGAGATGCAATCCAGATGCAAAATGTTTGTCAATCTAGGCCTGTAGGTCTACTGGTAGTATTTCGATGGTGCAGCATGTGCAGGGGCAAGAGGGTCAATTGGCAAGAGGGGCCTACTGAACACTGAATATTGCTGTATTTCACATTTCAAGTAATGGTCAGAGGACCAATTTTCCTCATTGCATTATGGTCCATGGCACACTGGCTAGACAACTGACCATTTCCTCGATGATAACAGCACATGGGTGAAAAAAAGTCTCTCGCATCCTGCTAATCCCGATGTTTCCCCTTTTCTCTCTCTCTCCTCACACTCCCTCCTCATTCTGTCTAACCATTTTTTTCCTTTCGAACTTTCTTCCATTTTTTGTATTCTTCTCTCCTTCTCTTGCACAATTTCCTTCATTTTTTATTTCTCTGCTACATGTTGATGGGTAATATTTTACATATTTGGTGCCCCAACGTCCTATAATGTGAAAGACGCTCTTTTTTGCAATGTTAAGATTCCTTGTGGCTCCTTGTAACAAACTCTGCTATAGCCTTTTATACAAACTCACATTGCATTTTGGGCACTGTAGATTGACTCTTTGTATTGTCAGTTTGAATGCCCAAAGTCCACATGATGCAGACTAAAAAGATACGTTTATGACTGGTGTTAGACCTGACATCCTTTTTTTTTATTAGTTCTCCAGTAGCACCAGTCTCCTGCTCTCATAAATGGATTGCGTGTAATCTGTTGAGGCTTCATCTAAAGCCTTAAGGTCGTTTTCTAGGCGTGACAGTGTATTACGCAGATCTTTGAGGACACCTGCGTGTTTAGCTATGCATGTACCCCTGATGACTGCCTTAACACCCTCACACAAAACCGCCCATGTGTCCACAGAACCAGTGTTGATGGCAAAATATTCCTTTACGGCGTCCCGTATTTCTTCTTTGAGCACCTCGTCATGTAAAGCACGACTAGGGAAGAGCCATTGACATTCAAAGCCCTCTGGGCGGGGTATCCTAAGATGTAGTGTCACTGGAGAGTGGTATGAATAAGTCCTTGAAGGGTCCTGACTGATGTGCACCAACCATAAATGTCGGGGGAGAGTAACCAATGATCAATCCTTGTCCAGGTGTTGTGCTGCCTGAATAGTGGGTATATTCTGTGGTGCTTGGATTACGTTTGTGCCAAATATCTAACAACGGGAACCGATCACATAGCTCATGAAGTGCTCTGCAGACATGAGGTTTGGCGTCTGAAGACCTGGAGGTACAATCTATTACAGGGTTGAGTAATAGGTTGAAATATCCACCTACAATCAGCGTTTGCAGCTGCTTCTGCATGAGTCATATGTGGAGGGAATGAGAAAAGTCGAGTCATCTGTGTTGGAGGCATAAATACAAAGCAGTGTAACATTCTTACCCAGCAGAGTCCCAGAAACCGCTAGGCATCATCCCTCTTCATCTTCAAGCATGGAACCAAAACAGAAGGGGACTCTTTTGTGTATTAAAATGGCTTTGCCCCTCACGTAGTTACTGTAATTAGCAAAATATCTGGGTGCCCCCCAGCAAGCGCCAAAGTGTGCCTTGTCCGTTTTGGGAAGGCTAGTCTCTTGTAAATAAGTGACATCTACATTGTGTCATAACAGATAATGAAGCACCTGTCTATGCTTTCTTTTATCAGTAAGGCCCCATACATTCCATGACATTAGGGAGAGGTCCAAGGGACCCTCTATGTTACGAATTCTGGCCATATATCCGGGAGAGCAATTCCAACTTTGCATTGTGGTGACAAATAACAAATAGGAGCAACAGTGAACAACCTAACATGTCCCATGAGACAAGATGTTTGAAGTTAAGCAACCCCCACCACCCCCTAGCCTGCCCCACCCTGTCTGGGGTGCGGCCAATCCCAGCATAAAGAATAACGTGAAGTACCATATTATTGCACAACAAATGAAGATCTCAAAGAACAGTACCTCAAAGTTAACCAAACCATTCTCAAAGGATCACCATGAGGGCCTGCAACACCCCGGCGAGCAACCAGCTAAATGCAATGCCAATGTAAGGAGATCAGAGAGCATATTCCTAAAATCACATTGAAATCAGTCCCATGAGAGTAGATGCAGAGTCAACCTGTGCTCGCACTAGAAAACAGTTTGGCACTTGCGTAGGATCCGCTGTGCGGGAGGGAAAGGCCTGATCTTGCCCTGGTAGAGGAAAGATTGTTTTTGTTTATAGACACAGCAAAACTCCTGCACCTCTGTCGTATTTTCGAAGATCCGAGCTCTGCCATCCACATCGACCTTTAATCTTGCAGGGTACAACATGCCATACCGTAGTTCCAAGTTTCTTATAGCAGCCTTGACCCATTGAATTTGTGTTGTGCGTCATGTAACATGGCCATAAAATCTGGGTAAAAGGACAGCTTTGCGCCCTGCCAGTCGATGTCACCTTTGTCTCTAGCCAAGCGGAGTGCTGTGTCTCGGTCCCGAAAGTTTATTACACATGCCGCAATAGACCTGGGAGGGAGGCCTGCATTGGTCCTAAAGACCTGTGTGCCCTCTTAATGAAAATAGCAGTGGTGAAGGAATCCTTACCAAATAAATCAATTAACAAGGTTTCCACGAAGAGATCAATCCAGCCAGTAGGGGTAATCTCCAGGACGACAACAATGCGTAGATTGTTGCGACGGCTGCGTGCTTCGGGGTCTTCATTTTTGATGGCCACCTCATTCAAAATACGCTCGACCCTTTCTAGAAGCTTGGCAGATTGCGCAGTCCCATCCTCAATGTCGGAGATGCATGCTTCAGTCACATCAAGCCGCCTGTTGTGTGCTTTGATCTTGGCACCCAGATTTGAAATGGTTTTGTCAAGTAAATCAAAGGGATTGTCCAATGCCTTAAAGCCTGCTCGCATCTCGCGGAGCAGGGAAGCTGCTGTGTCCCAGGAAGTATCTTCTTGCCCTGCTTGTTGTGACGATTCCGCCATGGTAGGGTCCTGTTGTGGAGCTGTTGCAACCAGTTTCTCAAATGGCAAAGACCTTTGCTTTGGGTCTTTACAGCCCATGCTGTGTCAGAGATTCTTTGCCTTGACCTCCCAGGCCTTAGCAGGTGTATACCTTATCAGTATCCCCCTCTTTGGTGCTGTGTAATGAGGCAATCAAGATGGAGATGTTCGGTATAGAAGGACCCCAGAACGGCTGAGCGGGATGTGATGCATGTGGTATCGGGGTGCAGGCAGGAGAGTTGTCTAGTCTCATGGGATAACAGCAGGCATCGTCGGTAATAGCCTTGAGGGCAATAAATATTTGAAGGGGGTGCTCCCTAATGGCGTGGGACCACAAGCATGAAGCACGTCGTGGCTCGCCACCAGACACGGCATACCATTGCAGGGCAAGGTCATGCGTGCTCCGATATAGGAGAGGGGACTGCCCTCATGGAGGCAGCAGTCTCCTATGTCGGCGTATGTATTTCCCATATTTGTCTCAATACAGGGAGGCATGAGTCGATTCAAGTCTCCCCAGAAGTGCCCTCAGGCCGATGCGGTATAGAAGGCAGGCCGGGGGGGTCTTGCTGCAGCAGGAGGAGATATATGGAGCCCAGCGCATTGCGGCCAGAATCCCCACCTGGCCGGTAGTCAGTGTAGCAAATCTTGGCTGGCCCTCTGGACTCGGGCCAGGCCACGGCAGATGTTGCGTTGCACAAGGAAGCAGTCGTCAGTTGGGGCTGAGTGCAGGACTCGGCGGGGGTGTAGCGCCTCTCACCTTATTTGCAGCAGCCAACTCGAGCTACAGGCCCCATCAGCATCCCCGGCCTCTGATAGTTTCTGTACCCCGCCCGTCTGGAGGGAGGCTGGGCATGCAGCTCATGCAGGGAACGGGCGCGTCCCAGCAGTCACCCCTCACTGCCGATCTTGAATGCCGGCACCCAACGGGACCGATGTTAGCTTGGCGGGTTCAGCACAGCTTCCGCCGCAGCTTGCGGCGAGATTCTGGACTCATAGTTGCCATTGAATGTGGGAATATGCCAGTGGGCCAGAAAGCTCAACAGAGCTTCAGAGCCAGGCGGCCATGTTCGTCGCCGGCTTAGCCACGGCCCCATTTGACCTGACATCCTTGACATGGTATTCTCCCAAACCTTATAAGTACACTCCTCCTGAATTCTTTTAGTTGACTTTAGGATAATGCACACTTTACCACTGCTAACCAGTGCTGAAGTGCGTGTGCTCTCCCTTCAAAAATGGTAAAACTGATGTACACCTAATTGCCATATTCAATTTACATGTAAGTCCCTAGTAAATGGTACTACGTGTACCCAGGGCCTGCAGCTCTCATTGTTCCACTCACTGTAGTACCCTTTTAAAATACATCTCAGTACTGCCACTGCAGCCAGTAGTGCAATTAGGAAGTCTCAGGAACAGCAAAGACTTCACCTTCCTCTGTGTACCATTATGGGACCTCATGTCTCAGTTGCCACAGAGGGAAACCGCAACCTGACACAGCCACCACAACCGCTGGCAGTTCCGTGACCTGAAGGAACCGCAGAGAGCACCACCAGAATTCATACCTTAACCCTGGCCACACCGACGCTGACGACTGCTGCTGTCAAGAGCCACTGCTTGCACTGCACCTATGGGTACTGCATTCCGCACTGCCCTGGTCTCACCGATGACACCGTTTCCAGCTGACATCACCGCCGTGGTCTGCATTGTGGTCTGGGGCACCTCTCGTAAGCTACATGAAGCACTGCCCTGTCCCACACCGCAGCCGCGGCCCACTGACACCAGCCACATCGACCCCCAATCTTCAACGGATGCCACAGCTTGCACCCTGGACATCAGCACCGCGACAAGCACTGCCTGCTTCACACTGCAGCCCTGGTCTCACCGACACCGCTGGACAACAACCACCTATCCGCTGGCTGCATCACGACCTGAGGGCACCACACGCCGCACCACTCCACTTCACAGCAGCCTTAATCACCGCTGCCACTGGTCCATACCACAGTGGTTACCAGAACAAAAGGTACTGTTTACAAGTCTTCTGACACTGAAGCCAGTCCGCACCAATGTGGTCAACTGAAACTGTTGGATTTGGCTGTTTTCAGCACCACACTACCATCAGATGGAGCTAACGACCTCCAGGAAGAGCATTTTTAAGGTTATTCTTGCAAAGCGCATATTTTCATTATTGTATGTTGGATTTTTATTGTTTTGGTCTTGTTTTTTACAGATAAATATTCGATTTTAATTCTGCACTGTTGTGGTGTCCTTTTGTAGTGTGTTTACACAGTATTACTATATGTTATGTGCAAATGCTTTACACACTGTTCTGAGATAAGCCTGACTGCTCGTGCCAAGCTACCAAAGGGGTGAGCGGGGATTATTTCAGTAGTGTATCGCTCTTATCGTGACCAGGAAGAACGGTCCCTACTTGGACAGGGTAACAATTTGCTAACTAGAGACCCCCATTTCTAACAACCCTACTCCAACCTTTAAATCTGGAAACGGTAGGAGATCCGTCGCCGATATAGCAAAGCTCCGCCAATTACTATTTTGGGTTGGAAGTAGGTCCACTCCTGAACTGTCTCTGTTCCCCAATGCCTTGGCAGAACTCACTCGCCTGGACAAAATCGGTTGACTAAGTAATGTAAGGAGGCTTCTAGCTGACATTATCCTCCAGGGGTCATGGGATAGTAACAATTCCCTTATGCTTCCCCTCGAAAGCTAAGTAAAAACACAATATTGGGATTGGGTAGCCTAAGTTGAGCAAAGCACCACGTCCTGCGGAAAGCTAACATAAGAATATATGGCCCACAAACAGTTAAGCTCTCTGGAATATTATTTCGAAATAATACAGATACTGAAGGATAGGAAATTATATATCCAATTCAGGTTTGGCACCCTTCTGCTAAATGATTTATTGGGAAGATGGCATAGTGACACATCGACCCCTTGGCGGTGTACAGGCTGTTAAGCTCCTTTGGAATCTGTGGCGCATGTCATATGTGCCTGTCCGACATATGCACTTCTCAGAGATAATTGGCTAAGTTCCATTTGCAAAAAATTGGGAACTTGACATTTTTCAGAAGCTAAGTGAATTTTAAAATCTGATGGAAGACCATTGTATGCTTCTGCTGTAGCCAAATTCTTGGCCATATTTGGGGAATTAGGAAACCAGCCCAACAGGAGGGAGTAGGCTAATTTTATTGTATGCTTCTAATCACAATTTTTAAATGTCTAGCTTATCATGTGAGCAGTTGAGTCCCTGCATGGTCTTGACTTATGAGTTATTTGCCCTCGGACCTAAGTTGGTACTATGATCATACTGTAGCATGATATTATTAGAATCCAGGGAGCGGAACTACTCTATTTTGAATTATTCTCTGTACTTCTTATTTGACCTAGACATGGTGATACATAGACACTAGACTCAGACTGATGTTACATCATGTGTTAAATTTGTGTCATCAGTCAAATGATCTGACACTTTCATCGTTCTTAGAAAGATAAAGACAGATAATATCTGCATTAAATGTAAGGTATGATGATGAGTCTGAATAATTTAAGAAAGATGGCAACCCAATTGTTAAAGATGGTAGCCTTAATCGTCAAAGTTGGCGAACTCCATGGTCTAAAATAGTGACCTCCATTTCTTAAGATGGATTCGGGGACAAAGGTAGATAAGATGTGCAGGGTAACTAAAATGGAGAGTCTAGCTAAAATATTCTTATGTGTTTAAGAACCTAAAACTCAAGGAAAGAAGCCCAAAATCAAGTGATTAGATTAGACAAAATAATATAATTATGGAGGGAAACAGGGATAAGATTTATGACATCCCTGAAATATTTTCTAAACTAAATATTCACTAAACTATCACTGAATGTATTTTAATTGATCTTGCTTTACAGAGATATTCACTATAAATTATAGAATAAAAGGTCATGCCAGAAACATGCATTTGATGAAATAGCAATTCATCACTTGTTACATATTTATTAACACATATCTTCAAACTGAAGTAAAAAAAAGTGGTCTGTGCACTCAAAGACATGATACTTACAACAGATTATTGTATTCGTCTTATATATGATGTGAAATAAATAATCATAGTAGTTGGATTTTCTTTAGGTATCGATCAATAAATTCCCAAAGTTTCCTGAATGGATAAAGTGAGTGTGGTCTCTGATAAATTGTGTTGTCATCACTTTTGATGAATCACAACAATGCCCACCATGTGTGAAATGAGAGGTTAGCTACACCAGTTGTGTACCCATAGCCATCAGTTAGTACCCTGAAATTACCACACCAATATGTATCACTCAGACTTAAGGTTCATTCTGTTTGTCTCCTTTTTAGTGAACCTTTCTCAATACATTATGTGATCAACTTAAAATAGGGCTTTAAAAACACTGCCAAGAGTCATGCACCACTCAAGTTGTTAGCAAGGAGTACATGTTTTAATTAGCCAGAAGTAGTGTGCTTCCTCACAAAGGTGCTTTCCTTCCATGCATCTATCATTGTGTTAATTTATCCAGCTGCCAGAGCTTGAACTTTAAGGTTTACTCACTTGAAATTGCAATGCTCTTAAAGTGTTTTAGAAAACTAGATAATTTACACTGTTTTTCTCCGAAAGCAGCACAGATGGGAGGAGGGCAGTCATTAACTTTAGCCTTCAAAGTGTTTGAGAGCCAAGGACATCACTAATCCACATGGTTTCTTAGGTCTGGCTAGACAGTGCAACTGTCCGCTGACCTTATGTAATCACCTAAAAAAGAACTTTCATAGCCCTACTGTGAGAGAGGCATAGTCTTCACCTGTATGTTCGTTCCCCTGAATTGGGACAAATGTGTTTGCTTCCATTACAAAAACAGCTTATATTGAACTTTTTGGCTTGTGTCAAACTTTATACATGCTACAGCAGGATTGAGCTGGTTATTGTGGAAAGTCATGGCTAAAGGCGTGATCTATTTATTATGAAATGTTATTATGAAGGCACTAAGCATAACACATTTATTGTGAAAGGATATACTAAAGTCGAAAGGCATTTAGGTGTGGTTTGTTATTACTCTGTATGAAAGCACTCTGTTAGCACTCTGTATTTAAGCCCACAGGTATGTATTTTGTTACATGGAATTTCACTGATTACCACAGTAGGCAATGGCTTTGGTGTGCTGGTTACCCCCTCTGACAAACCGTGAGTACAGAAGATTTGTATTTTCTGAATACATTTTGCACCTGTCACCCACTCTGACAAACCCTGTGGGATTTCACTTTGATGATTCTTATTAGGACCTGTAGAGAGGGGTTGTATATTGTTTTGCAAGCTGTGGCTTTCTAAATATTTGTAATGTTATAACTGTAGGCAATATGGTTGACAGTTAATGAGCACATGAATAGGTTTATTGAGTAAAGTGTAAAGCCATGTTAAAGATGTCAAATCTTTATTGGTTTATTGGGAAAATACATGACCTACTTTATAGGTTTGATCTGTTTATTGTGAAATATTATGGCAAAGGCAACAGTCCTGGACTAATTATTGTGAAAACCCTGTGTTAAAGACAATGGGCTTAAGGATAGATTGTTATTATACTGTTCTAAAGTCTGTATGCAAGTATTTGGATAAATGGAATTTCACAGATTACTGTTGTAGACAAGAGTTTTGGTGTTGGTGTTCCACCTGAACAAACTGTGGGAATAGAAGATATGCACTACAAGAATCTTTGTTAAGCTTTCTTAGGATAGATAATATTTTGATTTGCCAACTGTCATTCAGTATACATGTGTACTTTTATGAATGTATGCTAGATGGTTGCCTCTTGGAAAGTTTATGAACAGGACAATGAGGTTGAGTCTGATTCTTAAATATGAAAATTCCAGATTAAGCTAATAGGACTAACATTTTGATTGCGAAACATACTGTTATTACTCTGAATTAAAGCATACAGATGGGTTTTTGTTACATGGAATCTCGTAGATTTCTTTTGATGAAAAACAATGGGTATAGAAAATATGCACCATGGCAAAACATGTTAATTCCTTTTAGGTAAGACAGCATTTTGCTTTACCAACTGTAATTTTGTATTCTTTGGCAATTCTATGACTGCATGCCTGATGTTTTCCTGTGAGAAAGCTAATGTTTATTACCGTAGGACTGAGTTGGTTATGTTGACAAGCCAGTGATAAGGGCTATAGGCTTGATTGGTGTGCAGGGAAACCAGTGTCGTAGTTCTGGCCTGTTTATTATGATAAGTTATTACAACAAAAGTAGGCCTGGATTACTTATTGTGAAAAGCATATGATAAACCCAGCCGGACTCTTACAGTGGATTGGTATCATATTATGTTACACGCCATTGTAATTTAGTTGGTTACATGTAATCTTGGAGATTACCATAGTAGGCAAGGGTTTTGATGTTGGTGACCAACTCTGACAAACCCTGGGAGCAGAATTTTACTGTGATGATTCTTGCTAGGCCCTATTGGGTGTGGTTGTATATTGGTCTCCAACTGTAATCCTGTAACTATTTGTAATTTATTAAATGCATGCCTGATGGTGCCTGCAGATGCGCATGTCGTATGCCTGGGTTGCGTATAGTATCAAGCTATTGGTAAAGGCAAGAGCCTTCATTGATTAACTGGGAAAAGTTATATCTTAGTCCTTAAGCATGATCTATTTATAATGAAAACCTACCTACAACAAAGCAAATAGACCTTACTTATGCATTGTTAAACATATGTGTTAAAGGCAATAGGCTTTTATGGGTTAAGTGTTATTACACTGTGCTAGTCTTTACAGATGGAGGCGATGCACGAAATTGAACGACTGACCTTGCAATATGGCAACTACTCGGGTTATTCTCTCAACAGTGGAAAGACCATTATATTATGCACCGATAACATTTTCTGTTCAGGCATAAGAAGAGCCAAAACTGCTACCTATCTTGGAGTGATTATGTCTACTAATACCAAGACCCTAGTAAAAACAATTTTGATCCACTCATAGATAAGATCAAGACAGATCTGGATAGAGTAAATGGATTATACCTTTCTATTATTGGCAGGGTGAACTATTTGAAAATGAACATATTGCCGAGATGTCTTTATCTTTTCCGAACAATTCCTTTATTTGTAGATCCTAAAATACTTATGCTGATTAACAAACTTATGTCTAAATTTGTGTGGCAACACGGGAAAATCAGACGCTCACTTTCCTACTTATCCATGTCATTCAACAGGGGCGGGCTTACGGCACCAAATATTATGTTGTATCATTGGGCAGCTTTTCTAAAACATTTAAACCCAATGGTTCTAGAGCCGCCTCCTGATACCGGAACAATTACTACCCCAATCCCCTCAACTATGAGCTTGTACTTGGCCAAGAAGCCAGTGGCCTCTTACTAAGAAAGACTGAAGTTAGCCATTATAAACAAAACAAGGGTGAAATCTTAAAAAGTGCTTGGATAATTTGGAATAAGGTACTTAAGCATATGTAGATAGGCACAATCACCCGGTATACGCCTTTGCTCCATTCCACTATTACATCTGGTCTTGATTTTGATTACACAGCAAAGAAATGGCAAAGATTGGGTATAAAAACAGTTAAGGATGTCTGGTTAAATGGTTCACACACTGTTTTTTATGACATAAAAATAAAATTTCTGAAGGGGATTTTCTTAAATTTGCCCAGCTTCACGCTAAACTAAAAGCTAAAAGTTAAAAGTGACTCAATTAGTCTCCAAAAGATTGACTTAATAGAAGCATTTACCATTTCAAAAACTAGGATAGGAACGTTCTATGGTATACTTCTAACTAATATTAACGATGATATTGAGAAAACAGAAACTAAATGGGCGGTGAAATTCAACAACCCCGATGTAGATATAGATAAAATCCTCGATATGAGTAATAATCTGTTCATGGCCAGCAATTTAAAGGCTCAGCTGTTTAAAACAATATTCGATCTTTACTTTACCCCGGCCAAACTTTTCGCGTGGGGTATAAGGTAGACCGATCGATGCCCACGCTGCTCGCAGGGTCCAACGACCCTAGTTCATATGTTTAGCAGCTGCTCCGAACTTCTTCCCATATAAAGCATGATTGCCTCATTTTGGGAGAAAGTTTTCTTCCACAAACTTCCAGAATCTGACACCCTATTTGTTCTTGGCTATGATGACTCTTTGAAATTATCCAAATCTGAACAAAGATTAATATTTATTGGCACAGCTGTACTGAGATTAATTCTGTCTGCCCGTTGGAAAGATGATACATCTCCTAGTTTTCAAATGTGGTTAACTCGCTTTCTCGCTGTCTATAATTATGAATCGGCAATATTTGCCACTAGAGGAATTAAAACAAAGCTTCGAGGTGAAGAGTTATGGGGCCCAATTTCTATTTGGAAAGAAGGTTTATTTCCTAGTGGAATTGGATGAGTCTAATGAGATTCTTTGTCTAAATGTATTGCTGTCATTTGGCTTTTTATTGTCCTCCACCACATCTTCTGTCCTTTTCTCTTATTTTATTTCTGTTAAGTTTTATGTCACCATACTATTTGATCCCCGTGTATATACTTTATTCAATGTTTCTAATTTAACTGTATTGTCTTATGCTGATACTGGTTCTTTAAATAAAAAATAAATAATTTTTTTTTTTTAAATCTTGCAGATTACCATAGTTGCCAAGGCTTTTGTTGTTGGTGACCCACCTAAACCAAACATGGGAACAGTGGATTTCCACTATGATAATCCTTATTAGGCTATATTTTAAGTGATTTTATATTGTTTTGATAATCTGATTGTTGCCTTGTGGGAAGGATAATGAACCAATTCAATAGGTCTTAGTTGGTTATGGTAACAAGCCAATGATATGTGTTATAAGCCTGATTGTTTACGTTGAAAAGTTACAATAAATGCAGTATGCCTTACATAGTCATTGTGAAAAGCATATGTTAAAGTCAATAGGCATATGGGTAGATTGATAGTACTCTGTATTAAAGCACACAGATCTGCATTCTGGTATATGGAAGTTCACAGTTTACCACAGTAGACAATGGAGTTGGTGTACTGGTAACACCCTCAGACAAACAGTGGGTACACAAGATTTGCATTTTCTGAATCCCCGCTAGGTCCTCTTAGGAGAGATAGTATTGCCAACTGCAGTTTTATATACTAAGTAACTTTGTTACTGAGTGCCTGATGATTGCCTTGGGGGAACACTTAGACTCTGTACAGGATGCTTCAATTTGTTATGGTTTTAAGCCATTGATAACAGCTACAGGCCTGATTGGTACACTAGGAAAAACGTGTTCTGTTTCCACAGGTCTGATCTGTTTATTATGAAAAATTATAAAAAAAGCATTAGGCCTGACAAATTGATTGTCAACAGCACATAATAAAATCAATAGGCATTTAAGGGTCGATTGTTATTTATATGTTTTAATGTGGTTGGTATGAATGTTGAATGTAGTACTCCACCCAAGCTGATCATTCCCTGCCCTTCATTTACTTGTAATGTGTTTTATATATGGGAAATACTGAGTCTTTTAATACACCTGACTTGTATTTAATCTCCCTCGGACTCACCTGACTTGAATCGTAAAGCAATGTATGAGCCCCCGAGGAAGATCTCAGCGAACTACGCTCCCATAGGCTTAATACAGAGGAGGTTTTCCAGTACCATTATTACGAAATTTTAAAACTTTGTCAAACGAAAATTAAGCAGGCACTAATAATTTAGATACTCTAATAACATCACTGTTTGGGAATACATTGAGTTACTAAAAAGATTAATCAATGATTAATTGCCTAAATACTTCTGATGTAACAGTCAAAGCGTTATATAAATTGTTCAATTCGATTTCATACAATTTTTGTGTCTTTCCGTTAAATGTGAACTGTCATAAATTGTCACTACTTGATGGTCTGGCTTGGTTACATTTATTAGCTAGATGGGGCAAAAAAATACTAGCAACATGATGAATAAAGTCAACATGTTGCAGGGAAAATAATAATAATAATCCACTGTAAGTGAGAGTCGTATGATAAAAATTATGAAAAAATTACCATAAACCACAGTGTAATAGTTTTCATGCAATTAACAGTATTACAGAACCCTATGATGTTCTTGATAATAGGTTTAGCAAATTTCCGGGGTATAGAAATGCATACCTGAGATGTTTAGAAAATGTAAGAAGTTTATGAAGTATAAACTATGGAACTTACCTTACAGGGCTGGTGCTGGAAATGGACTGTGTCGGCCACTTCTCACAGCCCTCCAACTTGGGGCCTTCCACCAATGCAACACAGTCAGGGCCCCCAGGAGGCTAACGTCACGCTCCATCACTTATTTGTACATATCCCCCAAAAATACTTTTAATTGGAAAGTACCGGCACTTCTCAGAAACAAGCAGGCACTCTTCTACAGCGTACCTGCAAATTAATTTTTCCATTTCGTTCACTGGTTAGACCAAGTTCCATGAAAAGAACGGCTGGGCCATAATCCTGGGTTTGAGGTCTTTTCTCTCTGGTGCTCTGGGTTCCCTTCTACATCGGAGCTTCAATCTGCACCAAATACACCCTGTGTGACTCTCAGGGCCCTGTTCTTATTCTCATTATATATTAATAATGCAGGTAAGGGCTTCACGACTGCATATTCTGTTCTATGCAGACAACGCATTCTTGATTGCCCGAACAGGCAATGCCTTGCTGTCACTGCTCGTGCATTTTGTGGATTTCATGGAAGAGTTGGGTCTGAGTGTAAACCAAGAGAAATCCTATAGACTGGTTGCAGGGGAAGCAAGAAACCGACTAGGGCACACTTCCTTGAAGGAAAGAATATGACTAATACTTAGACCTTTTCTTATTTGTGGGTTTTATTCAATAGCTATAAAAACGGGAAGTTTTTAGATTTGCAACAAATATAGGAGCAGATCTACAAGAAAGTGTTGCAGCGTGGCACCGCAAGCCCTTTGGCTGCGCCACACTACGGCACTTTAAAAGCACGTGAATGCGACATATTTACAATAATATGTTGCATTCCTGTGCTCTCCCATGCACTGGTGCACAAACAACTGCCATGCGCCGGTGTAGGCACCCTTGCACCATGGTGCAAGGATGCCTGGGTCATGGGGAGATTGTTTTTGTGCAGGAAAGAGCACCTTCCCGCACAAAAGCAATCACTACAGCCATTTTCCTCTTTCAATGAGTGCTGTAGAAGGCAGCACACATTGAAAGAGGAAAAAATGAGTAGGAATTAAAACATTTTGCCTCATTGATCCTCTCAGATGCAATTCCAGGTTTACGATTCCTCGTAAATCTGGAAATGTGTCAGGTTCCATGTGTGTTGCGTAGGTACAACCACAGCAACACCCACGAAATGCCCTTTAACGCAAAGTGTTGCATGTAAAGGGGTCGTATATACAAGGACAGGAAAAGTCACGCAGGGTGGCTTTTCCTGTCCTTGTAAACATGGGGCATTGAAATGTGCTGCTGGTGTGTCAAGAAAAGTGACGCACTGGTGGCGCAAGGAGGTTGCAAATCTGCCCCATAGACTTCAAACTAGTGAATATTTTGGCCATCATATATAACACCAAATGTGTGGCAGTGTTACCTACAGAGATGATGTATCAGCGTGGTCAGTAAGGAGATGCCTTCAAATTATTGAAAATAAATGTTTAAGAGGGATTTTAGCTGTCACCCCCAGTGGTGCTCACTTAATTTGCCATGAACAATTAGGTATTGCATACCTGGAGGATAGGATGGATACATTTGGCTCCCTTACTTTTGATGCAAGCATTTTGAAGTAAACCAGCATCCATCCTAAATAGGGTGATTATACAGGATTGCTTGGTCTTATATTGGGCAGATAAAATCCCCTGGTTAAAATAGATCAAGAACCAACTTGGAGAAATTGGGTTGAGTAATTGTTTCCAAAAATTGGGGGTACTCCATGATGTGAGTAAGCACGTCTTAAAAACAAAGTTACGGGAATGGACTAAGAGGGAGAGGGTAACAGTGGAAATTGAAAAGGGTACTGTGTCTGTCCACTCCGTCCTACTTACTCAACCTGGTATACAACTTCACCTTATAATGATTACAAACCTGGCGCACAGATTTTTATTAACTGGATTCTGTCTCAACACCATACACAGGCTGTTTACTTTTATCGACACAGAGGGGCAGGTTTGGGCTCTTCCACCCTGTACATGTGACCATTTCTCAGAACAAAGCATTTTACGCCTGTTTCTTTTGTAGCTCTTACATGAAACAAAGGAGAGAATTGATCAGCCCAGTACTTAAAAACATTTACTTTGTTCAATTTAAGTTAGTTTTCTGGTATATGTTAGGAAAATCAGGAAAGGTCTGTGTTAGTACACATTTTTAAATGTTTATACTCTATATTTATATATGCTGTGTGGGTTTATATTACAAAATGGCTGAGTAATTGACTTTTCTAGTTATCTATCTTTATCATGCATTTTCATGTTTTATATTTTATGGCTTGCATTTTAATCTGGTGAAAATTGTATGAACTTTTATGGTTTTTTGAAATTGAATAAAGGAATTGAACTGACTCTCAGGGTAGCGCTTGCAAGAAGTCCCAGGTGCCTCAGGAAGGAAGGGTGGGGGTAGAGACATAGATCACAAGCAGACACACACTAGATTAAATAAGTTATTGGCATGTCCAGTGCTTTTCTTTGAAGAAAAAGAGAAGTATGTTAATCACACCACAACTCAATGCTATACAAATGGAATATGTAGCACCAAAGGGAAGGTAGTCTAGCTAATATTACACAAACAAACATTAGCTTTAGATTAAAATACAGTGCAGACTTGCTGGACTTTGGATAGGCAGTTTTCCTAAATTGTTTGCAAAAATATCTTTGAAGTCCAACCAATCTCTGCTGGTCTAGGTCTCAGACTATCTTGTGGCCATGAATTCGCATTACTTGTCTTGATATGAAAATGAAAGGGCCAGGCCCAAAAATTCTGGACATGTTCTAGAGTCACATTTCGATGGTGCTTTTTTGCACAAATGTATAATCCTCCTGGACACACAGTAATCATAGACGACTATGTTAGGTTTGTTAATTTATTACAAAGCCAAAAATAACTGAACAAAGAGACACCTCAACACAAGAGTATATAAGTACAGAGGACCCAGCATAAAGCCAAATCTTTGCATCCAGTTTAGAGGGTCCAAGGTGGGAGCAGTGCAGAAAACGAACTGTCTCTCACTTCCATCATGGTGGCCATCCAGGTGCTGGGGGCTAAACTCGAGACTAAAATCGACAAAGTCTCCATTGAAATGAACCTGCTGAGAGGAGACATGAATAAAACTTCGGACAGAGTCACAGTAAACAAAACAAATGTTCTGGAACTGCAGGCCACCACGAAGAAGCTTGAAGAGCGGGTACAAGAGTTGGTTCACCAGCGCCGTCAGATGGCATTCAGGCTTGAGGACCAAGAAGGGAGAGCCCGAATCAACAATATTAGGGTAGACCAAGTGTGGACCTCTTCCTGGAGGACCTTGTGATGACGTGAAGGCCGGGGCACCACGACCTGCGCGAGAGGCAGGACAGAGGCGGGCGGAAAGGGAGGAGTCAGGGGATGGACTAGGCAGTGGGTATTGGATCCGGGGAGAAGGCAGAGGCAAGAATAAAGAGGCGCAAACGTTTCCCTGAGTCCGTGTTGTGTGTTCCCACCCCGATACTACAGCTGGAGACGAGGGTGGTCACGGGACCTGCGGTGGTGCGGAGCTGCAACGCAACGGTTGGTGTTGCTGTCACGGGCGTCTGGTGACGAAAGCAGGGGCGCGTCCATAGTGAGTGACCACCTGTTTGCCCTATTCCTGTTGCCTGTCTGCCATACTGTTGTGCTGCTGTACCTGTGATTGTGCACGCTGGGAGCCCACTCCAGTCGCGCTGCAGGAGGTTGTGTGCTGGAAGCTTCATTGCCTGCATGCTGGGAGCTCACCCCAACTGAACTGTGTGTGTGAGGAGGCCTGCGAGTGCCTCTCTCACCTGTTGTGCTCAGCAGAGCTGCTTCTGGGGTCCGGTGAGTGCCTGCCGGTATTGCTGCAGATCTGGGAGGAGGAGTGCTCCTCGTGTTTGCTGGTCAGGATCCAAGTCTCAGGAAGAGCGAAACTCTCGTGGCAGCCATCTTGAAGTCAGGCGTTTGGTCCAATCCCCTGCAAGGGATCCTTGGCGGCCATTTTGCGGTCAGGCGGAGTGCTGCAAAAGTCATCAAGACTTGGCAAATTCAATGTGCAAGTATAAAACGTGGCGGATGTCTGTGCGAAGGTGCCAGATATCGGTGGCTGTATACCGCTGAGTGCACAGTGGTACTATATTCTTCTTCAGAATCTGGAAAGCAGACGGTGCTGCTGCCTGTGGAGACGGAGCTGAAGTAGCTGTGGTGGAGGAGCCTTCGTAGTGTTACCGGCCAAAAAGAGTCTCACAGCTACACGATGTCAGGATCCCCATCATCTCGCCAACATCAGGTGACCGCCAGCCTCGGTCCCATGGCTGTGCTAGGAGTGTCGTTCCTATGTCCCCCAGAACCCCTCACTCTTGAATCTGGTGGGGGTATGGGTCTCCGGTGGCAAGAATGGCTGGAAGATTTCCCGGACTTCATGAAGGGATCCCAAGTGACCGATGAAGAACAGCAACTGATCGCTTTACGGAATTTAGTAGGCAAAGATATTGGTCAAATCATAAAAGAATTGCCAGCGGCGGTTGCGTCCTCGTACTCTGATGTCTGCGAGGCGCTTAACCGGAAGGTTCTACACAAAAAGAACGTCGACTATGAGCAGTACACGTTCAACCTGGCATCGCAAGAGAAAGAGGAACCTATGAGTGTGTTTATTACACATTTGAGACGTTTAGCACAATACTGGGACTTTGATTCCTTCTCACCGAGGATGCGCTCAGATTGAGGATCATTGAAGACTGCTTATCAGAATCACTGCGACGAAGGTTACTCAAAAAGAGCTATTCACTGGACGAAATTGAGGAAATTACGCGAGTGCATGATCAGGCTGAGGAGCATGCAAAGAAAATGGAAGCCGGGCGAAGTGAGAAACGTGAGCAAGCTTTCAGACTTCAGTCTCGACAGACACGTAGACATTCCCCAGCGCAAACTCGTTCCTCCAGGTCCAAAATTCCACAACATCCCTCAAGTCGTTGACGCGGAAGTTCAAGCCGCACCAAAAAGAGATCGGAGCGCCAACTCAAATGCTACAGGTGCGGATATTATTTTCCTCATATGGACATGTGCCCGGCGCTAGGTCAGAAGTGCCGAAAGTATGGAAGGGACAATCATTTTGAAAATGTGTGTGGAACTCCCCAGAAAGATGATCAACGAGAACACACCAGAGAGTTTCGTCCATCAAGCAGTCGCCATCATGCTAAATCGATGCAAGATCGGCGAGATTCGTCCACCGGGTCGTCACACTCCAGCTGTCATTCCCGCCGGACCTACCAATCTCGGCGTTCCTCGTCAAGAGAGTCAAGATCGCTGTCACCCATCTCGCAGGACAGCGATGAATACATATGCTTGGTGGCAGATCCTGACTGCTCAACATCAAAATCGGTTCTCACTGTGCTAAGTTTGTGCTGGACAGTGGAGCCTCTCTCAATTATATACCAGTGGCTGAATATCAAAGGATGAAGACACACCCCAGCTGAGCAATGCCCATGTGCGAGTATACACCTGGATGTCCAAGAAGCCACTTCCCTGTCTTGGGAAGTTTCCAACGGACTTGACCTATCAAAATCGCACCATCCAAGCGTACATCCATGTCATCGATGGGCCGGAAGCTGACTGCCCCCTAAGTCTGCCTATGCGGAACGACTAAAACTTGTGGACATATTATATAAAGTCGATGACAAACTTGACATCATTCAGAAGTTTCCCAAGCTCTTCCAAGGACTTGGATGGATAAAAAACTGCCAAATTCGGCTTCACATCAATGAACAAGTCACTCTGGTGGCCCAACACCACAGGAAGATTCCGTTTCATTTGCAACAAGCCGTGGAGAAAGAGCTTCATGACCTGCTCAAAGCCGATATCATTGAGAGAACAGATGGACCAACGCCATGGTCTCTCCAGTGGTAGTAGTCCCTAAGAAAGGTGAAATTGACAAAGTCCGTCTGTGTGTCGACATGAGGGCGCCCAACACCGCCATAGAGAGAGAGAGACACCCAGACCCTCACATTAGTGACATGATCGCGTCACTCAACGGAGCAAAAATATTCTCGAAATTGGACCTTAATAAAGGATACTATCAACTGGAGTTGCAGGAGCGATCCCGATATATCACAATATTCTCAACCCATCTTGGTCTCTTTAGGTACAAAAGGCTCAGTTTTGGTGTGTCCTCGGCCGCTGGAATATTTCAGGAGGCGATTCGGAAAACAATCCACCACATTCCCAATGTCCTGAACTATAGTGATGACATTCTGGTAGATGGGGCCACCACCCAAGAACATGATATAGCGCTGAAACGAGTCTGCCATGCCCTGATGGAAGCCAAACTCATGCTAAACAAAGACAAATACGAATTTCACAAACCAACGTTGAAATTCTTCGGCCATGTCTTTTCAGGAATGGGAATGAGACTTGACCCTGACAAGGTAGCTCTCCTGAACGACAGTCCAAGCATGTGTGATGTGGGGGATGTGCGCTCTTTTCTGGGGATGGCCAGTTACTGTTCGAGGTACATCAAAGACTATGCCACGATAAGCTAACCCCTGAGAACACTCAGCAAACAGGGGCAGCCTTTTCAGTGGTCTTCACAATGCGAACAAGCATTCCGAGACATCAAAAAGGTGGTGGAGTCTGCCCAAAACATGGCATACTTTAACCTAAAGATGAAGACAGAAATAACCGTGGATGCCAGTCCTTTGGAATTAGGAGCCATTCTGGCACAGTATGATGGAGAAGATGCTCAACGCCACATCATAGCGTACGCCAGCAGGAGCTTGACAGACTCGGAGAGAGCGTATTCACAACCAGAAAAGGAGAGCTTGGCCGTAGTCTGGGCCTGCAAACATTTCCACATTTTCATCTTTGGAAAACACTTTACTCTAGTCACGGACCACCAAGCCCTGATTACCATCTTCGGAAACCCCCAGGCTAAGATGCCACCCCGAATAATCATCACTTTTGGCCCCTGATGAACGAGAGCCTGATAACCCTGACATTCAGTTGCGTCCCAGACGGACCATTAGAAAACCGTCACGCCTCATTGAAGAACTGTAAGTGAGATGTCTAGTGACGTGAAAGTAGAGGAGTTGATATACTGTTGTGTTTTTGTTTTCTTTACAGAGGGGGAAGATGTGATGACGTGAAGGCCGGGGCACCAGGACCTGCGTGGGAGGAAGGACAGAGGCGGGCGGAAAGGGAGGAGTCAGGGGATGGACTAGGCAGTGGGTATGGGATCCGGGGAGAAGGCAGAGGCAAGAATAAAGAGGTGCAAATGTTTCTCTGAGTCCGTGTCGTGTGTGCCCACCCTGACACTACAGACCTAATCCTACATCACCTCAAACCGAAGCAGCTCTCCTCCCTATTCAGAATCGAGCTGGCACACCGGGCGCCAGTCCCTAGGCCCAAACTGGGAACAGCACCCAGTACTATATTCGCTAGAATACTCACCTATAGGGACCGTGACGCGATCCTACAAGCAGCTCGAGCACAAGGATATCTACAGTATGAAAATACGACAGTGCGGTTCTTTCCCGACTTAACGCTGAAGGTCCAACAGGAACGACGCTTCTTTGACGGAGTCAAGAGAGAGCTCCGAAAAAGAGAAATTAAGTACATGATGCTCTTTCATGCAAAGCTCAAAGTCATAGTACATGGCAAATCCCTTTTCTTTATGGCCACGTCGGAGGTACAAGACTGGGTGGAAAGGGTGGCCACTCGGAAATCAAAGGTGGATGACTGGAGCGACACCCGCATCCATTCGCCTGGGTCGGCGGATGGTAGATCAGAAGTCAACGAACAGAGCCAGCACTCCCAGAGGTCGAGGCGCAACAGCCCCGAGAAGCTTATGGTCCAAAGAGACTGAACTTTCTGAACTCTGTACTTACTGTCAAGCGGACCCAACTCAACAAACTGTAATGTATATACTTCTTGATGTTGGGGCGGGTGGGGGATGTCTTGTAAGACGTGCGATCGACTTCACTGACAATTATTCCACAGTTACCCTCAAAAGTATTTTCTTGGGGTGGGACACTCCCTAGGCGACCGGAGTCAGTACTAGTGCCTTTTTCCCCGTCAATTGTTTGATTTGCTCTTGGGGTGATAGGCACTCTGCTAGTTGGGGATGTGGGTAGTTTTAAACCTACGTGGCAGGGTAGCAGGAAGGGGGGATGAATTTAGGTTACAAATGTTATTTTGAGTCAATTTAAAATGTTGTCCTACCAAAGTGGGAGGAGGGAGGATTTGAGGGTGGATTTTTGGACACGCAGGAACTGTCATTACATGCTTTGGTTGTGCCACCTTTTACGCGGGTGTGATACTGCCTTGATCTTTAACAGCGATTATGCAGTGGGAAAAGGTTTAAAACTTATCAGTTGGAACGTCAATGGACTTGGGGTAAGGTGAAAAGAAGCATAGGGCTCCAAAACATAAAGCATAATTCTCCAGATGTTGCATTGCTCCAAGAGACACATCTAATTGGTAACTCCTGTAAGGCTCTAAATAGGTGGGGCTACATAATGGTGGCGCACGCTGGCTTCACCTCTGGCTCATGTGGAGTCGGCATCCTAATCAGATGCTCATTCCCACTCAGCATCAAACACATATGTGCGGATCCATTGGCCCGCTTTGCTGGGGTCTCAGAGCAATGGGAGGGACACAAACTTACACTACTTGTGGTATATATCCCACATGGTCTTCAGACCCAATCGTATAAAGACCTGGGGACGCTCTTGCTCTCCCTTCCTGAAGGCCACCTCACAGTGGGTGGAGATTTCAATGCGGTTATATTGGGGGTTCTAGATCGCCACCCGCTCGAGATATTATTGCTGGGAACAACTGGCTTCTCAAATTCGTTGAGGTTTTTGGCCTCACAGATCTTTGGAGAATGCGACATCCGGACCTCCAACAGTACACCTTCTTCTTAGGGTCCTATCACACATTCTCTAGGATAGACTATATTCTTATGCCCGTACAACAAAACACTGTTACACAATAAACCAGACACCTGGCGAGGGGTATATCTGATCACTCTCCCTTGTGGGCACATCTCACTATTGGGGAAACAAGTGTGGGCGGCGTAGCATCCATCAACCCGTGGTATCTCCATAATCCAGAGAGTATAGATGCGCTCACCCTGAACATTGACCACTATTTTCAGGACAATGACAGCACAGTCCTCTCCCCCTCTTCCCTATGGAAAGCCTTCAAAACTGTGATTAGGGGTCATGCCCTCTCAGCCATAGCTAGACTGCGTAAGGAAAATACTAAGCAGATGGTCGCATGTGAACGAGACCTTGTTCGCCTCAAGGAGGAAGCAAGGGAAGGTGATGACCAATCCGCTATCCATAAAATGCAGCTTAAAGAATCTGAGTTCAGAGCACTAGCTACAGATACTGCCAAAACCCTGGAGAGAGACAAGCACGGCCGCCTGTACGACCTAGGAGACAAAGCAGGCAAACTGATTGCTTGGTTGGATAAAAAGGAAAGGGGGAGCAGGCTGGTCCCAGAGATTAAGAGTACTTCCGGGGCGGTGCTAACAGAACCCCATGACATAGTGCACGAGTTCGCTACTCATTTTGCACAAGTGTACCTGAGTGGCTTGGCACTCCCTGAAGACGACTCCACAGCCCTACTAGCGGACATCCAACAACCTACCCTTTCTGACTCGGAAACAGAGGAGTTGGAGAGTCCTTTTACGACCAACGAGATAGCCACAGCGATCAGATTGTTAAAACCAGGGAAAGCTTTGGGCCCTAACGGTCTGCCCATTGAATTATGCAAACTCCGACCTGACAAATTGGCCCTTTATTTAAAGAGTGTTAGAACTGGGGGTCTCTAATTGGCAGAGGTAGGTACCACTGTCCAAATAGGGAACCTTGCTTCTAGTCAGGGTAAGGAGGAAACCCTCTGAGATAACCCCTGCTCACCCTCTAGGTAGCTTGGCACGATCAGTCAAGGCTAATCAGAAGGCAATGTGTAAAGTATTTGTACCAACACTCAGAGTAGCACAGTGAAAACACCACTAACTGACTCCAGAACAGTTTAGAAAAACAAAGGTATTTAATCTAAACTACACAAGACCAAAACAACAAAAAAAACAAAATACATAGTTCAAGAATATGGCTGCAAAGGAGTTCTTTAGGTTGTGATAAAATAATCCACGTTTGCGTGAAAAGTTCAAAGTTGCGTCACGCTTTAGTTGACAGTACCTTTAGTTTCGACTAAATTCCAAAAGCAGAACCTGGTGCAGTGAAAAACAAGCGATGCGCTGCTCCTGAGACCTTGGGGAGGCGAAGCGACAACCCCGCTGCAGCAGCGGGCGTGTGTCAACGAATCCAGTCTGTATGGGGAGGAAGGCCACTTGTATGGATTCTGGTGCGTAGGTTCCGAGGGAAGTTTGTTCTCGCAAAGGCACGATGCGACGATCTCCTAGGGGCTGCCACGATCTCCGGGGCGACGATGCGCGATCCAGTGGCGATCTTTTTCTCACAGCTCCTCGATGCGAGGGTTCTGCGACCATGTTCCCAGCGACGTGATGCAGTCCGCAAGCAAGCGGTGCGGCGATCTCACCCAGCGACGACAGGGTCTGCGACGACACTCGCAGCGATGTTAGTCTTCCAGCACCGGTCTGGTGCGTTCCGCAAACGAAGGATGCGACGGCTGTGCTAGTAGCAACAGGCGCTGCGATAATCTCTGCCTTCATAGCGGCGGGAATTTCATCGCACTGTCGGGGATGAGCTCCGCAGCGAGCGATGCGATATCGTTTCTGTAGCAAAGTCTTTAAATCTTGGTTTCCAGGTTCCCAGCACAGGTACAACTTCCAGATGCACCACACATGGGCCACACACTCTAGGAAGGACATAGCTCTCTCAGTAGAGCTCAGGGGAAGCTGGGGGTGAAGTCCTTTTGTTCCTGGGACTTCAAAACAGGGAGCCAGCTCTTCTTAGGCCCTTGGAGATTCCTTCAAGAAAGGGGACACAGCATAAAGCAAAGTCCTTCCCCTCTCCTTGGCAGCAAAGCAACAGCAGGGAAATCCAGCAGAGCAACAGCTGGCCAATCTTCCTTCTTCAGTTTCAACTTTCTCCTTGGCAGAGGTTCCTTCTTGATTCCAGAATGATCTAATTTTCTGTTGTCAGGGGTCCTGTACTTATACCCCTACATGTCTTTCTTCCTTTTGTGCAGGAGGACTCTGAGCCCTGTCTGAACCAGTTCTGGGTGTTCCTTGAGCACTTTGTTTTCCTGGCTTCTCCTTTCCTTTCAGAGTGAGGGACAGGGTCGTCAGCCGTCCAGCAGGAGGTGGAGCCAGCATTGTGGAAGGCAGGCACAGCCCTATTCAGGCTGAGATGCTATCTCCTCCCACCACTCAAGTTGCAAATGCAGTCATTCAGCCTAGGGCTGACTCAGCCAGCCTCCTGGTGAATCCCCAGCCCCTGTCACTCTCAAACCAGACAGTCAATACACAACCAGGCCAAGGCACACAGAAAGGTCAGACAAGAGAACAGCAACTTTCTAAAAGTGCTGGTCTCAAACACAGGATTTAAAAACAACCTTTCCTAAAAGATGTGTTATTAAATAATCAAAGGCAACAAGATCAATCACCCGATGAAAGAATTCGAGATAAAACTAAAAGTTAATGCCACCTGCAACACGACCAATGTTATCTATGGACTAAAATGTCCTTGCGGGAAACTGTACATTGGAAAAACTGAGAGACGTATGAAAACCAGACTTACGGAATATAAATCAAACATACGAACCAAAAACATGAAATCTTCCATAGCTGCCCACTTTTTGGAAGAAAAACACAACATATCCCAATTGAAATTCATTATATTGGAAACTGTTGATAAAGTTGAAGGGCGAGACAACATCAAGCATCTCCTTAAAAAGGAGAATTACTGGATACAAAAACTATCGTCACAGAAACCTAATGGTCTCAATGACCGAATTGAACTGTCATGTTACCTGTGATAAATGATGAAATGTTCTATGACCGATATGGTAGCAATTGCGAATTACTTAATTTGATTTAATTTATTTATTTATGTTGACTTAGATATTATATCATGATTTGTGATTAACCTGTATGAATTTTGCCCCACATTTCACTTTCGGCTACAGCTCTACGTTTAAAGACACCTGACTTAATCAGCATCTCCTTTTAAAACTAGGGGTTCGAGTCCAAGCTTAACTGTTCTATTTAATATTTTTCACTCTACTTAATAACGTTTTGGTTACAACAATTCCTGAGAACACACTGCTAAACATCAATCGCATTCAACAACACTTTAGACAGACGGGTAAGTAGCACAGTCTTTATTTAACGGTCAGTCACATGATCGGGACTCTTTTTCGATTCGCAATAGAGGAGTGATAAGTAGGTCCGGTAGACGCCAACGGCGTTACCACACTGACGGACATAAACAGACAGGATACTTCATGAACAAGGTTAGTTTCCTTTGTAATGCGGAACATCTACAAAACACGGCAATTTTTTACCCGTTAATGATCCCGAATTATTTGCGTTTCCATTTTAGCTTACTCAGTGGACACGAACATTCCTTTGATATTTTACAGACATGTAAGTGAGGCGCAGGTCGCCATTCATATTCTCTTTCATATTCTCTTTTACTGACAAATGATAGTCATATCAGACCGCACATGATTATATTACCGATCAGTTATCAGAATGTATGATTACTGTTGTATATTACTTTATCGAACAGTACCAATTACATGGTGTAATAATTCTAACAGGATACTTATGGTATTTATTTTATTTTCATTTTATTTTTCATTTTAGTGTTATTCCCTGATGAAGAGCTTAACAAAAGGCCCGAAATGCATTGGATATATCATATAACAATGTCAAATGTTGTACATATACTAATGAAATGATTTAAGCGGAAACTAAATATAATGATTACAAAGGATCAAAAGTATGAATAAATAAAAAATACTGAAGTATCTGAATTAAAATTGCGTTGGAACGCTCATTTCGCACTGGAGGAAACAAAAGGTGTGCTTACAGGGATGGATCTAGTGATTCACTAGAAACACGACTTCTCAGTATATATTGACATCCTGGGACGTTGGACGTTTCCTGTGTGGCACCCTAAACCTTCAACAACAAAGTCAAAAAATACATTAATCAAAACAACTGTGCGCCTGCCTCAACAAACTTATTATTAAATTCTGAGTTCAGCGATACTAGACGTTTATGTCCTATCTTGTTCCTATGGGAACATATGCTGTTAACCACTGTAGCCAGCATCCCCCATGATAGCCTATGGAGCAAAATAGCCTTGCAGCAGTGAAAAACGAAAATGGCTGTAATTCACTACCAGAGCATGTCATCCGCACAAGTACATGCTCTACCTTTCACATACACTGCACCCTGCCCAAGGGGGTACCTGGGGTCTTCCATAGGGGTGACCAATATGCACAAAAAGTGAAGGGTTAGGCCTGGTCAGTGGGAACACTGACCAGGAGGACATGGCAGTTCACAGACTGCACACAGGCACTGCGGTGGCAGGCCTGAGACACCATTTTGGGGCTACTCATGTGGGTGGCACAATCAGTGCTGCAGGCCCACTAGTAGCATTTGTTATCACCAGCCCTGGCACACCCAGTGCACTTTACTAGGGACTTCTTGGTGATACAAATGTGTCAATCATGTGTATCCAATCACAATAACAATTTATACAGAGAGCATATGCACTTTAGCACTGATCAGCAGTGGTAAAGTGCGCAGAGTCCTATTACCAACAGCCATGGGTCAGAAAAAATAAGGGAGGAAGAAGCAAAAAGTTTGGGGGATAACCCTGCAAAAAGGGCTAGTTCCAACAAAGAGCATGTTTGAAGACAGCAAAGATATGGGCAAACTCTCTCAAGACCAATGTATTGCCACACTGGTGGCTATACCCAAACTGGGAACCCAAAACATGAATGTACCTCGTACAGGCCCATCTCCTTATTAAACGATGAGCCAAAAATCCTGGCGAAGCTGCTGGCACTTCGGATGCGGTGAGTAATAGCAAAACTAGTATATCCCGATCAATCAGGCTTTATACCACACCGGAACACCGCACTTAATCTGAGAAGGGTTCACAGTGTGTTGGGTAGCCACACCTCTATACAAGAGGACGCCATTGTGGTTTCACTGGATGCAATCATGGCCTTTGACACCCTTGAATAGGCATATCTAATGGCAGTCTTGCGAAAACTGGGATTTGGGCCCAACTTTACCAGATGGGTTCAACTCCTCTTTACTGAACCACTGGTGCAAGTTGTGGTAAACAATAACATTTCGGATGTCTTCCCCCTTGAAAGAGGGACTCGACAGGGGTGTCTTCATTCGCGGCTACTTTTTTGCACTCTCCCTTGAGCCACTAGCAGCCTGGATACGGAGAGATCCTTCCATTAGAGGACTAAGGTGGGCAGCAGAGTGGGAAGATCTGATCTCACTCTATGCATCCTATATCTGGCCTCCCCGCGGAAGTCACGGAGAGTGGTCCATGAAATGTTTACAGGTTTCGGAAGAAAGTGTGGATATAGAATTAATTGAGCAAATTGTTGCTTTAAGTACTACACGGTGACCCCCCCACGGTCCTGAATGACTGCACAATCAAAACGGTAATGGAAGGATTCAAATACCTAGGTATCTTCATCTCCACGGATGCTAAGAACGGTGCTATGAGCGAAACCTCCTTCCACCTTTACAGAGGTTCAAACGGGACACTGATGCCTGTAAAATGCTTCCACTATCATTGTTGGGTCGAGCAGACCTCTTTAAAATGATGTCCTTACCTCGGTTCCTCTATGCTCTTCAGAATTTTCCGGACCCAGTTCGTCAAAAAAATTTCAAAGACGTCGAATCCACCCAGAGAGAACTACTCTGGGATGGTAAACCGCGTATATCGCTTCAAAAATTGACACTCGGCTGGTTTGATGAAGGAATAGCGCTTTCTGATGTAAAAAAATAATACTGGGCAGCACACCTCTCTGCCATAAACCATTGCATTTATCGAGGGGACGACGACCCCGGATATAAGACTGACAGGTGGATACTCCCAGATGGCACTTTTACAAGGGCACTGTATTCAAGACCTAATAAATTTCCCCTGACAAGCCCCACAGAGCTCTCAGTATAAATCTGGCACACAGTTAACTGCGCCCAAGGATGGGACTTACACTTGCCACTCCACTGTGGGATTGTGAAGCATTGGGCACAGTGGGACGCACTAAAGGGTTTAACAAATGGGACCTAATCAGACTCTCATGACTTGGGGACCTTTGGGGGCAAAACGGAATACTTACCTTTGCCTCATTACAACAAACTCACGAGTTAACCGCATTAGAATACTTCAGATACATGCAAGTTAGGCACTCCCTTTAGGCTAATATCCCGGCTGGGTCCCACATACCAGAGTCCTCCCCGCTCGAGGACAGAATGCTGGACTGGCACCTACCCGAAAAAGCTATATCACTTGCATATAAAAAGTTAATACGCAATACACCAGATACCCTTACGGCATTGAGGGAGAAGTGGGGGCGGGACGGCCTGGAATTGGATGACGAGAAGTGGCAGAAAGCGCTCTCCATGCCGAAGGAGGTAGCCATCTCAGCAAAACTTTGGTTGGCCCAATTGAAAATACTACATTGTGCGTATCTTTCAGGCCCCAGATTGAATCTTATGGACAGGAGTGAAGAGGGGTTGTGTAAAAGAAACTGTGGCCTAGAGGGGTCCTTTTTACATATTATATGGGAGTGTTCTCTAATCCACGACTACTTGAAGGAGATACTTAAATGTATGAGTTATGTATGGGGGTTGAAATGCGACTCGAAGCCAAAAGGTGTCGTGAACCCACGGATCTTAGCACCAAAGACAAACTCTGGTCAACACTCGGTCAGATGGTGGCTAAGTGGAATATCGCTCGCCTATGGGGCGCAACAACACCACCAACACTCTCTGCCTGGAAACCCGACATGGATTGGTGTATGATAAGGGAAAACACTGTCTGTATGTCACGTGGCTGCCCCCGAAAGTGGATAGCACTTTGGACACAATGTTGTGGCAATATTTGTGAACCCCCAAATGTTACCCCCCCTGACGAACCACTGACTCCCAGATGTATAAATCTGCTATCCTAAATATTTTTCTTTTCTGTCACTGTACTGATGTGTGATTTAACCTCCTATCTGCGTAAGTGTGAAGCACCTGTATTTGATGATCTATTGATTGTATGCATTGACCACCCACCTATATTGTTAATAAAAAAAATACAAAAAAATTGAATGCCTTTACCTACATATAAAACAACACAATAAACACATTTAGTGCATGAATAATTGTCACTTTCACAACACAAGTTCTTCATGTTAATATCTTTTGCTAGTAACATTCACTTTGTACATTGATTACTTTGTAAGGGACTAAACACATCATGTTTCAGTTTGATACATTTCAAATTCTAACATGTAAAGTTACTACAGCAAAATGTATGTGGGGGTGCACTCTACACGTGTGATTCGAATGCACCCTAACAAATAAAATACAATATCCACTGCATCAAAAATCATCCCTAGTGCTGAGCATCTCTGATACCAGACCTGGATCACAGCAGCTCTCTGTGGTGTTCCCCCATCCTTGGTCAGTGAAGAAGTTTGGAACATGAACTGTAGGAAAGTAGGATCTGCTTCTTATGGTTACCCCCACTTTTTGCTTGATGTGATGCTGTTTTTGACTAGTCTGACTGGGATCCTGCTAATCAGGACTCCAGTCTATCTGTGTTCTCTTTAAACATTTGTGTTATGTACTTAGGTACACCGCAGATTGGATACTGGGGTACCCTTTTCAGTCCCTAGGATATGGTAACTATGTACCCAGGGCATTGGTACCCCGGAGGTCTCCCAGAGGCTGCAGCATGTATCGTGCAACCCATGAGAGACCATTCAAAATGGAATGACATGCCTGCCATTGTAGCCTGTCTAAGTTGGTGCATGCACCACTTACAAAAGATATAGGTTTACTATATCTAAGGGTCACTGCACTTAAAATCTATAAGTCAGCCCTCTAGCCGACCTTTACATTCCTGAGGGCAGGGTGCTTGGTTCTAGGGGCCATATGTATCAAGCAAATTTGCATTCGCAAAGGCCGAAATTCGCAGAATTTCGGCCTTTGCGAATGCGAATTTGCTAAATGGTATGTATTATGGAAAATCTGGTGCAAAATAAGGAATCCCAAAATTTGCGATGCCTTATTTTGCAATTGCATTTAAGGAATCGTAAATTTTGCATTTCCTTAAATGCAATGTATGAAGCCCAAAAAATTTGCAAATTGACCTTAAGGAATCGCAAATTGCCACCAACTTCTAGTTGGTGGTAAGTTGCGAATTCCATGAAAAATGCACATTTTTGCATTTTTCAAAGTCCTATGTGACACACATACATACCCTTAGGGCATGTATGTGCGCCACATGTGCACCCATGCATATTTCAGGGGTGCAACAGGGTGTCCTCTGGACACCCCTGCACCCTTGAAATTATTCTCAATTTGCGATTAGCAAATTACGAATTGCAAATTAAGAATAACTTCCCATTAATTCCTATGGGCCTCCTTGCCCATAGAAATGAATGGGAAAGTATTCCTTAATTGCGATTGGCAATTTGCTAATCGCAATTAAGGAATTTTTAGGAATCGCAAAAAAAATGCAATTTTGTACATACATACCTATTTGCGATTCTCAAATAGCGATTTCTTAAAAATCGCTATTTGAGAATCGCAAAACAGGTTGATGATACATATGGTCCTAGGTGAGAGGGTGCCCCTGCATTAGCAGGACTGCAGCCTACGGAGTTCATTCTCCCGGGTTGTCAGTGAAGCAGCCATATACTTTAGAGCGGGACATTGAGTCACCGCACGATGACCATCTTGGAAATGGCTAGAACGAATCCTATCATGTTTGGTATCAAACATTTTGGGGTCATACTCCCAGATTCTAAACGGTGTGGGAGGTTTGATTCCAATCACTGGAAGGGCCCTCTGTTAGGCTCTCGGTGTTCCTGGTACCAGTCTTTTAGTCCCGGACAGCACAAAATGGTTGCTGTTGACCAGAGACACATTTCTGCCCTCCTGCTGCTGAGCCAAGCTCGAGCAGGAGAAAGCAGAACAATATGCATCCTCTCACAGGGAGGTATGACAACCTCCCAGACAGGATTTAGTGTATCAGGGCTGGGTGGGTGAGGTTGCCAGCACTTGAAAGTCTGCATGAGGGGCACATTTGGTGTCCCTGTACATAGTTCAGTTAAAACCACTCCTGGGAACTGTTGGCTCCTGCTCTGGCACAAAACTAGACAAAGGACATGGGAGTCATCCCCCCCCTGTGCAAACTCTCCCCTCCCCTGTAGCTTCCAAACCATTTCCTTAGGGTACTTAAGGGCTTACCTGCAGTAGATCTCTAGACTTGTCATGGACAAGTTTCAGAACTGAAACCACTGCACTTCTACCATCTGGGTGCTCTGGGTTTCAATGGATTTTGTTTGGACCTGACTTCATCTCTCTTTCAGTCTCCTGCATTGTCTGTGCCTGTGCACCATACAGGATCCGTGCAGGACCTGTAGAACATCCACGACACTTGAAAATAATCTCCCTTGAAGTGAAGGAGTTACTTCCCTGCATTCGCAGGAACCTCTACACTGCTGACCAGTCTGCTGATTCCGAGCTCCTGTGGACTTCGAAGGGTGGTGGTTATCTACATCTCCTGAGCCGAGCTGCCCTCTCACCAAGTCTGAGGTCAGAATCCCTTATGGGAGCTGCATTAACTGAACCCCTGTGCAGGGCATACTTTTGCCAGTGCATATGCTTGTTGGCAACTTTGCGACAAGTGCATTGGGATCCAAGTAGCGCCAACCTCAAGCAACTTCTTCCACCAAGATCCTCAGCCACACCACCTTGTAGGCACCGTGGCCTGCTCCTGTTGGTTAGCTATTCAAGGTCCTCTCATGACTCCTGTGCCTCCGGCCTGGTGGTCCATTTGAGCGTCACCTTTATTTTCCTTGGGCTCTTCTGAATGCTCAAGGCCTTCCCTGCATGTGGTTAGTCTACGAGACCTTGCTGGTCTCAACCATGCACCTTCTTGATTTCCTGAGTGGGTTGAATTTGCCAAGGTTTGTTTGTGCTCCCGCCAGACACCGACCCCTTAGCACTCGAAATCCTTTGTGGGACAGCTCGCATCCCAGTCTTGTTCATCCTCAGCATCACCTGGTCCTCGCAGTTGCAGAGTCAAGGTCACCGTCATCCTTCCTAAAGCACCCGACATCGGAGGGCATTAGTTGCCAAGTCTCCTGGTCCCCCCTGAGTGACGTAGACTCTGTCCCCTCTGCTTCCAGGAACTCTTCTTCAAGAATCCACGTTTAGATTCCCCTGGACACTTTCTCCTCTTCCAGCAGCGGCACTTTCCTGAAGTCCTCTATACAGCACACACTCTCCATGGGGTCCCTATTTACTTACCTTGGGTGGTTCTGTGGGTCCCCAGCAATTCTACATCCTCTCAACATTGTCCCGTCTTGAGTCTTGTTTCTTATACCACTTTTTTAGTATATGGTTTGTTCCCCTTCTGAGACCCACTGTGTATTAGTGCTATTTACAGTGATTTCTTTGCTAAAGTATTGTGTGCTTTGTGTCTAACTCCGTGTAGGAGATACTGTAATAAATAAAAAAATCTATAGATACTTTGTGGGGTTTCTTTTCATTTAATCTATACAATAAGATTGCATTCAGGTAAAGCAAGATGCTCCTTTACACTCCTACACTCCACTTGCTCTCTTTCTAATGTTGTATGAGACCCCTTATATCACCATAAGGGTTGTCTGGGCTGGTACAAGGTGCCCACTTACATTAGTGGACATCATATACCAGGCTAGCTTCTCACAGGAACCACATTGGAAACCTTGGGTCCCACTTTTATACATAATTTCCAGATAAGGGATGTGGATTGACGGTGTAAACGTGTAAAGTCTTGGAAACAGTTTAGAGTGGTTCCTTTTCACACTTAATTTTCTGGCAGTATTTCTTTAAGGTGATGGTTCCCACAACAGGTAGTGATGAGTCTGGTTCCAAGTAGAAGTATCCATGACATTAGCACAATACATGAGAAGCTCTGCACCTGGCCATCATCAGTCTTCCTAGATGGGTTTCTGAAGGGCAGGACAAAAGGACAAGCCCTTTCCCAGTATCTTCTCTCCTTCTAACACCAAAATGTGCAGACTCACCACAAACACCCCACTATCAAACAAATGACAGTGCTCAAGAAAGACTAATCAACAATCTCTTGATTAAAAGGTTAACATAGAGGGAAACAACCTTTACAACGCAACTTTTACACCGCACTACCATTACAACTAAACTTTTACAACGCAACATCCGTTACAACCCATGCATTTACAACGCAACCATTACAACGCATGCCACTACAACGCACACCACTACAACGCATCCCATTACAACGCAGTCATTACAACGCATACCATTACAACGCATAGCATTACAACACATAGTACCCTTAAACTATCCAACACTTACCCTACTGTTGCACCCCCAGGAGTTAGAATAGTAATTTGTACCCCTACACTATCCAACACTTACCCTACTGTTGCACCCCCTGGAGTTAGAATAGTAATTTTAACCCCTACACTATCCAACACTTACCCTACTGTTGCACCCCCTGGAGTTATAATAGTAATTTTTACCCCTACACTATCCAATACTTACCTTACATGCAATGTAATGTTATGCGTTGTAATGGTATGCGTTGTAAATGTAGTATGCGTTGTAGTGGAATGCGTTGTAAAGGTAGTTTCAAAGAATTCGTTGAAATGGCATGCATTGTAATGGTATGCGTTGTAATAGATGTTGCGGTGTAAAAATTGCATTGTAAAGGTAGGCGTTGTAAAAGTATCTTTTTTATAACGTCATACATCCTAACATAGAGTATCAAAAGGCAGTCCCTTTGCCATCAATATATTGATCAATGTCTAGGGCTACACCCTCTAGTTCAGGAATGCAGGAATGCAATTCCATTGTCTTGGAAGCTTGTATCACAACAGCCTTCATCTTGTGTCATGTCCAACCAGGGGAAATCCAAAATTAATTAAGTGCAATTTTGCAAACAAAATAGAGTCCTTCTTCCGTGTCCCATAAATAAACATATAGCATACACACTAGGATGCCATGCACGGATCTTTTTAGTGCAATTTTATACTTGCAGTCCGGTAGATATTGTGTTTTCATTTTGAAGAGGTAAAAAAGCCTGTCCAGGACAGTGGTCTCAAAAATGGTATGCTGCCACCACTGCTCACAGTATGTGTCCCAATGACATAGAACGCAGCTGTGTGTTTAGTAGAGACCCTATTGACCTCAGAGCAATCCTTGGGACTTGTGGTCAAATTTGGAGCTAAGTTTCAGGGTGCATGCAGGATTTTGAATGTGCAGGGACCAAAAGAAAATAAGAATATCAGTTTCATAAAAAGTCAGTATTTTCAGAGCAGAGGTACAGGTCGGTTTTCCAGGCAAGAGATATTTCCATCCAAAAAGAGATCTACTTATAAGCTTTCATGCTTAGTGCTTAATCTCTGATACCATGTCCCTCCTGCTACCTGTATAAGAAGTTAGTAGAATATAGTAGGTCACATCAACTGCTAACAATTGATGCCTTGAAGAAAGAGTAAGAAGAACGCAAGGTATGTCCCTACCTGACCACAGGGAAAGAGCCAGAAAGGAAAGAGGTGAGCATTCTAGTGGTTGAACCGGTAGGAAGGAACCAGAATAAAGAAATCGTACAATATATAAAGATGCAAGGGAAAAAGGAGGAGAGAGTACAGAAGGCCGGTGGGGTTTGGGCAAAGGAGGAGTATAAAGCGGAGAAAGACGGAGACAGGAACTGGAGACGCGAGGAGGTGGAGGGCCTGGACATGGGTAAAACAAGGCAGAAAGAGGATGGTTCGAGAATTGGTTCATCAGAGACACCCAACCAGAAGGGAGGGAGGCCAGCAGGTGTGTTAGGGAGTGAAGCAGAGCCAGGAGGTGTGTCGGAGAATCACCAGGAATCAGGAGCAATTCCATTCCCACCTGGCAACTTGGGTGGGAGGTGCTGTAGTTCCTAAATTAGGGTTCTGGTCACAGGTAAATGATGCACATGAGACTTGTGGGGAAGATCAATTAATTTTTGGGGGCAGAACAATTGTTACAGGGGAAAGTACATTTGGAGGTTTTGGTATGTAGCACTAACTATGACGTATTGTGGAAGTGATGGGCATGAGAGGTTGAGGGCATGTCACCATATATTGCATCAAGCGAAATACACATCAAGGTGATGGGAGCACTTGGTGTATTTAAAAGAATTTTTTTGATGGACATAACTTGTACTCAGGTTATTGTTCTGTTTTCTCTGAGGTCCGATACCTCCCTAAGCAGGTCAATGGGCAAATAACCTGGCAACTCTGAATCCTGAGTAAATCCAATATAATGAAAGGAACCAGCCTCTGATGAAACTATTGAACATTTGTCTTGCCATAAACACTTTAAATAAACACGAATGAGCTAAACTCCTGGATGTTGTGACGTTTGCAGCATGTTAAAAGTGGTGTTAGAAGTGGGGTCTTTGATGGTTGCAATCATGAAACAAGCAGAGATCATTGATGATAGGATTAAGCAGATAGGGAAGGCCAACAACACCTATAGCTAGTTGTGGAGCAGCGAAACAGGGAAAACTTGCAGACTACTCTAAAGAATCATACAAGCAGCTGTGGCCAAGATCACCTAGCAGTGAGCAGTGCCTTTCAGTCTCTCTGCCCTGTTCCCTACCCAAAACGACTTGTTTGCCCAGCAGGGAATATTTGAAGCAGTCCCGATTAGGCACGGATGACAGAGGCCTTGTTGATGGCATGGGCGGGCCACACCTTCCGGTTTGGGCACAGTTAGAAGACTGTGGCAGAAGACGACAGGACCCTGATGGGTGAGTGCAGTCAGAGAAGCACCGGGTGCCACAACATGGCGGCCACCACTCTGAGACTGGAGGGCTTTGCTGGGCCCTAACTTCCCCACTGCTATTCTCCTCACACCTACCTGCAAGTCATCTACAGGCCTCACTTATAAACTGCATTGGGGCACCAGAAGCTAACCCGCATGACCCATGCCTCTCATATTGCGGCCACGTTCGAAGGGGGCCCTTGTGTGCACTTTCTCAGGTGGCCCTCTGGTGACTGAAATGACCTATCTGGTCTTCGTTACCCCGTTCCTGGGCACTGCCCCTGCTACAGAGACTCTTAAGGGCCTTAATAGCTAGATTCACCTAAAGCAGGCTGGGAGTGGGCAGCATGATGCTTCAAGTCTGCTAAGAGACTACCATGAGGTGAATCATCCGTCATCTTTACACGTATCTGCAACTGCCCTATTTCCCCACTCTAAGGCTGGACTTAGAGCTGCTTTGGAGGTCTGGCCCCCTGCTGCAAGACCCTGTGGCACATGAACCAAGGCATGCCACACCTATGTTCCCCCCACAAGATCCATGCAACCAACTACCTGGCACTATTTTTAAAGTGCAGGCCTATATATTGTTGTCATTTATAGGTTCTGGAGACCATTGGGCCCTCCAACACACATGCAGCAGTGAGATTTACTCCAATCAGCTATTGAAGAGAAAGACATTTCAGAACCCCTAACTTTTATTGGTGGGCACTAGACTGATAGATAAAGCATGGAGACAAAAGCTGGGACTGGTGCTCCGATATATGTCCCATAGGAACCCCAGCTATTGCCATTGCAGCTACCCACAATCACAGCCTTCACAGAGGGTGAAGGCCAAAAGACCAGTGTTCACTCATACTGAGAGAAGCCTTACCGCACAGCATCTCAGGATTAATGAGCATACTACACAGTAACAGGTCTCTGGCACACCCTCTTGGGACACACAGAAGTACAGACCGTAACTGGTCCAAGGTTTGCGCTCCCTTCCAAATCCTGAAGAATATGGTCAAAAAAGAAGGATCACAATCGGAAAGACATGTTACCTAAACTTAATGGAACTCAAGCTGGGAAAATCCCGTTGACATCATGCACCAGCCATAGATCTGATGGGGATGACCCAAAAGGTCCAGTAACCCGCTCTTTACTCAAGGCCCTGTTCACGTATCTGCAGGAAGACCTACAAGTAGTCAAACAAGACCTTGCAAGCGACCTCTAAGAGGGATGCCCTGGGTAACTGTCGGGAGCCCTGAGTTTAGTGCAGCCATTGCCTATATAGAGCCCTCATGCCCATGCTACTAAGTATGGGCGAATTTTGCGGACTCTCGCGAAATGGCAAAAAAATCCTCGAGTTCGCGGGAAAATCAGCGAACTCGCGGATTTGCAAAAATATATACTAGAGTTCTGTTTCTACTGGCTAATCAGTAAGTGCTAGCTTGTTGGGTAAATGTATAGTGCTTTTCCTACACTGCAGCTGCGTAAGGGCCAGAAGAGTTGTCTCCAGTGATCACAAGTGTCTGTAACTTTGCCACCGTGCCGAAAGGCGCAGAGGTCCCTCGAGTGAGCTGTCCATCATAGTGAGGAAAGGGCGCAAAGACGTTGCATACCCTAGTGTGTGTGGGGCGGGGCCAATTGGGCGGGGCTTCTATGCGAGTTCACATGCCTCTTGTTTATAAAGGGTCAGAGACCAATCAGAGCAGCAGATGAGAAGGAAGCAGCCTCCTGGTCACAGGAAGTACACAGTGATTGGGCTCGAGAAACTCTTGGATGCAAAGACCTCCATCAAGGATTACATTTAATTGTAGACGGTAGCTATAGGGAGGAAGCACACTTGCCTAGCCTCGAACGTGCTCACTAGTTGTTTGGGCTGATTATAATGCGTTACTGAATTTGAGCTTCAACTCGGGCATGTGCAAAAAAAATCAGCAAATTCCGCGAGCGAAACAGATTTTGCACCCATACTTGCATGCTACCTTAGAGGTTCTCACATTGAATGTGAAAACCTCAATTGCCCTGTCAAATTGCGGGCCATTCTTTCTTACCTGAATAATCCGGGGCAGATATCTGCCTCCATACAGGAGACCCACATGGAATCCAGAGAATGGCACCAACTCCGTTCTCGAGCTTTGCCACACCAATTCATCTCCTCTCCTCCTTACAAAAGTGGCCATTTGGTGTCCCACTCCTTTCGTTTCAAAGTGGGGGCCAATGTTGCCGAAATAATGGGTAGACTCCTTGCATACACAGCAACTACCAGGGTCTACACTATCATAATAAGTTCCATATACGCTCTGGATGAAGGTTAGAAAAGCTTCTCACGCAGAACAATAATAGAAGTGCTGTCTACATCAAATAGGTTGATAATCCTGGGAAGGAACCTAAATCTTGTATTTAACAACAAGCTAGACAGGTCAGTGCAACTGTAAAATAACACTTGGGCCCTAACAAAAGTAGGCATACAAAAGTAGGCATACAGTTGTTAGAATAGAAAAATTCATGTTTGCGCATTGTTCTATGTAAGTTAACATTCACTGTGCCATTTTCAATATCTGCACTATTTTGAATCATGATCGAAATTAATCCTTTGCTATTTCAGTGTAACGGCCTCCTCTGAGTTTCATTTCTCCAAGGTTGGGTTATGCTTCACTAATGAATAGACTGTTCTTATTAGCTCATACCTTTCCCACTAGATTTAGGTCTTCTCCAACTTGTCTGAAGACAGGCCCGCCTGCAGTGGCCTTGGACTCTGCAACTTTGTAAGATATGAGTACTGAGATTTTTTTTTCTCCTCTCACTTGCATTGTTTTACAGCACTTGCCTGGAAAATTCCACTATGGGCGTGTTCTAGACCAGTTATTAAATGTACTAAATATATCTCTATGCTTGTGGACTTTAATCCATCTGCAGCACTCCTTAGAGATTGGGCAGACCGGGCTCTGCTCTGAGTGTACTCTGAATAAACAGATATTGGTTTGTATTCTCTACTGTCTGACCGACTCTTATTTTGGTGTGGAAGGCTGAGAGGTGGTCGTGAGTGACCCGGGTGACCCTAATCAGGCCACTTTCTTCACAGTGGCTTCAAGAGCTGGGTCTAAGGGATCTATAACGAGAGTACCACCCTCACACACATGATTACACCTTTTATTCTTTTGCTCATAAAACGTACGCCTATCTCAATTTCTTTATTAGGGACAAAAGACTTACACACTATGTCGACAGCATCGGAAATAGAACCACACACACTCTTAGACCACTCCGCAATGTCCCTTACTTTTGCCCTTCTCCCAGTAACTCACTCCACCCGTGTGTGGAGGATGCTGGAAACCCTCCTACATAGGCCTGAGGTAGTGACTCAGATACACCACATCTTAGAATTCAATGACGCCCCAGGCACATAATACCTCCAAGGAGCAAGCATGACACATCTCTCTCTGGAATAGGCAGCCTGATTAGATTGCCCAATTTGCTTTGAAGAGGTTATGTCTGCGATTTCCCACGAGAAACCCATGAAATCACCAGGACCTGATGGCTCCCCAGCTCTATTCTATAAGACATTTTGTTACGTCCTAGCTCTAATCTTGACCTGGCTCTTTAATTCGATCAAGGGCCCTGTGTCGATTCCCTCTTCCATGTTGAAGGCAGCCATCATGGTTATTAATAAACCTGAGAAGGATAAACAACAATGGAGCTCTTTCCCCCAATATCCCTCCTTAACGTAGACATCAAACCTTCACTAGTATCCTTGCAGTTTGCTTGGGGCCAGTCATTCCAAATCTAATCAATCTGGACCAAGCAGGATTTATCATCCAATTGATAAGGTCAAACACTCAAGTAGGGGGATAATACACTTAACGATCAATACTGAGAAGGCCTTTAATCGAGTCCACTGGCCACATCTCAATGCAACACTCTTCCACTTTGCTTCCGGGGAAAGTTTAGGGCATGGATCCTAAGTAACTATATACATCCCAATGCAGTAGTAGGATTAAACAGACAATCCACTACACCATTCCCTACAGGCAGTGGCACAGGGCAGGGATATCCACTGTCGCCTCTGTTATTTGCTCTTTATATGGAGCCTATGGCCCAGCGGGTTCGAGAAAACCCAGATGTTATTGGGATCACCTTTGGCGGGGAACAACATACCATCAGCCTATATGCAGATTATGTTTTGGTAACATTGGATAACCCCACCACATTTTTGACCAAACTGTAGACTTTTGGCCATGCGGCAGGATTGTAATTCAATGTGGGTAAATCCCAGGCTCTCAATCTCTCATAGTCTCCGGCGAATGTGGCACAACTCACAACACAATACACCATACACAATATATTGGGTATCTGTGTACATTTCATATTTGTTGATCCAGATGGCACCATCAGTACAGTTGACAACTGCCTTAAACTAAAGGTCCTTGCTTTGACACCTTAAAGAAGATTTGACCCGATGGTGATACTATTGACTCTCCTGGCTTGGAAAGGTGGCTGCCCATAAAATGACCACCTTACCCAAGATCCTAATCCTATTCAAAACCTTCCCAACAAAACTCCCACTGGGGATAATGCAGGCCTAGCAAGAAGAAATTAATTAATTTGTCTGGGTGGACAGGAGCCCTCAAATGCACAAAGAGCAGAGCTACCAACCCACTGCTGATGGGGGCCGAGGTCGTCCTACCATCTTAAATTACTATCAAGCAGCACAACTTTGGAATTTAGAGGAGTGGAATCAGGAGGAATCTAAAAAGCGCTGGCTATTTTATGGCAGGATGATTGCAGGAGAGCTTTGTTGGAAAGTCCCCTTCTTGAAGAGGCGCCCCTCTTCCAAGGAGCCTCTATTTATCTCCTATTACTAGAGCTACTATAGAAGTCTGGGATCAGGTGGGACACCTTAAAGGTCTTTTGACGTTCACTTACCCATTGAAATCTATTATGAGTAATGGCAACTTCCTTCTGGGCATGGATCACATAGAATTTACTCCATTGCAAGGTGAGCCATTAATTCAACGAGGAAGGGATGCCATTGTTTGCCCACCTACGCAACAACTAAGTGTTACCAGAATTTGAGAGATTGCACTATTTGCAGGTGCATCACTGGCTGATGCACCTGCTTTAACGCCTTGGGGCCGGAGATGCATCACACCCGTTCAGACATGGATATCAACTAAAGCCTCGGGTAAACAGCTTATGTCCGAACTTTACAGCATATTATACCAACCTGCTCTGCAAAAAAAACCCTTGCAAGTCATAAGAGATGGGAGACAGAATTGGGGAGACCATTGAAGCATGTCAAAAGAATGGGGGAGGTGTATTATAGAGCATGGCACATGACAGACAACTCAGCTAGCATGGAGATTGATACAAAGATAGCCACATACTGGTACCTTAGCTGGTATGTCTACAGGTAACCCAGAATGAAGCCCAGATTGCTGGAGGAGCCGCAGCTCTACCAGAACACTGCTACATTAACTGTGGTAATGTCCTAAGTCAGCGGAATACTGGACCACGATCATAGATGATACTGATTCACATCTAGACGCACAGCTCCTCAAATTGCCTGCTTACACGATTCTAGGACTACCTAACCCACTTATCTTCCAATTAAAATCCTGTAGGGGAGGACAGATAGATCTGGCATCGGGAGCCTCACTCCAGAATGCACTAATGCATTGGTGTACAGGACGTATACCAACATACCAGAGTTGGCTCCACTGTCTTTGCCATATGTTGGAGATGGAAAAGATCACCCAAGTGGGCTGCAATGCAAACACCAGTTCCCTTTTACAAAGCCCATCTGCGCCAGACGGTCCAAACATTCAAACCTTTGGCCCCATATTGAAGTTCATGGTGGGGCATCCTTCTCGGCCAGTCTGCCGAGTTAAATAGATCCAAAATCGCCCTGAAGCAAGGATGCCCTTCGCAGATGGGTGCTTTCACAAGAAGCGTTTAATTTTCAAAAAGCTCGGAGGCTCCTCATCAGAGGATGTATTTAACTCGGCAGCCTGGCCGAGAAGGATGCCCCACCATGAACTTCAATATGGGGCCAAAGGTTTGAATGGTTAGACCGTCTGGCGCAGATGGGCTTTGTGAAAGGGAACTGGTGTTTGCATTGCAGCCCACTTGGGATTTTATTTCGTGAAGATTAAAGGCACTGAAGTTAAACTGCACCCACTCGGGTTAATAATATTTTTCGCAGAAACAGAACTACGGGTCCCGCATGCTTAAAAGATGCCTCACCTGAGAAGGCCACAAGGGTAATAAATTATGCATGCAGCTCAATGGCGCCCTGGCGAGTTTGGCAGTTCACACAGCGTCACCCTCTGATGAGGAGCCTCCGAGCTCTGAAACACGTAAGGGACTTGGTGTTTGCAGTGAAAATGCCGGTTTTGAAAATTAAACGCTTCTTGTGAAAGCACCCATCTGCGAAGGGCATCCTTGCTTCAGGTCGATTTTGGATGTATTTAACTCAGCAGCCTGGCCGAGAAGGATGCCCCACCATGAACTTCATTATGGGGCCAAAGGTTTGAATGTTTGGACCGTCTGGCGCAGATGGGCTTTGTGAAAGGGAACTGGTGTTTGCATTGCAGCCCACTTGGGAATTTATTTCGTGAAGATTAAAGACACTGAAGTTAAACTGCACCCACTCAGGTTAATATTATTTGTTGCAGAAACCGAACTATGGGTCCCAGCATGCTTGAAAGATGCCTCACCTGAGAAGCCCACAAGGGTAATAAATTATGCATGCAGCTCAATGGCGACCTGGCGAGTTTGGCAGTTCACACAGCGTCACCCTCTGATGAGGAGCCTCCGAGCTCTGAAACGCGTAAGGGACTTTGTGTTTGCAGTGGAAATGCCGGTTTTGAAAATTAAACGCTTCTTGTGAAAGCACCCATCTGCGCCGGGCATCCTTGCTTCAGGGCGATTTTGGATATATATATATATATATATATATGCCACGAATACCTTCTCCACAGAAAGTCAGAAGCCACAGAAGGGGAATACAACGGAGTCTCTTTATTGAGGTTGAAACAGACGAGCATGGGTGTATGCATTTCGGCCGTGTCCCACCCCTAGCGTCATGTGACCAAGGCCTCTGAGCAGGCCGAAACGTTATGCTGGTGGCAATGCTTCAAAATTAAATAAAAAAACTTTCTTCACCTGAAGACTGGGTCAGCTTTTGTTTGTCTGGATCGGCGGTCCCCCGGGACATTGGGGTTTGCTGGTTTGCGCTGAACGAGTGCAGCTTGATTTATATATATATATATATATATATATATATATATTACCTACTGGCTATCGCCAGTAGGTATATATAGTTAGGATTAATTCCCTATGGGACTTTTGAAAATTCTATGTCTAATAACTTTGGCGTTTGTGGATGGAATCGGCTGAAATTTTCAGGAAAATGGCACATTTTGTTTCTGAGCAGCTCCTGAAAATTTGGTGGGGTTTCGTCAAGGGGGGGCTGAGAAAAAAGGGGGGTCCCAAAACGCGTTTTTTGCATTGAGTTTTCCATAGGGCGGTTGGACTCACTTTTAGCTCGAACGGCTGAATGGATTTGCACGAAACTTGGCAAAATTGTAGGGACTGTTAGCCCGATGTGCCTTTGCTAGGTCTCAATATATGTGCTCCAGTAGTTTTTGAGAAATTAACGTTTAAATCAAGATATATATCTGTAACAGCGCTCTGGGCAGCGATCCGGTCCGCTTACTTTTCGCTTATCGGAACTTTGCGCGCAGAAAGCTGATTGGCTCTCCGGTGTCTGTCAACATTCTAAACAGTCCGGAGCGGCCGCCATCTTGTCTCTCGGTAGGATCGAGAGAGAAGAAGAGGTGAAAAACGAAGGGTGAATTTAATGAAAGGGGGCAAGGTATCCTCCTTTTGACCCCCTAGGAATGCTGTTGGGGTTATTAAAGGGACCCGTGGGGAAAAGAAAAAAAAAATGATTTTTCACGGTAGAAGCGCTTCACGGGCCGCGAACTGGGCCGCAAACTGGTAGCGAAACGGGAATTCGCCATTTTGTGCTTCGTAAATTAAATTACTAGTTATAAGTGGGTACGGGAGACGTATCCTAATCCCCTATGTTTCCTGAGGGTGGGTGAGGAGGCTGATATATGTTGATACATCTCTTCCAGCGGCTGTGCGTGAGCTTTTTTTTTTTTTTTGCTGCGTGACAGTCCGGAGCGGCCGCCATCTTGTCTCTCGGTAGGATCGAGAGAGAAGAAAAGGTGAAAAACTAAGGGGGAATTTAATGAAAGGGGGCAAGGTATCCCTCTCTTGACCCCCTAGGAATGTTGTTGGGGTTATTAAAGGGTCCCGTGGGGAAAATAAAAAAAAAAATGATTTTTCACGGTAGAAGCGCTTCACGGGCCGCGAACTGGGCCGCAAACTGGTAGCGAAACGGGAATTCGCCATTTTGTGCTTCGTTAATTAAAGTACTAGGTATAAGGGGGTGCGGGAGACATATCCTAATCCCCTATGTTTCCTGAGGGTGGCTGAGGAGGCTGATATATGTTGATATATCTCTTCCAGCGGCTGCTCCATCTTGCCTTTTTTCGAATGCCACAATTTTGTCGTGCACGGTAGCCATTTTAGATGCCAGGCTGGTCCCAGGCTATCACCTACCCCTGCGGATGTAGTTTATGGCCCCAGCTGTAGAGAATTCAGACATGGCAATCCTCCTGATTCAGGCGTGTGAGTACTGATTTCAGTGCTAGTCTCCCGCCTCCCGATTTCTGCAAGCAAAAACCCGGGGGCATATTACTAACAACTAGCGATAATTTTTGTCTATAACTTGTTTAGAGACAAAAATTATCGCCGCACATCGGCGATTTTTATCGCAGATAAACCTTGCTATTATCGCAGAAAAGTCAGCGATATTCATGTATTATCGACCTAATGCTCTTAGCCATGTTATCCACCTCCCATTGGATAACATGGCTAAGAACTGCTCAGGGCAGGTGTTAGATTTTGGAGATATTCGCGCTTAGCGCGAATATCTCCAAAAGTTGGTAATAGAAGGTAGCGATGTTAGGGACTGTTTCCAGTCGCTAACATCTTGGCACGCCACTTTGCATGTCATTAGTGATAAGTATCACTGACATGCAAAGCCGGGCCCAAGATGGTCGCTATCTCCTTTTAGGTGTCACTAACTGGTGTTAGCGACAGCTTGATAATAGGGAAATAATTTTATCTCCGCTTTCATGGTTTTTAAAGCCAAAAAAGCGGAGATAAACCCCCTTGATAATATGCCCCACGATTCCTTGGGGGTTTCAGCTGACAGGGCTTGGTATTGTGTTACATGGTAATTTTTCCATGAAACGTCAGAGGGTCGATGTAGGGGTTCTAGAAGAGGTGATAAACCATTTAAGCCTCATGAACAAGCGCATGGTCTTTTAAAGATTTGTGAAGTACTCGGGGCGGCGGTGTGTGTGTGCCCTCTTTCAGGAGCGGGCGGGGGGGCACTGCCAGCAACTTGCCAGGTCAGGTAGTGTTCAACACGTGCATCACTCTTTCTCTGCTTGCTATTGCGCTCCATGCTTCGGAAAGGTAAGAAAAAGAACGTGCATTTGAGTTTGAAATGTCCGATCCTGCAGCAGCACACTTCCAAAGCCCACACATGACAATAACCCGATTCAAGGCCCCATTCACCCGTTTTTCAAAAAATAGATAACACTCCAACAAATTAAGGTTATAAAACTTTATTAACTTTTAACGATAATGAACAGAACAAAAACTAAAAACATTTAAACATTTATTAACACAAAAAGCAACAATGGTTAGAAGCTGTCTTTTGTGCGAATAGTCCCAAGGCAGCACAACGTGCAGAGTTCTGGACGGCACCCAGGTGATGTCGCCTGGGTGCCGCACTGGTTTAGGGATCCTACAATGCTGCTCCGAAAATTGGCGTGGGGCGTCCCGGGTGGGGCGGGGGGAGGCCTCGTCAGTAGCGGTCTGTTGTGCGAATAGTCCCAAGGCAGCACAACGTGCAGAGTTCTGGACGGCACCCAGGTGATGTCGCCTGGGTGCCGCACTGGTTTAGGGATCCTACAATGCAGCACAGAAAAACAGCGTGGGGCGTCCCGGGTGGTGCGGGGGGAGGCCTCGTCAGTAGCGGTCTGTGTCCAGTGTCACATGGCTGACACAACATGTACGACAGGCACCCAGGTGATGTCCAGTAAACTGCCGCACTGGTTTTGGTATCCTACAATGCTGCTCCGAAAATTGGCGTGCGGCGGCCCGGGGGGGGGGGGGGGGGGAGGCGGCGTGAACGGGTCTCCCCAGGTGGCGGCCATCTAGCTGAGTTGCGCTCGCTCTTGCAGCCACAGCGTCTCGCTCACCATGTTGTGGAGTTGCTCCCACTCTTGCAGTGCAGCGATAGGCGGCTGCCACATGGCTGTCAAAATGGCGGACGGCTCTTCGGTTTTGGGCCTGGTCCACTGAAATGGCCCTGGGACACCTTGGAAGTCGGACGCTTGCCTGCTAGGGCTTGGGCTCCATTCTCGAAAAGCGTCCCCTCAGCCGTGAAGATTGTATAAAAGTCTTGGGGGCCCCCGACTCCCGCAGGCTTCCGGTGGGGAGCGGCTGCCATGATTGCTCGCGGAATGACCACGACGGAGCCACGAGATGGTGGTGCTCTCATGCTGACGCCAGCTTCAGTCTGAATGATCCAGAAACAAGGTGGGGCTTTCATCGTTTGGGAAAAAAAAATGTTCTAAACCAATGAAAAGTGTTATTTTTAGGTCATATGACCAAGCCTTCCATCTTTAGGAAACCAAAAGTAAAATGAACCAATGAAAAGTTTTATAAACAAGTCACATGACCTGTTATGCGACATAGGGCTACAAAAAGCGTAGAAAATCCGTTGGCACGTGAGGCGGCGTCAGTAGCGGACCGATGTGCGAATAGGCCGAAGGCAGCACAACGCGCCGAGATCCGGATGGCACCGAGGTGGTGTCCAGCAAATTGCCGCACTGGTGTGGCCATCCTACAATGCTGCGCCGAAAGACGGCGTGTCCAGCTGAATTGCGGTCACTGTTGCGGTACAGTGACTCGAACGCGCCGAGATCCGGATGGCGCCGAGGTGGTGTCCAGCAAATTGCCGTACTGGTGTGGCCATCCTACAATGCTGCGCCGAAAGACGGCGTGTTCAGCTGAGTTCCGGTTACTCTTCCGGCACAGTGACTCGAACGCGCTGAGATCCGGATGGCACCGAGGTGGTGTCCAGCAAGTGGCTGCACTGGTGTGGCCATCCTACAATGCTGCGCCGGAAGTCGGCGTGGGGTGCCCCGTTGGCTTATGAGGTGATGTCAGTAGTGGACTGATGTGTCAATAGGTCGGAACCAGCACAAGGCGCCAAGATCCGAATGGCAAGTCCTGGATGTTGAGTGCCTCAGTTGAGATTTCTGAGAAGTGCTTGTAGAACTGTCTGAAGCTTATTTGCACCTGCTGCAGCTTCACTAGGTCCGGCGGAACTTGTTGCCTTTTCCTTTGTGCTTCTTTTCCTACAATGCGTTTCTTCTGAAGACACGACCAGGTCCCTGAATGTGTGCAGGGGGACGCTATTGAATGAATGAACGCGCCGAGATCTGGATGGCACCGAGGTGGTGTCCAGCAAATTGCCGCACTGGTGTGGCCATCCTACAATGCTGCGCCGAAAGTCGGCGTGGGGTGCCCCGTTGGTTTATGAGGTGATGTCAGTAGCGGACCGATGTGTGAATAGGTCGGAACCAGCACAAGGCGCCCTGCACTGTTGAGCCTTTTTCAATGTCTGTTTTTTGTTCTTTCCCCTCCATCAAAAACAAAACAAAAATACAAGGCGCCAAGATCCGAATGGCAAGTCCTGGATGTTGAGTGCCTCAGTTGAGAGTTCTGAGCAGTGCTTGTAAGACTGTCTGAAGCTTATTTGCACCTGCTGCAGCTTCACTAGGTCCGGCGGAACATTTTTCCTTTTCCTTTCTGCTTCTTTTCCTACAATGCGTTTCATCTGAAGACACGACCAGGTCCCTGAATGTGTGCAGGGGGACGCTATTGATTGAATGAAAATGGCGGCTTGACACAAAGCTGACTCAAGCGTTACTGTTGGTGCTATACAGACAAAAATTGGTTTTCAGTTTGTACATTCTTCAGGTTTTTTTTTCCATCCAAGTCTGATTGAGAGTTTGTAGAAAAATGGCTTCAGATTTTCCACATACTACTCTTCAACATTCTTCCTAAATGTAACAATGTGAAACTCACTAGGAGAACGGCTGTTTCTGTTTCCTTTCAAAATGCTGCCACCAATATTTTCTGAATAGAAGACACCATCTTGTAACATAAAGGGCCGAAAGGGGTTCTGGTCTGGCCGATGGTTGGTGGAGACATTTTGACTATATCTTGGACCTGCCCGGCCTCGCCCAAAATGGCGCCGGTATAAATGGGACTCGTAACTCTTTGCCCGCAAATGTATATCTAGAAAATGTTATTGTAAGTGGCCCTGTCGTATTTTAATTACAAAATGTACGTCCACCGATTCCGCAACTGTTAGACACCTTTGTTCTTGTCACCTAATGGCCCGCTCGTTACGTTCTTCTACAGTGTAAATGTCTCCTCATCATATACGATTTGAGTTTGCTCCGTGGCCGGCCCACGTGGTTATAGGCCCGTATTTGTATACTGACATTTTCACAATAAAGGTTTTTAAAACAAAACACGGTAGTAGTATTTTCATTTGTAAAGTTTTTACTTTTAGTGACTGTTTTCGAATCAGTAAAAGGCAAGTGAAATAAAGCAGTCCAATTACATGACGGATAAAAGGTATAATATGTAGGAACGCAGTAAAGATAAATGGTCAAGGGCAGTTGTGTTTTTCATGTCTGCAACATAAAGTGATCGATAAGAATCTGATAATCAGGCGTATCGGCGACTAAGACAGCAGGCCGAATCTCTTTTACTCAACGGCTCCGTCATGGAAGGAAGAAACGCCCTTTTTCTCGAAAAAGGAATATATTTTACTTGCAAGACAGTTGTAAATTTTCCGGGAAAGTACATTAGCCTGGAATATTATAACATATGTTTGAAAAAAAAATATTGTTCGAAAATAATAAAAACCGTAATTTTTAGGTCATAAGACCAAGCTTTTCATCATTAAATTAACAAAAGTAAAATGAACCAATGAAAAGTTTTATTAACAAGTCACATGACCTGTTATGCTTACGTTACGCGCTGCGCGCCGCGCCTCGGATCACTTCCGGGTGCGCTAACGCGGCGTGTCATAAAACGCATTACGCGACAACGTAGGTCAAGAATATAGTCTAAATGTCTCCACCAACCAGCGTTCAGAACACAACCCCTTTCAGCAGTCCAAAAAGTTCTGTTAAATGACAACAGAGGGGACAGGCAACAAGAACCATCAGTCAAAGAGGGGAGGGCAAGTTCTTCTCTTCCGGGTCATGTTGGGGCGCTACCGGAACTGATCGAATTGGTAGTCTACAGTGTTTCTGGATGTTTCAGACTAAAGCTGGCGTCAGCATGAGACCACTACCATCTCGTAGCTCCGTCGTGGCCATTCCACGAGCAATCATGGCAGCCGCTCCCCACCAGAAGCCTGCGGGAGTCGGAGGCCCCCAAGACTTTTGTAGAATCTTCACGGCTGAGGGGACGCTTTTCGAGAATGGGACCCAAGCCCTAGCAGACAAGCGTCCGAGTTCCAAGGTGTCCCAGGGCCATTTTAGTGGACCAGGCCCAAAACCGAAGAGCCGGCCGCCATTTTGAGAGTCCTGTGGCAGCCGCCTATCGCTGCACCGCAAGAGCGGGCGCATCTCAACTACATGGTGAGCGAGACGCTGTAGTCGCAAGAGCGGGCGGAAAACAGCTGAATGGCGGAAGAGGCACAGTGTAGCAAAAGCGGGCGGAATGGCAACTAAAACGATAAAGGGGCGCCCCACTACAGCTTGTCTTCAGGTCAAACGGATTGTGGGACAAGGTCCAGAATTGAAGAGTCATCAAAAGGCAAAAAGTACCGCCGGACCCCGGGAGCCGGCCGCCTATGTCGGGGGCGATCTCAGGCTACACCAGTGCTATAAGACTTGGGGAGGGTGTCGGAGCCAAGCGTCTTCTCCGAGTCCATGGCCATCACAGCGTCCCTCAGGGGCCTCCGTCAAGCTGTTTAGGAAGGTAACATATTACATTGTTTTCTAATGCAGTCAGGTCCACAAACGACACTCACTTACTTTGAGAATAGTGAAGCTGCAGTAGGTGGAAATAAGCTTCAGACAGTGTTACAAGCGCTGCTCAGAACTCTTAACTATGGCACCCAACATCTAGAACTTATGCTATTTGAGAATGGTAGTGACATCGAAGCATCTCAGGGACCAAAACCATTAACGTACTTTCACGTATGAAAATCTTACTTGGGGAGGGGGCAGGAGCGAAGCGCCCCCTCCCAGTCAGCGCCACCACACCGTATGTTGAAAATCTGAAGCCATCGTTCTACAAAGTCAACCAAACTTGGATTGAAAAATCTAGAAAAATGTACAAACTGAAAACCAGTTTTGGTCTGCATAGCATCAGTAGCAACGCTTGAGTCAGCTTTGTGTCAAGCCGCCATTTTGATTCAACAAAGCACAGGCATTGAAAAAGGCTGAAATTCAGAACTCTAAACTATGGCACCCAACATCCAGGAGCTTGCTATCCGGATCTTGGAGCCTTGTGCTGTTTTCGATCTATTCACACATCGGTCCACTACTGACATCATCTTATAAACCAACGTTATGTAAATAGTTTTTTAATAAAATGTTTTACCCTGTTTCTTTGCTGGTGTGTTGTCTATATTTTTAATATTTGCATAGGGTTTGTCATTATTTTGTGCGGGATGGGTGATGGAGCCGAGCTGTCTTGCAGCCCTCATGGTGTGGAGCTCAGTTCATGTCACTATTTTCGTATTTCTCAAGAAGGGTTGTTCCTAATATTTCTATTTTAGCGAGGTCAAAAAGAGATCCAATTAGTGGCCTACTGATTTTGCTCGATTACTTTTATTTTTTTTACACGATTTTTCACTATCTGCAAAGACTAAACAGAGTATTGCGACTTTGTGCTTGTTTGTAAATAGAGAATGATCCAAAGAGAACCAATTCTAAAACAGTAAATGCTTGGACAACAATCAATCAAATGGAGAGACAAGGAGGTACGACGGATTACAACGGAGGGGAGGGGGGGGGCAGCGTTCAAAGCACATCAGCGTGCATAAATACGAAAATGTTTTTATCTATCACGTACTTGACATTTTAAAGCTTTTCATATTTGCTATTAAAAAACCAATGAAATTCACAGAAAAAACCATAGGTTATAGTGGATATATAGTTAGGAATTTGCATTTACAAAACCTTGAAAATTCAATGAAAAAACCATAGGTTATAGGCCATATATAGTTAGGAATTAGCATTTACAAAACCTTATTTTACTCGCATAAAACCATTGAAATTCCATATATAGTTAGCTAACTATAAGCGCTAACTATATATCGCGCACCCGCAATCCACTGCTGATGATGTCACATATTACATCATTCATGACATGGTCAGTGACATCACTGATGACATCACTGATGACATCTCAAATGACATCACTGATGACAACTCAAATGATATCAATGATGACATCTCAAATGACATCACTGATGACAACTCAAATGACATCACTGATGACATCTCATTTGTCATCACTGATCACATCACTCATGTGATAATACAATGAACCTCTTCAGACTCTAATATAACCTTACATACACTCAGTATAAACAGACACTCACAGACTGTCACTCATCCATGGAGTTACTCACACACCTAGTCAGTCATGCAAAGAATCAATCACACCTCCATTTCCTCAACTATACAGTTATACACATCTTACTTATTCAAACATATAATAACACATATTTACTCTCTTATATAATCCCTGATACAAGCTCACAGTGATCGATACAGCCACTCACACATTCACTGGCTCTTATGTTCAGTTATTTATATATCTCAACTCTCACATGTATTGTGTTTTACATACGTACTTACTTGCACATGTAGCAATGAGAAATCCATTCACTCACCAACACACCCATGCACAGTCAACCGCCCATATAGCTGTTTCCACATGCACTCTTGAACTCATACTCCTAGTGAATCAACTGCTTACACATCTATGCACAGAGTCACGCACCTCCCAGCCACCCACACACACACTCAGCCTCCCATTCAAATATTTGGGCAACCAATCAATAACCCATATGGCCACTCTTATAGCTACTGATCAACACATGCAGCAGCTTACACAACATCAAACATACTGATGCACGAATTAAGACAGTTTAGTCACTAACCCATGTACTCAGTGAGACACATTTAATCACTCACTCATACAGTCAGTCATGCACCTACTAAATTCTTCATCCAGACACTTATACATCCACTCATTCTTCAATATGTGAAACATATTTAAACTTTACAGACACATACAATCATTGGATGTTGTGATCAGTGATGTCATCAGTGATGTCACTGACCATGTCATGAATGATGTAATATGTGACATCATCAGCAGTGGATTGCGGGTGCGCGATATATAGTTAGCGCTTATAGTTAGCTAACTATATATGGAATTTCAATGGTTTTATGCGAGTAAAATAAGGTTTTGTAAATGCTAATTCCTAACTATATATGGCCTATAACCTATGGTTTTTTCATTGAATATATATATATATATATATATATATATATATATATATATATATATATATATATATATATATATATATATATATATATATATATATATATATATATATATTCACTGAAAAAACCATAGGTTTTAGACCATATATAGTTAGGGATTAGCATTTACAAAACCTTATTTTACTCGCACAAAACCATTGAAATTCGCATATATAGTTAGTTGCACTAACTATATATCGCGCACCCGCAATCCACTGCTGATGATGTCACATATTACATCATTCATGACATGGTCAGTGACATCACTGATGACATCACTGATGACATCATCCAGTGACTGTATGTTTCTGTAAAGTTGAAATATGTTTTATATATTTAAGAATGAGTGGATGTATAAGTGTCTGGATGAAGGATTTAGTAGGTGCATGACTGACTGTATGAGAGAGTGATTAAATGTGTCTCACTGAGTGCATGGGTTAGTGACTAAACTGCCTTAATTTGTGCATCATTATATCTGTTGTTCTGTAAACTGCTGCATGTGTTGATCAGTGGCTATATGAGTAACTATATGGGTTATTGATTGGTTGCCCAAGTATTTGTATGGGAGACTGAGTGTGTGTGTGTGGGTGGCTGGGAGGTGTGTGACTCTGTGCATAGATGTGTGAACAGTTGATTCACTAGATGTATGGGTTCCAAACTGCATGTGGAAACAGCTATATGGGTGGTTGACTGTGTGCATGAGTGTATTGGTGAGTGAATGGATATCTCAGTGCTACATGTCAAAGTTAGTACATATGTAAAACACAGTACATGTGAGAGTTGACATATATAAATTACTGTGTATAAGAGCCAGTGAATGTGTGAGTGGCTGCATGGATCATTGAAAACTTGTATCAGTGATTGTATTAGAGAGTAAATATGTGTTAGAATATGTTTGAATAAGTAAGGTGTGTATAACTGTATAGTTGAGAAAATGGAGGTGTGATTGATTCTTTGCATGACTGACTAGGTGTATGAGTAACTCCATGGATGAGTGACAATCTGTGAGTGTCAGTTTACACTGAGTGTATCTAAGGTTATATTAGAGTCTGAAGAGGTTCATCGTATTATCACATGAATGATGTCATCAGTGATGTCGTCAGTGATGTCATTTGAGATGTCATCAGTGATGTCATCAGTGATGTCACTGACCATGTCATGAATGATGTAATATGTGACATCATCAGCAGTGGATTGCGGGTGCGCGATATATAGTTAGTGCAACTAACTATATATGCGAATTTCAATGGTTTTGTGCGAGTAAAATAAGGTTTTGTAAATGCTAATCCCTAACTATATATGGTCTAAAACCTATGTTCTTTTCAGTGAATTTTCAAGGTTTTGTAAATGCTAATTCCTAACTATATATGGTCTATAACCTATGGTTTTTTCAGTGAATTTCAATGTTTTTTTAATAGCAAATATCAAAAGCTGTAAAATGTCAAGTACGTGGTAGGTAAAAACATTTTTGTATTTATGCACGCTGATGTGCTTTGAACGCTGTTTCCTCTTCCCCCCCCTCCTCTTTTCTTTTAGGAGTATTCTCTCTTTGCAGATAGTGAAGGGTAGGTAACACAGGCCTTTGCCCCCATTGTAATCCGTCGTGCCTGCTCCCCTCTCCATTTGATTGATTGTTATCCTAGCATTTATTGTTTTGGAATTGGTTCTCTTTGGTTCATTCTCTATTTACAAACAAGCACAGAGTCGCAATACTCTGTTTAGTCTTTGCAGATAGTGAAAAATCGTTAAAAAAACAAAAGGAATCAAGCAAAATCAGTAGGCCACTAATGGGATCTCTTTTTGACCTCGCTAAAATAGAAACATTATGAACAACCCCTCATGACAAATACGAAACTAGTGAGAGGAACTGAGCTCGACACCATGATGGCTGCAAGACAGCTCGGCTCCGCCGCCCACCCCACCCAAAATAACGACAAACACTATGCAAATATTATAAATATATACAACACACCAGCAAAGTAACAGGCTAAAACGTTTTATTAAATACCTATTTACATGGCAGTCTGCTGCAACATCGATCCAAACAAGCCTTTGTATTTTGGGCTCAAAATAAACCATCAATAGTAAGATTTTCATAGGTGAGTGTAGGTTCATGGTTTTCCATCCACAGACTAAAAGCCTGGAGTGGGAGTGAAAGAACAATAACTAGGTAAGAAGGAAGGCAGAGGTTGTGGGAAGGACTCTGGATATGGTATGTTGCTTGGTCCCTGAGATGCTTCGATGTCACTGCCTTGCACAAATGGCATAAGTCATGGATGTTGGGTGCCATAGTTAAGGGTTCCGAGAAACGCTTGTAACACTGTCTGAAGCTTATTTGCACCTGCTACAGCTTCACTATTCTCAAAGTAAATGGGGGCTGTTTGTGGACCTGACTGCATTGGAAAACAATGTGATGCGGTGCCTCCCTGAACCACTTGACGGAGGCCCCCGAGATAATTGCGCCTGCTCCACACCTTGTCCCACAATCCGTTTGACCTGAAGACACGTCCTGCGGTGCCCTGGTCCGACCATATACCTGCACCAGGAGACGGCGTGGGGTGCAGTAGAAGGGAGAGGTGGCGCGAACGAGCCTCCCCCACCTCCCCAGGTGGAGGTTTCTCAGCTACACCCCAGCGCTTCACTCGACCAGCTGACTTGCGCCCGCTCTTGCGACACAGTGCCTCGCTCGGCCAGCTGAATTGCGCCTGCTCTTGCTATTACAACGTCTCACCCGCCATCCAATGGAATTGCACCCAATCTTGCGGTACAGTGACAGGCGGCTGCTACGGAGCTCACGAAATGGCGGTCGGCTCCACAGACTTGGACCTGGCCTGCAAAGATGGCTCTGGGCAACCGTGGAACTCGGACGCTTGACTGCTAGGGCATGGGCCCCATTCCCAAAAGAGTCCCCTAAGCCTTGAAGATTCTACAACAGTCACCGGGACCCCCGACTCCCGTAGACTTCCGGTGGGGAGCGACTGCCATGATTGCTCGCGGAATGGCCACAACGTAGCCACGAGATGGTGGTGCTCTCATGTTGACGCCAGCTTCAGTCTGAAACTGTGGTAAATATAATTTACCGTTCTATTTTTCCGTATAATTACTGACAAGTAAAAGAATAGCTCAATCAAATGAGAGGCAGAGTCCGTGGTATCTGAGTCATACGGGCTTTAATCGGGATGGCTCGAGCCATGGAAATCAATTCCATCAATACAAGGGTTCGGGGTATATGCAATGATGGCAAAAAGATGTCCACGATTTATTAACAGTACATGGCATATATAGTAAAACTGTACAATGGTGATGGATACAGTAGGCGTGACAAGTGAAAAGTATATGATAAGAACACATGTGCGTAGCAAAAAGGCGTGTACAAGGGTGTGCACGGAGGCGTGTGCTGGAAACGTCACAGAAAGTGTCATAAGTGGGTGGGTGCGTAGAGGATTCTGCAGAGTCAGCTAAAAACCTATGACCTGGGTGCGCGCGCAATTAGTATGACGTGTGATTGACGTGTATCTGGGGAAAGCTGAGGGTCTGACTTTAGCACTAGTAGAAGAGACAGGAGTCTGGCATGTCAGATCGACCTGTTCCTATAACATATCTGATATCTTGTATTTTGGGGGATGTTTAATCTGAAGGAAAAGGTCTCTCGGGCAGAGGCTATTCTATACTGAATGCTAGTGCGTGCATATGTGCCTACGTGTAATGCACGGGGCCATGGGCCTACCATGGTAACGGGAGCTATGAATTACTTGCATGGAGACAGGAAGGCTTGCTCTTTGCTCTGCAGCCGGGGATATGTTTACCTAAATCACTAGACAGGAATGTATTTTCGAGGAGGCTGAACAGATAACTTGAAGGCAAAATACTGTCTTGGCAGGCAGGCCAGGTTGAGCCAGGCACCGCTCCGCTTGGCAGGAAGTAAGGCAGAGGTCAGGGATACGTGTTCATGCTGCAGCTTTCAGAGGCAGAAAGCAGAAAGGGTTCGGAGACAGAAATCAGGGACTAGCTCGGCAGAGCCAGAAAAACGTAAAAGTGTACCATGTAAAGACGTTGGCATGGTATGGTTAGGAACTGAATTATCGATCCATTCATGGTGGATCTGAAAGAGGACATGTTAACGTTGGACGCAAATGTATTCGCGTCTTCATATTCGGTCATGGAGGGAAATTACATGTACTTTAAGCACGTACATGGAGACGTTGGGGTACACGTTAGGGGACATACTTGACCATAAAAATTTCAATTACCTCATTCCCTCCTTGTCCCCTACGTTCCCTTCAGGATATATTAATCTTCATGAGTCCATCTATCTGTTCATATAACATCATTTGCTCGTCTTTTTTCATTCGGGCACAAGAACGTGGACTTGGATGGGGAATGCAAGTTGTGGCGCACAAGCCGCAAATCGCTGGCCCACATTGTAAACATAGACAACAACTGAATACTATGGCCAATATAATTCCTAGGAATGACAGTAGCTTCCATCCCCAGGCTGATATTACACTCCAGAGCCAACCGGACCAAGTCCAGGAGCCTGGATTCTGGTGTATCTGATGAGCTATTTCATGAAGCCTGGTGATAGCTTTGTATACTGATGGCGCGTTATTAGGAATAAACACGCAACAACTGGATCCGATGACTCTACATGCTCCGCCCCTATCGGCCAGGATGACGTCAAGGACAAGGCGGTTCTGAAGAACAACAAGTCTCATAGCAGACTGCTCCTCTGTTAAGTTGCCCAAAGCAGAAGTAGTCTCATTCACTACTGCTTCGAGGATTCTTGTTAATTTGCGTATCAGTTTACTATTTGAGACAGTGCCTAGATAAGGAAAGAATCCTTTATTGAAATCTGTGTATTGTTCCCATGTGGTTTCAGTTTGATCAACTATTGGGAGATCTCTCTTGTGTCTAACGAGATCGAGGCGGGAATTCCTGTGATAGTCAGATGGGGCTAGAAAAACTGGTGGCAATAGGAATGCAATGAAACAGGTACCATCCCAATCTGGAGGTAGACGTACATAAGCTGTCTGACCACAAATAAAATAGGAATGTCGGGAAGCTTTGAATGTAGACTTGCCTTTATCACTGAATTCGACCACAGTAGTACAGTCACTGTGACCTAGATGTACTGAACCATTCTTTCTGACACATAATAACCTTTTGCTGGTAAAACTGATATAGATGGTAAGTCTGGACTAGTCTCGGACTGAACATTTAGAATCATGAGGTTAAGTGTAAAATTGCCTAATCCATACACTTCATTTTCTAGATCGGTCCCTGTCATTTGTGGAAGACCTTCCTCGTTTGGGAAACATGCTTTGTTCATGACTGTGTTCAGGTTTCCCCATATCCAATTGCCTTGGGAAACTCTGGATTCAGTGTCTAAAGAGGATATTAAACTAAACCATGCACCACAGAAACCATTATGTGTAAACGGGTAAGGAAAGAGGGGCAGAGCTCCCTTGTAGTTCTGATAGGGAGGGAGTCGGCCACATATCCAACAATTAGTAGCATTGTTGATCTGGTGTGAATGGTGTAACATACGGATGAATGTATTGTTGCGCAGCGCAAGTCGATAAGACAATTCATGTGGAGGCAGAGCACTAAACGTGTGCTCTGCAGTGTCATTAGGAAAAGAATGTGCAATAGGAAAATACATATGTAACATCCAACTTATGATAATAATCGTAAGACTCAGAAAAAACATAACAAGTAATGTGCAGATGCAACGGCTTTGATTTTTACAATATTTTCGTTTCTTGATCTCCTGTCTATCTCTCTCTCTATAGGGGTCTATCTTATACATGTCAGGAACCTGTCTAACCGCTTCCCCCAGGAGGGGACTTAAACAATTAAACTGTCTGACTTACTAGACCTCAATTTCAATCTGTACTCCTGCTGAGGAGTTTTCTCTAACAGGGGGAGTTTAGTATCAGTGTCTGGAATGCGGCAGTCCTGGGAAACAGTCTTTGGCGGAAGTCCATAAAATTTCTTGACCTGGCTCGAGTGCAGCCAGCCTTTTCTTCCCTCTAATTTCACCGCGGTCCTTGTGGTCAACAAAACGATCTTCGGCTCTTTCCAGTGGGGCTCCAGAGGGCTTGCTCGGTCAAAATTGCGGACTACGACGACATCTCCTGGGACCAGTTCATGCGGTTTCACCTCGGTGTTGTCTGGGAAGGCTGCCGCAACCTGTGAACGACATGATAGTAGTGCAGACATCAAGGAGGCAAGGTAATCTGTCAGCATAGTACTGTCAACATCCGTTATTTTACGTGGCATAGGCGTCCCCCACATATTAGGAGGCCTACCAAAGACCACCTCATACGGGGATAGCCCTGTCCTAGAATGAGCTACCATTCGCATATAAAAGAGGGCAACCAGTAAAGCTACCATCCAATCTACACCTTTCTCTTTACACACTTTGGCAAGATGGGTTTTCAGAGTCTGGTTGTGTCTCTCCACGAGACCTGCTGCCTCGGGATGTCGGACACAGTGGAACTTCCATTGATAGCCTAACAGGAGTGAAACCTGCTTCATGAGTTCGGACGAGAATGGCTGACCGTTATCTGAATACACGACACGGGGCAAACCGTACTGTGGGAAGAATTCATGAACCAACTGCTTGGCAGTGGTCGGGGCAGTGTAATCTGGGACGGGATATGCTTCTGTCCATCTGGATAGGGCACATACAACTATGAGGACATACTTGAATCCTCGGCATCTGTCTATGTGGATATAATCCATCTGGAGGACTTCAAAAGGATGGTCGGGAGGATGAAATCCACCTCGTTCCACTGGAATACCTTTTCCTGGATTGAACTGACAACAGATCATGCAGGTACGCACTTTCTGTTTTGCTGCTGCTCGTAAATGTTTGTTGAACCAGAGGTTCTGTAGACTGTCTAGCATGGCTTTCTCTCCTAAATGTGCTGGACTGTGTGCTGTATTGATGATAACCTGAACCATAGAGTCGGGGAGAAACCACGTGGTCTTTCCCTTTGTCATCCATCCCTGTTCTGTCTGGATCCCTCCTTGTTCAGTCCATTTCTTGATTTCGTCTGGAGTAGCATGTGTCTGTATGTCGATTACATCTTGTGTGGGATCCCTAACTGTCATGCAATATGTCAGTGAGGTTACGTCAGTCTTTTTCATATCAGTTGCATGAGTATGAGTCTGAGCTGTATGTTTCGCTGTTCGATCTGCCAGGTCGTTACCCTGGGAAATAGTGTCTGTGACGTTGGTATGTGCTTTACACTTCATGATGGCTATTGCTGTAGGCAGATGTATTGCTTCCAACAGAGCTTGAATGAGGGGACCATGCTGGATCTTGGCTCCGTGAGAGGTCAAGAAACCTCTTTCTTGCCAGAGGACACCGAAATCGTGCACGACTCCAAATGCATAACGTGAATCTGTGTATATGTTTACTTTAAGGTCCTTGGCTCGTATACAGGCTTGGGTCAGAGCAATGAGCTCTGCTGCTTGAGCTGACAGGGTGTCAATGCGATGTGTTTCTATGACTTCAATTTCAGTAGTCACTGCATATGCGGCTACTAACTCTCCTGTACTTGTTCTCATACATGAACCATCCACATAAAGTGTTAGGTCTGGATTGGGTAATGCAACATCTGTCAAGTCTTGTCTGGGCTTCGTGATTGTGTTAATGGCATCCACGCAGTCATGTGGAGTAGGATCTGTTGTGCTTGATGGTAAAAGTGTAGCAGGATTTAGTGTATTGCAGCGTCTGATCTCTATGTGTGGTTGAAACAATGTCAATTCATAACCTGTCAGTCGTGCTATAGTCAAGTGCTGGGTCTGAGTTCTATTTAGGAGAACTTCCACAGAGTGTGGAACCTGTACTGTCAATTGATGTCCCAATACAATGGAATCACTTTGTCTGATTGCTAGAGCTGTTGCTGCAACTGATTTTAAGCACGCAGGCAAGGCCTGGGCTACTGGATCCAATGTACTCGAAAAATAAGCACACGGTCTGTGTTTGTCTGCTTGAACCTGAGTGAGGACCGATAACGCTGTGCCATCGCGTTCTGTGACAAAAAGTGTAAAAGGTTTGCTGTAACATGGTGTTGCTAGAACAGGTGCTTGACATAAGGCTTTCTTTAATTCATCAGAAGCTTGTGTATGTTCCTGAGTCCAAGGGAGGACAGTCGAAGTCGCTGCCTCCTGTGTTGTCAACTGTATAAGTGGCTTAGCTAGAAATGCATATTGGGGAATCCATTGTCTGCAATAAGAAGTGAGTCCAATAAAGGCTCCTACTTCTTTCTGTGTCTTGGGTTGTGGTAGATGTGCAATTAACTGGATACGATCAGGTGTCAGCTGCCTACCCCACTTGGACAGCAAGTGCCCAAGGTACACCACTTGCTGGGCACAGAATTGTAGCTTCGAACGAGACACCTTGTGTCCCTTGTCTGCCAAAAAATACAAGACTGTCAGTGATGCTTGTTCACATTCATGTTCACTTCGGGCAGTGATCAATAGATCATCGACGTACTGGAGTAGGGCAGTGTTAGTAGGCATGTGAATACTGTCAAGTTGTCGCTTCAATGCTTGGCTGTAGATGCTGGGGCTTTCTGTGAATCCTTGAGGGGCGCGTGCAAATTTGAAGCTACGGCCATTTAAACAGAATCCAAAAAGGTACTGGCTTTCCGGATCAATGGGGACACTAAAGAAGGCGTTCTTAATATCGATTACAGTGAAGAACGTCGCTTCCGAATCAATAGCTGTCAATAGGGACGAAATGTCTGGAACCACTGGATACTGTGGTACAATACATTTATTCAATTCTCGTAAATCGATCACTAACCGATAGACTGGAGGTGCATTCGGGTCAGTGCGTTTAAGAATCGGAATGATAGGGGAATTACAAACATTTGAGTCGGTTTCTACAACCACTCCTTGTGCAATGAGCTCGTCAATGATTTTCAGTAAAGCCACTACAGCATCAGGTGGTAACTTGTATTGTCGGATTCGTGGTAGTACAACTCCTGGCTTGAGTGTAACACGGTATGGTGTAATGTGCATACAACCTACATCAGTGGGGCCTTGAGCCCATAAATGTGCAGGAACGTTCTGTAACCTGGGATAAAAATCTCTCAATACATAATGACCCTTAAAATCACAAAGGAACAGCCTCACTCCTTCTGGAGAACAACAAATTACAGCTCCTAGAGCTTTCAGTGTTTTAATACCAAGCAAGTTTTCTGGACATGATTTCGTGAGCAACAAATCTGTAGTACGGGATAATGGACCAACTGCAAGGGGAACTGGTTTTGATACTTCATTAACAATAGGCTTTCCTGAAAATCCAAGGGAAACATTCTGTGAGCCTGAGAGGGGTGCCCCTGGAACCTCGTCATGACTGATGGTAGTTCTGCTTGCCCCTGTGTCAATCAAAAATTTTCTATCCTTACCTAATACCTGACTATGTACATAAGGACCCTCTTGATCTACAGGAACCTCAATAAGAGGCAAGCCAACCTCCCTCTCTAGGCTGTTTCATGTGTACTGCTGATAATCAGGGTAATCAGACTGTGCATACTGGTACATCTGCTGTGTGACATGTTGTGTTGCGGCAATGGGCTGTGGCTGTGGTACCGCTACGGTCTGTTGTGGAATCTGCATAGGCTGCACATTCTGCGGAATATGTTGTTGGACCTGGTCCTGTCTAGGTGGACGCGGTCTCTCTTTCGTTTTACCTGTAGCTATATTGTGTTTCAGAACTGCACAATCGTTTATATAGTGACCTGGCTGTTTACAATAGTTGCATGTCCCTTTAACAGGAGCTGCCGTATTATTGGACTGTGTAGTACCCCTTTTCTGACCATCAGCTGGAACTGACTGAGCAACTAGCACTTTCATTTTAGTATCTTTCATACGTCTTTGTTCGTGATCATGTTCCTCCCTAATTCTGTTCTGGTGGTACTGTAACATTTGTAACATTTGGGAAGGCGTATTTGCTTGCCATGTGCTCTCGACTTTCAATACACGGTTCTTAACCTGGGGCAAGGAATTCTCGACTAATTTGGTCACAAATAGATGTGGGTAAGACTCGCTACTTGTTTTCAGGCCACTATTAATAATAAAACATTTCTCGAATCTAGAGTAAAAATCACTAGTGTCTTCGTCGTGTTTCTGCTTGCAGGCTGAGATTGCCAACAATCTTGGCAAGACCTGTACTAATAATCCTGGTAATGCTTTAGTTTTCTCCCCAAGACCTAAACCTGGGGTTCGTCCGGTTTCTTCGTTTTCTAATTCAGTCCAATTAATCTTTTTATCTCCCACCTCCCATTCTTTTTCTTTGAGTTTCTCGTAAATACCGGCAGGCAATAATACTTTCAATATTTTCATAATATCGGGATATGTGTAATCTCCCATGAGTAACATGTCTTTTATTTCACGGTGAAACCCTGCTGGATCTTTATCATGACTCTGCACTATTTTCTTCATTTCCAATAATTCCATTTTAGTTATGGGCGTGTATACAAATACGCGTTGAAGCTCACCCCCTGGAGTTGACTGGACAGGGTGGACTTCTCGTAAAGGGTTCTGTCTGTCTAGGTGGAAAGGATAGCTTACTGGGGGTGGAACAGGTACAAAATGAGGAGTCAAAAATGTTCTGTATCTATGACGTTGTTCGAGAATAACATTAATCAAATCAGTACCTAGACCTCTCCATCTGTTCAGGAGTAATTCGTCCAGTACATTGTATAAGGGACCTGGATCAGAATGCTGACTTTCATATAACATAATGATATGCTGGATCATGTACATACCAACTAAACGTTGTTCAGTTGGAGTAAGACTCAAAAATGTTTGCGCTACTGAATCATCTTTATATACGCTGTCATTATCAGCCCACTGTACTGCGGACCGTGCTAGTTCTTGTTCACGCATTGTACTAAGTTCATTGTAACCTATTCTATCTTTCAGGATTTTATCGGTGGCTTGGAATAAGTGTTCAAGAGAACATTTTTCTGGTATGGGGGAAGAAAACGTCTTTTATTTTCTAGACGTATCGGTCTGTCAAAAGGCCTATCAGAGGAATACTGTTTAGGGAGTTTCGTTCTACCTACGTACGCTATCATGTCTTGAGTCGCTGCTGGATTCTCTGGTTCTTCCTCCTCCGAGGAGTCTTTTTCGTCTGACTCGGGTGTCCTATCGGCCTCCCGTCGGGCATGTATTGCCACTATTACTTTACGGATCTTTCTAGACATGGCATCTATACAATTCTGTTTATCATGTTTACAATCTGCAATATTCTAACTCCATTTTGTTAATCCTTCCATCTCTTCTTGAGAAAAACCTGGCCGATCTAGTTCCCTTATCAAACAATTAATCAGAAATCGCAATATTAACCCTTGAGTCTCAGCTTTCTGATATGCCATGGCCTCACGAACACTTTCTGGACCCTCCCCCGTTCGAATAAAATGATATATTTTATCTAGATGGTCTGGCATTTCTGGTAACGTCATCAAATAATCTGTAACACGTCTTAGACGTAATGATGCTAACATCCTGTCCCCTTGCTTGCCGGGTACGGGATCATATCTACAATCTCCAATTGCTTGTTTAAGTTTTTCAGATGTGCTCGCTTTAGGTGTACGCTGCATTGCTAATTCTCGGATTGTCAATCGATGTAATTGTGGCGGGGTGTGGGGAAGGCCACCTACGGCACCTCCTGAAACGGAAGTGTGAGCATAGCCTGACTGTGTGGCAGGTATATGTACTGGGATGGAACCCTGGGTTGCATCTGTCGAAAAAGGATTAAGAGGACCAATAGCAGGGGGAACTGTAGCATGGGGGCCAGTAGGGGAAGTGACAATAGGTGCGGGTTGTTGACGTGGAGGGGTCGTGGCTTGAGCATTCGGAACAGGCTGGTGTGCATTATTAACGGGTGGTACGGGTACGGGTACAGTATAGGCTGGAGCTATGCCATCTAAATAGGAAGAAAGGAATATGTCTGCTGCAGTCTGTTTGTGACGGATTTTAGTCGGGACCAATGGTGGCGGCAGATCACTTGGCATTTCCGGGGTCGCCTTGGGCAGGCCCTCGGCCAGAACTGGATACAGTCCTGTGATAAGGGGATTTCTCTGTCGGTCTTGTTGTTCTATTCTGACTCGTTCTCCTTCTTCTAGTAGTTCTTTTTCTCTGGCTTTTTCGGAATCCTCTCTACTTTTCTCTGCTTTTCTGAGTTCTTTCTCTGTCCGTCTATGCGATTCTTTACGCCACAATTCTAAGGCATCTTTCTGTGATTGTCTGGCTTTCTTTTTCCATAATGCTTCTTCTACTCTCATGATGCACTCGGCATCCCATGTTCCTGTAATGGGCCATCTCTGTTTCTCGTCTAGGTGCTTGGTGTAATCGACCCACAAGTCTAAGTACAGTATGGCATCTAAGCCGTGCTTGTGGTACATAAAGTGCCCTGGAGTGTCCCTAGGCGGAACAGGCACTGCTTCTTCGAGTATCCCTTTCCTAGTTCCTATCTGTCGTAACTTCGGAAACAGTGGCATTTTTACTTTGACTCGAACACAATAAACACAGTAATGAAAAGCAAACAGTCATCCATACCACGACATAAAACACATTAAAACATTTCGAATAGATACTGTCTAGTACATAAAACACATTGCTTGGAATCACGTGAGATAATGCTAGAAGACTCGAATACTGAATCACTGAATTACTGAATCACTAGATGCACTGCTAAACAGTACAGACCGGTCCCATAAAGAGACACATCATACCGCGCTCACCTGAGTGAACACGTACGGACCAGGACTGTGTACCCAGACCTGTCTTCACCGGACACAAACTAATGCACCCGTCTTGATGCGTCCCCAGCAACGGTACTCACCGGGAAGCACGGAACGGAAGGCCTCAGAAACTCGACTGGACTGGACTGCTACGACGTCACTGCTGCTGCGCACTACGCATGCGCCTCGACACGGTCGGGATCCTCCGCACTCCTCACCGCCTCGTCTGGATGTCGACCGCAGTCTCCGTCACCTCCGTAGGCCTGAGGGAGATACAGGAAGACCTGCAGTTGCGCATAGGAGTCCGTCACGGCTGTGGTAGGGGGCAAGGCCTGCGACGCATCGCCGGTGCGTGGGGTGGGGGAGGGGTCCCTATTCGGGCGCCAAATTATTATTATTTTTTTTTTGTCCTCATATATGCCACCAGAATATATATGCTCTAGATGGGTCTCGCTGTTGCCTCTTATACTGTTGTTTTTCGAGTCCGCCATGGAAAACAGTATCATAGCAGACAGGAGTTCCCAGAGGTAGGCTGCTTTCCTTATCCTACTCCTCCAGGCCTGTTTTAGGCACCCCAGGCCTGGTAGAGGACAGGACCGACACAACCTCTGGCATAATCACAGGACTGCTCACCTATTTATCCAGACCATCAGTTTAGACCAGACATTCTGCGAATTCTCGCGACGGCCAGCCAGATCCATTTTACACACCTCCATTAAATACTTCAAACATACTGCAAATCTAGGGGGAGCCGCTGACTTCCACTCCATGCAGATTTGTCTCCTTGCAATAACTATTGTGTAAAAAATAAATTGAGTATCCAAATTCTTGATATTGTATTCTTTCGGTAAACCAAAGAAGACTAATCTGCGAGAACATGTAATAATTATGGAAAGTACATCTCCCAAAAAATCCATTATCGCTTTCCAGTAGTTTTGAATGGCTGGACATTCCAGAAAAATGTGGATATCATCAGCGGCGTTATAATTACAACGGGGACAATAATAGTTGTTTCGTTTTCGTTTATGCAGTTTAGCCGGAGTCCAATAGACTCTATGAGCCGTAAACAGGTGGTTGCGCCTTAAATTAGCAGGTTTAATTAGCCTCTGTGAAAGGGAAAAAGAGTCTAACCATGCCTTGCAGACTTCTTCAGGGGGCTCAGCTATACCATTTCCCCATAACTTTATTATCTCCATGTACAGTTTACTCTCCTCTTCTTTGATCAATAAATTGTACCAAATGATAACTCTTTTACCCATTTCCCCCTTCTGCCGATTGCATCAAGAATATCTGTATCTTCCTCCCGTTGCATGTTTTGACTGGACCACCAGGCAGACAACTGGTAGTACTTAAACCTAGTCAACTGTCCTTCTGTAAACTGTACCAACGTGTTCCAGCTCATTAGGCCCGAATCTACCCAGAGATCTCCCCATTTTTTAAAGCCAGCTGTTTTCAAGGGTCGTGACAGTTGATCCTGGAGGCATTGAGGTGTACCAGGAGAGTCCCATATCGGGGAGTGTGTGGTAATAGGGAATGTTGAATGTCTTCCTCATGAACCCCCAATTTTTTAATGCAGTCTGCAAAATTTTAAGGCGAATTAAAAAAAAAAATTCTGGTCTCCAAACTTGAAAATAAAGTAATCATGGTCATAAGGTAAATCAGTTAACAATGCTTGAAACAGGCGGCCCTGTGATGATGCGTCCAGCTTGTTTGCAAGAAGCCTAAAATTCTTAAAATGAAATGCATGACAGTATGACAAAAGGTCAGGGAGGGCAAGCCCTCCTGTCTTTAAACCCCTCCTCAGCTTCTTCCATGCAATTCTTGTTGACTTGCAGGCCCATACAAAGGATCCAATTTTACCCTGTAAAATGTTAATGTCTTTCAGTGAAAATGATAAGGGGATGCAGTTAAATAAAAAGGTCAATTTAGGAAGAATTGTCATTTTAATAAGGTTGACCCGACCGTAAATGTTTAAAGGCAAGTTCCCCCATCTTGTTAAAGTTTTATTAATATCGTTAACCACCTTTTGCCAACTAAGTGACGTAGTATCTTTTAAAGATTGTGTTAAGTGAATTCCCAGGTACCTCATGTTCTGTTTTTCTCCAACTATGTGTGTGTTGTTGTTCCACCCCATGATCTCTGTTTTATCCTTGTTAATCTGGTACCCGGACAGTTTCCCAAATTCCTCCGATAGAAAAAATAACCTTGGAATTGCTGCCGAGTGGTCAGAAGTATATAAAAGAAGATCGTCAGCGTACAATGCCACCTTCAAAAGCAAATTTCCAAGCTGAAATGGTTGAATGATATTGTCCTCTCTAATCCCACAAACAAAGGGCTCCATGTAAACATCAAACAAAAGGGGGGACAGAGGACATCCTTGCCTAGTGCCTCGAGATATGTCAAACCACTCAGATAAAATTCCATTAACTAAAACCTTAGCCTTTGGGCAATGGTATAAAGATCTGACCGCCTCTATAAAAATTTCGGGGAACCCGAAAGCCGCCATTGTGGCCCATAGATACTTCCAATTGACCTGATCGAAGGCCTTAGCCGCATCTATGGCTACCAGCGCCAGTGGGAGATTTTTAGCAATAGCATAATCTACAGCCCCTATTGCTTGAAACGTTAGTTCGTTTAACTGTCTCCCTGGGATAAAGCCTCTCTGGTCAGAGTGAATTATGGATTTTATAACCTTTGATAATCTAGTGGCTAAAATACCAGAGTAGATCTTCATATCCGAGTTCAGTAATGAAATAGGTCTATAGGACTCTATTCTTTTCAAGTCTTTATTTGGCTTTGGTATAAGCGTAATGATGGCTTCTCCCCATGAAGAAGGTATAGAATAGCCTTGGGTCAATAAAAGATTAAAGAGTTCCCTTAATGGAGTTATTAATTGATCTTTATTGTCCGAGTAGATCTCCACTGGCAACCCATCAGAACCTGCAGCTTTCCCCCTTTTCATTTTCTTCAGTTGACCTAAAATTTCCCCATCTGTTATCTCACTTTCCAAGTATGCTTTTTCTGATTCGGACATTTGCGGCAGATGTTTTATGCTCAACCAGGATACTAAATCCGCCCCCGTGGGATCTTTATCTTCCGTGTAGAGACTCCTCATAAAGGACCTGGCTTCTTCTCTTATCTCTACGTCTGTTTCTATCAAATCTCCTGACTGTCTATGTATCAGGGCTTTGATGTTATTTCTCGTTCTCTCTTCTCTAGCTTTCCAGGCAAGGAGAGCTCCACACTTCTCTCCGTACTCAAAATTGTTTAATCTGCTGGACTCCCATTTTTCTTTAAGAATTCTTTCATCAGAAATTTTTAACTGGAGCTGCAAATCAACAAGTTCCTTCTCTAACACATGTATTTCTTTGGAGTTTGTTAAAATTGCATTCTGTAATTCGAGATCCTTTCTAGTTATTGCTGCTAAGTCTTCCTTTCTTTTTATTTTTATAGTTTTTCTCTTATGATACATTGAAGAACTTAAAACACCCCTCAAGTAAGCCTTGTAAGTTTCCCATACTATCTGGGAAGAGGAAGATCCTGAATTTATTAGAAAGAATTCTGATGTTTTATCTTTAACTACTACTTTTATCTGATTATCTAATAGAAATGATCTTTCCAGTGTCCACCTAGGTTTTAATAAAGTTATATTCAGTTTAATTTCCAATTCAAGTACAGCATGGTCCGATAATCCTGAGGGCGTAAAAGAGAGATAGCTGATGTCTTTGAGAAGGTGTTGGTCAACTAAGAAGTGGTCTATTCTGGAGTAGTTCTTATATTTTTTACTGTAAAAAGTAAAACCTGGCTGAGATCTATACTTTTTTCTCCAGACATCTACTAGGGTAAAGTCTTTCATTAAAACATCCAGGAGGGCAAGCGATTTTAAGGGAGCATGGTATTTGGCCCTAGAAGTTCTATCTAATTTTTGGTCGAAGACCAGATTAAAATCCCCACCAAGAATTAGAGGACCAGTTTTCGTAAATAAAGCTAGTTCTAATTTGGAGAGCGGAACCGGATTGTCCTCGTTAGGACCATAGTACACTGCAAATGTATATGGGGTAGTTTGAATGTATACTTGTGCGACTAGCCACCTACCCGATTGATCCGTCTAAAAGCTTCTCAAGCTTATCCCGCTGTTTGCTCGAATTACAATAGAAACTCCCCTAGTAACACCCAATTGCCTGGAACTTATTATATCCTGAACCCACCTACACTTTTTAAAAAGAGAATCACATACTGCTGCCTCCAAATGTGTTTCTTGTAGCATTATAATTTGGGCCTCTGAGTTTCTTAAGAATTCACATATCCTATTCTGTTTTATTTTTTCCCCTATACCATTGATATTCCATGACAGAACCTTAAGCTTATATGGATTGGTCATAATTCCAATGTACGCTCATACCCATCCATTCCTTTATACATCAAACAGTTATTTATATATGAGGATTTTTTTTTATTTTTTATTTTCCCCCCTGACTCCCCCCACCCATTGAACACCTCCCCCCTGAGGAACCCCCTTAACATACCTGGTGATGACTTCGCCTTTCGGAGCAACCGAGTGGTGCCCTTGACCGGTTTACTGTATTCTAGCGAGAAAAATTAAATTCATGTCCCCCATTCTTATCATACAGCCTACTTATAGAATCCTTTGCTATTTCAGATTCCCCCCACACCATTCCCCAGGTTACTGTATTCGAGCGAGACCAATTAAATTATAAATAAATCTTCGTGTCCCCTGTTTATCATACAGCCAACTTATACAATCCATTGTGGTTTTTTTTAAATTTTATTTATTTATTTATTTATTATTATTATTTTTTTTTTCAGATTCTCCCCCCACCATTCCCTTTTTCTTTTTATTTATTTATTTATTTATTTATTTATTTATTTATTTATTTTCCATTTCCTTTATCCCCCTTTTTTTTATTTTTTATTATTTCCTTCCTTTTATTATTTCTTCCTTAGAGTACTCAGTTTATCTATCTGGTCCTATTCTTCCTGCTCACTTCTTATTCGGTCTAAAAGATTGTCAACCTCTTCTGGCTGTGTGAAACTATATGTCTTGTTTTTCCACATAATCCTGAGCATAGCTGGAAATCTCATCTGGACATGTGCTCCCAATGACCTTAAGTCCGGCATTCTAGTGCCCAGCTCCCATTGTCTTTGCGCGGTTTTTGCACCAATGTCCGACCTGATAAGGTAAGGACTGGACTTATAACGTAGATCTGTTTTTGTAAGGGATCGCCCTAGGATGAGCTCTTTTACGCTGTATGTCTGAAAGTTTATAAGTATTCTCCTAGGAGTTTTCCCGTCAGTACGCCTCTTGTAGGGGTCTCTATGTACCCTCTGGATTTCTTCCTCCAAATTTATATCCGGGCGATCATTTAAAACACCGTCCCTCAAGAGTTTACAGACAAATCCCTTTAAGTCCTCCAATTCTTCCCCTTCAGGTATTTTCAAGATCCTTAGGTTATTCCTCCTGGCATGGGTCTCCATCCGTTCAATGTCCATAACCAATGATCTATTCTGGGCTTTAAGATGTTCTATGTCTTTTTTATTTTCGTGTACTGTTTTGTCCAAAGCAGCCATTTCTATTTCAAGTCTCCCTGTACGCAAAGTGACCTCCTCTAACTTAGATTCCAGCACATCGAATCTGTCCTGTATTGTTTTTTGATTGGCTTCCGATATCTCGAATTTCGCCATCATGTCACCTCTCAGGGATCGAAAAAGGTCCCCTAGTCGGTCACTTTCCTGCTCGCGTGAGTCTGATTGGTTATCTTTACTTACATGCAGTCTCCCAGTCTCCTCTACTGCCTCCTTAGAGCTATTTTGTGCAAGTTTAACTGCTGCAGCCTGACTCTTGGGTCTGGTGTCTTGGTTTCCTCGCATTTTATCTATTGAGGGGGCTTTAATTGAATTAGCTGAGGTTTCTGTTAGGTTTTCAGCCTCATCCGCATTTTCCATATTGTCTAAGTTTTCTAAGACCCCGTATCTGTTTGTTAAAGGAGTAGAGCCGATATTGCCCTCCAGCTGCACTGCGGAATGCTTAGCCTGATCCAGGACCTTGAAAAAAGATTTTAGGGATGGAGTACTTTTTACCACTTGGCACTCATGGGATACACCTTTGAGCTTTTTGACTGAGATAGTCTTTTTCTTTTTACTTTTGCAGGAGGTTAATGGCATAGGTCTCTCTCTCTCTTCAATTTGTAAAGCCCCTTTCTCTTTTAACCCTACCCTGGATCTAAGCTGATACCTATTTCTTCTTACTGGAAGGGTATGCCCCTGTTTTACTGAGATTGAGCCTATCTCAACATTGGCTCGCTCTATAGTCTTAAATGTTACTGCCTCCGTTGATTCTATCCCACCTAACTCGGGAACTTTCAACAGGACCGGCTCTTGCGCTATAAGTTCGGTAGCTTCAGTGACTTCAGTGGTCCTAAAATATTCTGGAAGACCCAGCTGCGTTTGATCCATGCAACCCCCCCTCCCAGTAATAAGCCCTCGAGTCTCTTGCACTCTACTTCCCCTCTCCCCGCACTTTGCTGCAAGAGGGTAAAGTTTTTTTCTCTCGATGTCTGTTTAAAAGGATATTGTTCAAGTGAATGTATTACTAGGCTTCCGAGTTTAATTTTGAACAGAGCAGAGCGAAATCTGCTCCATAGACATCGTCGGCGTTCTTCCAGCATAAATGTAATTATATGTGTGCACTAGTCCGTGATCTAATCTAACCAGCCAAAAGACAAAAAAACAAGAAGGTGGTCTGTAGATTTCTGTTTTCTATCTTCTAATACTCATTTTCTTTTCTTTTTTCCCCCTTTCCTCTTTTCTTCCTATCAGTTCTTCTTCTCCATGCAATAATATGGTAAAAATGCGCAGAGGCTGCTGCTGTCAACTTTTGTCAAACCCCCCCCCTGAGTATCTCCTTACCGCTGGTTACTGCTTTTCACTTTCGCCACAATGTCGATTAGAGGCGTTTGAGCGTTTTAAGCGTTTTAAGCGCTTTAAGAGACGAGCTGCAAACCTATAGACCCAGCATACGTCTTAGTAATCCACCTCCGTCTCCGTCTGTGCACGTCCGGTAGAGGCGTCTCCTCTCACGGCAAGCCGCGCTGATCCGACCCAGTCCCGGTCCTGGAAGCCCGGCGGGTCCTAACGCCGCCTGCCGCAGTGCTTCCTGGGCGGCCGTGGTTCCTCGGGAAAAAAGAAGCAGAGGAGCCGGCTTAAAGTTGCCGTCGAAGGTTGCGGGGAAAAAAAACCGCATTAATCGCTCACCATGACGCGGGGAGACTAGCGACCCCTCGCTATCCTGCTGCACTCATTTCGGCCATCCAGACACCACGGTGCTGCCGCGACCGGCTCTCAGCCCGCCGCCATGTTCCTCGTGGGCCGGGCGCCAAATTATGTGGTAAATATAATTTACCGTTCTATTTTTCCGTATAATTACTGACAAGTAAAAGAATAGCTCAATCAAATGAGAGGCAGAGTCCGTGGTATCTGAGTCATACGGGCTTTAATCGGGATGGCTCGAGCCATGGAAATCAATTCCATCAATACAAGGGTTCGGGGGTATATGCAATGATGGCAAAAAGATGTCCACGATTTATTAACAGTACATGGCATATATAGTAAAACTGTACAATGGTGATGGATACAGTAGGCGTGACAAGTGAAAAGTATATGATAAGAACACATGTGCGTAGCAAAAAGGCGTGTACAAGGGTGTGCACGGAGGCGTGTGCTGGAAACGTCACAGAAAGTGTCATAAGTGGGTGGGTGCGTAGAGGATTCTGCAGAGTCAGCTGAAACCTATGACCTGGGTGCGCGCGCAATTAGTATGACGTGTGATTGACGTGTATCTGGGGAAAGCTGAGGGTCTGACTTTAGCACTAGTAGAAGAGACAGGAGTCTGGCATGTCAGATCGACCTGTTTCTATAACATATCTGATATCTTGTATTTTGGGGGATGTTTAATCTGAAGGAAAAGGTCTCTCGGGCAGAGGCTATTCTATACTGAATGCTAGTGCGTGCATATGTGCCTACGTGTAATGCACGGGGCCATGGGCCTACCATGGTAACGGGAGCTATGAATTACTTGCATGGAGACAGGAAGGCTTGCTCTTTGCTCTGCAGCCGGGGATATGTTTACCTAAATCACTAGACAGGAATGTATTTTCGAGGAGGCTGAACAGATAACTTGAAGGCAAAATACTGTCTTGGCAGGCAGGCCAGGTTGAGCCAGGCACCGCTCCGCTTGGCAAGAAGTAAGGCAGAGGTCAGGGATACGTGTTCATGCTGCAGCTTTCAGAGGCAGAAAGCAGAAAGGGTTCGGAGACAGAAATCAGGGCCTAGCTCGGCAGAGCCAGAAAAACGTAAAAGTGTACCATGTAAAGACGTTGGCATGGTATGGTTAGGAACTGAATTATCGATCCATTCATGGTGGATCTGAAAGAGGACATGGTAACGTTGGACGCAAATGTATTCGCGTCTTCATATTCGGTCATGGAGGGAAATTACGTGTACTTTAAGCACGTACATGGAGACGTTGGGGTACACGTTAGGGGACATACTTGACCATAAAAATTTCAATTACCTCAAAACATCCAGAAACACTGTAGACTACCAATTCGATCAGTTCCGGTGGAGCCCCAACGTGACCCGGTAGAGAAGAACTTGCTCTCCCCTCTTTGACTGATGGTTCTTGTTGCTTCCCCTTCTCTTGTCATTTAACAGAACTTTTTGGACTGCTGAAAGGGGTTGTGTTCCGACCGCTGGTTGGTGGAGACATTTTGACTATATTCTGGACCTGCGTTGTCGCGTAATGCGTCATATGACGCGCCGCGTTAGCGCACCCGGCAGTGCTCCGGTGAGCAAGGCGCAGCTCCCCGGGAAACGATCCAGAGCGCTGCGCGCGGCACGTGACGTAAGCATAACAGGTCATGTGACTTGTTAATAAAACTTTTCATTTGTTCATTTTACTTTTGTTATTCTAATGATGAAAGGCTTGGTCATATGACCTAAAAATAACGCTTTTCATTACTTTCGAACATTTTTTTTTCCCAAATGATGAAAGCCCCACCTTTTTTTTTCTCACTCTGACTTGTAAAGCAAAGGACCCAAATGCATTTACAGTTTATCAGTAACAATGTTCCAGGCTAATGTATTTTCCCGGGAAATTTACAACTGTCCTGCAAGTAAAATATTCCTTTTTCGAGAAAAAGGATGTTTCTTCGTCCCATGAGGGAGCCGTTGAGCAAAAGAGGCTCGGCCTGCTGTCTTAGTCGCTGATAGGCATGAATATCAGATTCTTATCGATCACTTTATGTTGCAGGAGTAGAAAACACAACAGCCCTTGACCATTTATCTTTACTGCGTTCCTGCGTATTATACCTTTTAACCGTCATGTAACTGGACTGCTTTATTTCACTTGCATTTTACTGATTCGAAAACAGTGGCTATTATTCAAAATTTTACCAATGTAGGTACTACTACCATGTTTTGTTTTAAAAACCTTTATTGTGAAAATGTCAGTATACAAATACGGGCCTATAACCCATGGGCCGGCCACGGAGCAAACTGAAATCGTATATGATGAGGGGACATTTACACTGTAGAAGAACGTAGCGGGCGACCCATTAGGTTGCAAGAACTAAGGTGTCTAACATTTGCGGAATCGGTGGACGTACATTTTATAATTAAAGTACGACAGGGCCAGTTACAATAAAATTATCTAGATATACATTTGCAGGCAAGTACCATGGATGACGTTAATTCGAACTTTCAATAGTACAGTAATCAATAACACATCAGAACTTAATATCAATAGGGATGTCCAAATGTTCAATCAATTCTCGTCCCCGCCCGCCATGTGCTTCAAAACTGCATACGTATCTCGTGATATCAAGGTTGGGCAACCAGTACACAACAAGGAGTTACGAGTCCCATTTATACCGGCGCCATTTTGGGCGAGGCCGGGCAGGTCCAGGATATAGTCAAAATGTCTCCACCAACCAGCGGTCGGACCAGAACCCTTTTCGGCAGTCCAAAAAGGTTCCGTTAAATGACAACAGAAGAAATAGGCAACAAGAACAATCAGTCAAAAGAGGGGACGCTTTCGTGAATGGGGCCCATGCCCTAGCAGGCAAGCGTCCGAGTTCCAAAGTGCCTCAGAGCCATGTTAGTGGACCAGGCCCAAATCCAAAGAGCTGGCCACCATTTTGAGAGTCCTGTTGCAGCCGGCTATCGCTGCACCACAAGAGTAGCCGCAATTCAGCTAGATGGCAGGTGAGTCACTGTACCGCAAAAGCGGGCGGAACTCAGCTGGAAGGCGAGTGAAACGCTAAGAGGCGCCCCACTGCAGATGAGGTGCCTCCACCTGGGGAGGAGGGAGAGGCCCGTTTGCGCTGCCTCCCCCCCCTCCCCCGGGCACCCCACGCCGTCTTTCGGCGCAGCATTGTAGGATGGCCGAACCAGTGAAACTTGCTGGACACCACCTCGGTGCCATCCGAATCTCTGCGCGTTCGAGTCACTGTACTGCAAGAGCGGGAGAAACTCAGCTGGATGGCGGGCAAGACGCTGTACCGCAAGAGCGGGCGGAACTCAGATGGATGGAGGGTGAGGCACTCTACCGCAAGAGCGGGCAGAACTCTGCTGGAAGGCAAGTGAAACGCTAAGAGGCGCCCCACGGCAGATGAGGTGCCTTCACCTGGGGAGGCAGAAGAGGTCCGTTTACGCCGCCTCTCCCCCCCCCCCCCCGGGCACCCCACGCCGTCTTTCGCGCAGCATTGTAGGATGGCCACACCAGTGAAACTTGCTGGACACCACCTTGGTGCCATCCGGATCTCGGCGCGTTGTGCTGCCTTCGGCGTACTGTAGCAGCAAAAGTAACCGCAACTCAGCTGGACACGCCGTCTTTCGGCGCAGCATTGTAGGATGGCCACACCAGTGCGGCAACTTGCTGGACACCACCTCGGTGCCATCCGTATCTCGGCGCGTTGTGCTGCCTTCGGCCTATTCGCACATCGGTCCGCTACTGACGCCGCCTCACAGGCCAATGGATTTTGTAGGCTTTTTATAGCCCAAAGCCGCATAACAGGTCATGTGACTTGTTTATAAAACTTTTCATTGGTTCATTTTACTTTTGGTTTCCTAATGATGAAATGCTTGATCATATGACCTAAAAATAACACTTTTCATTGGATTAAAACATTTTTTTTTCCCAAACGATGAAAGCCCCACCTTTTTTTTTCTCACTCGGCAATCCAAAAAGGTTCCGTTAGATGACAACAGAGGGGACAGGCAACAAGAACCATCACTCAAAAAAGGGGAGGGCAAGTTCTTCCCTACCGGGTCACGTTGGGGCTCCACCGGAACTCATCAAATTGATAGTCTAAAGTGTTTCTGGATGTTTCAGACTGAAGCTGGCGTCAGCATGAGAGCACCACCATCTCGTAGCTGCGTCGTGGCCATTCCGCAAGCAATCATGGCAGCCGCTCCCCACCGGAAGCCTGCGGGAGTCGGGGGCCCCCAAGACTTTTGTAGAATTTTCAAGGCTGAGGGGACGCTTTCGAGAATGGGGCCCAAGCCCTAGCAGACAAGCGTCCGAGTTCCAAGGTGTCCCAGGGACATTTTAGTGGACCAGGCCCAAATCCGAAGAGCCGGCCGCCATTTTAAGAGTCCTGTGGCAGCCGGGCGGTAAACAGCTGAATGGCGGATGAGGCACAGTGCAGCAAAAGCGGGCGGAAAACCGCTGAATGGCAACTGAAACGGTAAAGGGGCGCCCCACTACAGCAGACGAGCCTCCACCTGGGGAGGCCCGTTCACGCCGCCTCCACCCCCCGGGGGCACCCCACGCCGTTTTTCGGCGCAGCATTGTAGGATGCCAAGACCAGTGCGGCAAGTAAAGGACATCACCTGGGTGCCGTCCAGATCTCAGCGCGTTGTGCTGCCTTCGGACTATTCGCACAACAGACCGCTACTGACGAGGCACAGTGCAGCAAAAGCGGGCAGAAAACCGCTGAATGGCAAGTGAAACGCTAAAGGGGCGCCCCACTACAGCAGACGAGCCTCCACCTGGGGAGGCCCATTCACGCCGCCTCCCCCCCCCCGGGGCGCCCCACGCCGTTTTTCGGATCAGCATTGTAGGATGCCAAAACCAGTGCGGCAAGTAAAGGACATCACCTGGGTGCCGTCCAGATCTCAGCGCGTTGTGCTGCCTTCGGACTATTCGCACAACAGACCGCTACTGACCATTGTTGCTTCTGTTTAAAAAAAAATGTTTTTAACGTGTTTACTGTTTTTGGTGCGTTGTATATATTTATAAGTTATTAAAGTGTTATAATCCTACTACTTTGTTGGAGTGCTATATATTTTTAATGTGACACATAATTGTGAGGACTTTGATGTACAAAAAGGCATCCCTGGAATCTTCCGCTTCAGGCTCGGTCCCACACACCCTCACAGTGAGAATCCCCTCCCCAATCACAATACAGGATCGTTATCAGATAGTAGGAACGCGTGTGGTGTGACGGATCTCATGGGGTGGGGGCCTTGATCTACTGTAACTCCTTTGAAGAGGGGTTATTCTTTACAGTTGGGGCCATAAACTACATCTGCAGGGCTAGGTGATAGCGTGGGACCGGCCTGGACAATCAGACACAAAGGAAGAGGAATGTCAGAGGGTGCGGTAGTGAATAGGGTGAAAGGGAGGTGTCGGGGGGGCACAGGGTGTGATTCTCAGGAAGAGCAGCGCAGATGGGGGGAGGTTTATGGCCCATGCATAAGACAGAGAGCGGGGGTGACCAGTGCGTGGGGGAGATGCTTGCGAGGGTGGGGAGCCATGCTGAGGATCGGCGGCGTGCAGAGAGTGGGTCTGGTCAAGGCATCTAAAATGGCTGCCGTGCACGACAAAAGTGTGGCATTGGAAAAAAGGCAAGATGGCGCAGACAATGTTTATCAATACGGATTAATTTATAACAATTATTTTAACAATATATTTACTCGCAGTGTCAAAATGGCGGTCAACACTTCCTGATTTCCTTCGAATCGAACGTTAACAGACGTCACGATCGGCAGCGTGCAGAGAGTGGGTCTGGTCAAGGCATCTAAAATGGCTGCTGTGCACGACAAAAGTGTGCCATTGGAAAAAAAGCAAGATGGCGCAGACAATGTTTATCAATACGGATTAATTTATAACAATTATTTTTAACAATATATTTACTCGCAGTGTCAAAATGGCGGTCAACACTTCATGATTTCCTTCGAATCGAACGTTAACAGACGTCATGCAGCAAAAAAAAAAAAAAAACGCTCACGCGCAGCCGCTGGAAGACAAGTATCAACATATATGAGCATCCTCAGCCACCCTCAGAAAACATAGGGGGTCAGGATACGTCTCCCGTACCCCCTTATACCCATTTCTCACATTGTTTTTCCTCCATCTTGTAATTTAATTAAAACGAAACACAAAATGGCGAATTCCCGTTTCGCTACCCGGTTCGCGAACCGGAAAGCGCTTCCACCGCAAAAAAACAATATTTTTTTATTTGCCCCACGGGACCCTTTCATAACCCCAACATCATTCCTAGGGGGTCAAGAAGGGTCTACCTTGCCCCCTTTCATTAAATTCCCCCTTCGTTTTTTTCTCCTCTTCTTGTCTCTCGATCCTACCGAGAGACAAGATGGCGGCCGCTCCAGACTGTTTGGAATGTTGACAGACACCGGAGAGCCAATCAGCTTCGCTGCGCAAAGTTCCGTTACGTGAAAAGTTCGCGAACCGGAGCGCTATCCGGGACGCTGTCACAGATATATCTGTTTTTTAAAATGTTAATTTCTCAAAATCCACTGGAGCACATATATTGAGAGCCAGCAAAGGCACATCGGGCTAACAGTCCCTACAATTTTGCCAAGTTTCGTGCAAATCCATTCAGTCGTTCGAGCTAAAAGTGAGGCCAAACTCCCTATGGGAAACTCAATGTTAAAAATGCGTTTTGGGACCCCCCTTTTTTCTCGGCCCCCCCTTGACGAAACCCCCCAAATTTGCAGGGGCTGCTCAGAAACAAAATGTGCCATGTTCCTGAAAATTTCAGTCGATTCCGTCCACAAACGCCAAAGTTATTAGACATAGAATTTTCAAAAGTACCATAGAGAAAAAATCCTAACTATATATACCTACTGGCGACCGCCAGTAGGTAATATATATATATATATATATATATATATATATATATATATATTCACTTAAAAAATCATAGGTTTCAGCCACGTTAGAGTGCGATGTCATTTGAGATGTCATCAGTGATGTCATGAGTGATGTCACTGACCATGTCATGAGTAATGTAATATGGCGTGATCTCAATTATCGGTGCCATTCATTAGTGCACAGCACCACAATAGGGCATTATGGAACTTGCAGTCCGTGCCGATAACAATCAACTATGCCGAGGTTGACAAAATACGCACTTAAGCGTTTGTTATATATTGGAAACGAGTCATTTATTGTTTGTCAAGTGTTTCAAAACAATACTGATAGGCAGAGCTTTGGTGTACTTAGAAATTCAGCTCGGGACGTTCATTTAGGAGTCCAATACCAAATTGCAGCGCTTTTGAGGCGTGTTTTGAAAAAGTCTTATAGGCTGTCAGGCTTAGAAAAAAAGAGCTAAAGAAGCAGTTCATTTAAGTCTCCCATGCATGACATATTTCAAGCTGCACTGTTTATATGTCTATATGTGTTTTAAATATGCTACCTGAGGGGGTTAGCCCTATATGAAAGGGAATGTTTTAATAAAAGTGGATGTTCCCAAAACATTGGAACACATGGTGTTACATTTTTTCATGCTAATCTTTTAATTGTGTATAATCAATAGTGAATTGCTTATGCATTAGGCAGACATACAGCATACCTTAATGCAATATCCATTTTAAAGATCATTTTCGGTTATTGCAATTTTCATAATGTAATTTTGTATTGATTGTGTTACTTGGTTAATGTGTGTGTATAAATATCTGTATATGGGTTATTAGTTGTTTTTTTGAGTATCAGTATCAGTGTCTGTATGGTTCGGTGGGGGATATTACTTATAGCACAGATGCATGAATGAGTGACTCACTATTTGTATGTATTTTGAAGACAGCATGTGTGCAAGACTGCATTGGTGGATGATTGTGTGTATGGGTGGGTTAGTGAGTATGTGTTTTTATAATTGATTGTTTAAGAGAGTAAATATGTTTCCGTTTCTGTAGAAGTATGTGTAGTGGTGTGTATATAGCAGTATAATCAAGTAAATGTTTTTTTGATAGTTTATTTGCATGTGTGAATTTGTGTGTGAGTAACTATATGGATGAGTATTAGCGTGGAACAGGATGTATAGGTGTATGAGTACATATGATGAGTAAGTGCATGCATGAGTGACTATATAGAACTGTTGGTGAATGAGTGGATGTGTATGTAGATGTTGGAATTACCTAATAAGTTGTTGTAATTGGTATTGGATTCTCCTTTTTTAAGAAAATGTTAATTTCTATTTTTGAATGTTTGTGTCAAAGGTTATTTTATGCTGATAGGAGGTCTGCCACTTTGTCACAAGGATGTTGTCATCAGTGATGTCATTTGAGATGTCATCAGTGATGTCATGAGTGATGTCACTGACCATTTCATGAGTGATGTAATATGTGACGTCATCAGCAGTGCATTGCACCCGCAAGTTATAGTGAGTCCAACTAACTATAACGTGGGGATTTCAATGGTTGTATGCGAGTAAAATTTCCACCTAACTATTACTGGTGTGAAACCTATGGTTTTTTCAGTGAATACATATATATATATATATATATATATATATATATATATATATATATATATATATATATATATATATATATATATATATATATATATATATATATCAACAGTCACTCCAAAGAACCACCTCCAATCCAACAGGACCGGCGAAGCAGGAGACAGACCACAGCATTCGGGTGAGTAATTTTATTTTCCAGTTTTTTTCCCGCTACCAACCAAACATGACGCGTTTCGGGCTTTGCAGCCCTTCTTTACATGCAAGGCATTAGTGCAATTCACAGTGCTTATAAAGTGCTTAATGTGCTCCGCCTACCTCCCTGTTCCACAGAGGGTCACGTGACCTCTATTACAATGGAAAACAGACTATCTCATATAGAAAACATATCATACTTTCGCAATAAACAAAAATTCCTGCATAAATGCATATTGTGTACCTGATCTAGGAACAGTTATTGATTTCCTATTTATCATACATGTACACAAAAGAAATTAAATTATAGCATGTAGTCCTCAAGAGGAACTTATGACCGGATAAATCCAGATAACACATGTCCATAGCAAAAGTTAAGAGCCAAATAACACATGTTGTACAGAGACAGTAATGATACATGAGGTAACCAATATAGACACAGTTATTACAAAGGAATTAGCCTTTGTCCATGAGATTATTGGCCTGACGGAGCAATTCAAACTAACAACCACAAACAAGCTAGGACAAACCATGCCTAGTGTGCAAAGGAGGCTAAAGATACAGTGCAGACTGCATGTTCATCAAGACTATAAATATCAAATTCATGGAGATTCATAGAAAGCACTAAGAAAAAAACACATTATTATTACCCGTGATAAAATCAGGGACTGTTCTATGTTGTTTTTATAAAATAGCATTTCTAAAACCATAAATTTCATGTAAACATTGTCTAAAAAGAACATATCAGAAAATATTATAACCATTAAATAGTGATAAACAGTGTTAAAAGTGAAGGGAAGACACATGAACCCCTGGTGTAAATAGGGATATGACACAATATAGAAAATACACATATATATGCAAACAATTCATCTTATTATACATATTCAGTGCTATTTAATCTTGAGAGATTCATGAATCGTGATAGATAACAGGGATCCTGACTATCTATTACCATTGGAAGAATGAGAGAGAGAAGATGTTACAATTAGGATATGCCCTATGTAGTATATCATGTTGAGCAACAGGGAACCTGACTGCTCGTGAACCAAAGGGCATGATAACTGACAGACCAGTCTAGACAAACTGAAAACAGGCAGCAGAAAGAGGGAGGAACAGTTAAATTATCATAATCAACATGGAGTTCGAGATGTTCTACAGGAAGTTGTAAAAATCCTCAGTATTGTTCAGACCGTTAGGCCATTTACTGTCGAACTCCAATATGAAACGTGTTTCGAGTTGTCGCAATAACAACTCTCTGTTACCTCCTCTGCGTAGGGGCAACACTGATCCTATTACAAAGTATCTCAAACAATTGAGATCTTTGTTATGTTTAGCTGCGAAATGGCGTGCTACAGGTTACAATGGATCAGTATGCAGTATAGCCCTTAAATGTTGTAAAATTCTGACGTGCACCTGGGCTATAGTACTACCGATGTAATGTAGTCCACAGGTGCACGTCAGAACATAGACTGCGAATTCTGTTTTGCAGTCATAGCTGCCTTTGATAGGAATATCAGTGGAGCAGAAAGGGGTACGATAGTGTGTTTTATTCTCCCCGAATTTACAAGCTCTACAGTGCGAGCATTTCCGAAATCCAGGTCTGGCCTTTAACCAGATGTCCTTTTGTTTTAATTCTGGACTGGAGACATCTAAAGAACTACCCATATTCCTAGCTCTGTGAAAAGTCACTACTGGCCTGACAGGTAAAGTGGGACTCAGAATATTGTCGGTCAGTATGATAGGCCAGTTTTTTTGGATGATCCTTTTGATGGCCTGTTCATCACTGCTGTAAGCGGTGATGAACCTAGGACATGTAAGGGTAGTGATGTCAGACCTTTCAGAAATGTCAGCATTGTCAAGATCAGGTGTCAGAAAAAGACTCTCTCTGCTTCTCAACCTTGCTTTAGCCAAAGCTTGGTTGAAAATGTAATTGGAATAGCCTCGTTCCAAAAATCTAATTCTGAGATCGTTGATACATTTGTCAAATTCAGATGTGGAGCTACAAATTCGCTTTACTCTAAGAATTTCGCCTAGAGGGATACTGTAGATAGTGTGCTTCGGGTGGAGGCTGGAAGCATGTAAAAGGGTGTTACCTGATGTAGGTTTCCGATGTAATGTGGAAATTAGTTTGTTTTGTTACACGTAAACCTTGACATTAAGAAATTCTATCTGGCGGGCACTATTGTGTGAAGTAAAATGGAGGTTTAAGGAGTTGTCATTGATTTCATTTATAAACAACTGAGCTTCCTCTATACTTCCCTGCCAAAGAATAAAGATATCATCAATATATCTTAGATATTTGATGATCTTCTCTCGCACCCAAGTGGCATGTGTTGTGCCCAGGACCTGTTCCTCCCACCAACCAACGTGCAAGCACGCGTAGCTGGGGGAGAAACAGGAACCCATGGCCACGCCTCGTAGCTGCATCCATACATCTTTCCCAAAGGCGAAAAAATTATTGTTAAGACACCAGTGCATAAGTTCTAAAATGACTTTGTTGTGTTCATAAAAGTCTGCTGACCGGGTGTCTAAGAAATGTTTAGTAGCCCTTAATCCCTCTAGATGACCAATACTAGTATAAAGGGATTACACATCCAAAGTGATGAGCAACATATCCTCTTGCCATTCCAAGTCTTTGATTTTCATCAAGAAATTGCCAGTGTCCCGCACATAGCTGGGTAATTTCTTCACCAAGTCTTGCAAAAAGTAATCAACATAGCGACTAACATTCTCTCCAGCACTGTTAATCGCCGAAATAATAGGTCTTCCGGGGATAGGCGAAATTTTTTTATGTATTTTCGGGATTAGATAAAAAACAGGGAGGACCGGAAATTCTTTGTGCATAAATTTATATACTTCACCTGAAATCAATCCCTCTCGCCGAAATCTACTGAGCATTTTTTCCAACATGGTTTTAGCATTCAGATATTCTTTCTTGTTGGTTTTGCTGTAACAAGTAGTAGTGCCCAGTTGTCGCAAGGCTTCAGTTACATAGTCACTTTTATTCCAGATTACCAAATTGCCGCCCTTATCAGCTGTTTTTACAACAATATTCGGGTTACTGGACAATTTCTTCATAAGCGCTATATACTTTGCTTGTTCTTGATAATATTTACTTTTGTTGCGTTTGCAAGACTTGGTGTATAACAGCTTGATTTCATTGGTAATGCAATCATGGAAAGTATCAATGGCGTCTTTAACCATTAAGGGTACAAATTTGGATTTGTTTTTAAAAGGCGTAATGCCAGCACCCTTCTGGTTGATGTTAATCTAGGCCAATCTGGTTTGGGTGTTACTCTCAGACTCAGAAGTAAATGGTTGGGAATCAGTGGCTTGGCAAAGGTCATTAAGATTTAAGAATGTAGATACATCAGCAGCTCTTACCTCCGACACCCCCTCCGGGGTGTTGGTATCAGCTGTGGCAGGGATATCAGTAGTTGATTTTAAAGTCTGTGTGGCAAAATGTTTGCGTAATTTCATTTTACGTATGAAGCGATAAACATCAATACGTATCGCTGCGTAGTCAAAAGGCTGGGCCGGACAAAAGTTGAGTCCCAACGATAAGAGTTGTTCTTCCGCTTTCTCCAGAACCACACTGGAGAGATTAATAACTGCGTTATTGTTACTCACTTTTTTCGTTGCCAAGGCCCCTTGGTTTTCTTTTTTTGTTGTTGTCCTTTTTCTTGCTTGTTTCCTTCGTTCTCGTCTTTTTTGGTTTTTGGTTTTATAACCTGCCCTTGACTGTCCAAGCGAGGACGCAATGTTCTCAGTCTTTCTGCCACTAAAAAATCAAGTTCCTCACCCAAATCCAATATAGGCGCTGGTTGCTGATCTCTACTTAAATCCTCACTGGAAACACTCAATGAAATGTTGCTGCCAGTGTCATCATTTAGCAGCATCTCATCACGTTCAGGATCATTGCGTGAAGTAGTAGGAATGGGTTGATGCTTGGTACTCCCACTATATTGTTGGCGTTTTGCGGCGCTATATTTTCGAGCAAACGTGAAAATTTGTCCATGGGCATAGTCTGCTTGATCACGCGCAAACTTGCTAACCTTTCTAGCTTTGATCTTGTCTTCGTGTTTTTTTAGCCGATCATTCATAGTTGTTTCCAAGTTTTTTAAGACTTCTTCGGACTCCTTGCATTTGCTGATCTCCTCATTGATTTTATCGATATTCAACAGAATTTGATCTCTGTCGATGGCAGCATATTTTATTAAAATATGTACTAAGTTCATTGAGGCTGCCAGATTACTCTGCCCCCACTCCTTGAGCATCATCGGGTTTGGGCGGTCGAAACTGGGGGCCAGCATAATGCGGAGTCCTCTTTGAACTCGGCCTGCGTCGGCATATTTAGTCAGTGAATAGTGTTCCCACCATTTGGTGATTTCCAGACGCTTTTCTTTCTCCAAATTTTTATAGAGAGTCTTGATGTTACCTTCGCCAATTTTATCCGTCCCAGCCGGGACCTTTCTTACGGTTTCACTTGTGACGGTGATATTGTCAAATAACTGTGCCGCTTCCGCTTCCCTAGCATGGAAAGCCTCTGCAGACATCTTGGTTGGCTATGCGGAAATAAACACTGACCTGGAAAGCACTATACACGCCACTTGAAGAAAATGCTGCAGCTGCGGCGGTCAGTTCAAAAAGTGCTTTTGGATTTCCGAAGCACCTCTTCACCTATCCAATGCCGTGTGGTTAGAGCCAGGCTACGTGCACCAATCCGGAAAGCAGAGTCAGCCGACCCTGCCCTGGACCGTACCGCACTGGAACGCCGACTTCTTTGCACCGTTGGCCGCTGATAGGGAGCACCTGCATAGAGTTCCGATCCCGGAAAAACTTGCCACTCAGTTCTGAGAATCAGGTGCCGCACTCGAAGAGGAGGTCTGTGAACAGAAGCAAAACCAAACTTCTGTATTGTATCAACAGTCACTCCAAAGATCCACCTCCAATCCGACAGGACCGGCGAAGCAGGAGACAGACCACAGCATTCGGGTGAGTAATTTTATTTTCCAGTTTTTTTCCCGCTACCAACCAAACATGACGCGTTTCGGGCTATGCAGCCCTTGTTCACATGCAAAGCATTAGTGCAATTCACAGTGCTTATAAAGTGCTTAATGTGCTCCGCCTACCTCCCTGTTCCACAGAGGGTCACGTGACCTCTATTACAATGGAAAACAGACTATCTCATATAGAAAACATATCATACTTTCGCAATAAACAAAAATTCCTGCATAAATGCATATTGTGTACCTGATCTAGGAACAGTTATTGATTTCCTATTTATCATACATGTACACAAAATAAATTAAATTATAGCATGTAGTCCTCAAGAGGAACTTATGACTGGATATATATATATATATATATATATATATATATATATATATATATATATATATATATATATATATATATATATATATATATATATATATATATAGATATATATATATATATATATATAGTATATATATATATATATATATATATATATATATATATATATATATATATATATATATATATATATATATATATATATATATATATATATATATATATATATAATTTTTATGGCAAAATGAAACCCCTCATTTTGTTCCTTTTCAAATTAAATGTATTAAGTGTTACCACTTTATTCCAATCAAGATGACTTCAGGTGTGCCATACTTTTGTCATAAGTAAGACTGTTAGCGTTCTAGTTGTTCTTTAGAACACTCTGGGACATTCTGTCATTGGGCTAGAGTTGGGCTACATCTGGCTGATATTTGGGCTACATTTGGGCTCTTTTGTCTCTGGTGGCCATCTTGGGAGACTGCACATCAGAATTTTTTTAATGAAATATAAGAGGATTTGAGAAGTCACTCAAAATGTGCCCTAATTTTTCTTTCTTCAGCACTAATCATAATTTCTATGGCAAAATGAACCCCCTCATTTTGTTCCTTTGCAAATTAAATGTTTTAAGTGTTAACACTTTATTCCAATCAAGATGAATTCAGGTGTGCCATACTTTTGTCATAAGTAAGACTCTTAGCGCTCTAGTTGTTCTTTAGAACACTCTGGGACATTCTGTCATTGGGCTATAGTTGGGCTACATCTGGCTGATATTTGGGCTACATTTGTTTTTTTTTGTCTCCGGTGGCCATCTTTGGGCTACTTTGAGCTACATTGGGCTACATTTGGGCTCTAACATATATATAGCCCAATATATATTTTTTCAAATTTAATTTTCGTTAAAACCACTGGAGCACATATCTTGAGACATAGCAAAGGCACATCGGGCTACCAGTGCCTACAATTTTGCCAAGTTTGGTGCAAATCCATTCAGCCGTTCGGGCTAAAAGTGAGTTTGACTTCCCTATTGAAATTAACATGGGGAAAACACGTTTTGGGACCCCCCTTTTATCTCGGTCCCCGCTTGATGAATCCCCCCAGACTTTTAGGGAAGGACCGGAGCTCCGCGAGGCAAATATGAGGACACTTTGAAGCGGATTCGTCAACCGACGCCAAAGTTATTCACAATAGAATTTTGAGATTTTGCATTGAAAAAAATCCTAAATATAACTACCTACTGGCGACCGCCAGTAGGTAATATATATATATATATATATATATATACATATACAAAAAACGATCTCTTCAGAAAGAAGTAATCGGAGGGACACAGCAGGGAAGTCAGGAAAGAAGTTTAATTCAGCGATGGCATGATGCGTTTCGGCGAGTATGCCTTTATCAAATGCTGTTGCACACACAGTCTCTCTCACAAGCTGCTTAAATTTCTCTTATCGTTCTCCCATTGGTGGCATTCCAGGTGGGGGGGGATTTGGAGTCCAAATCACCACTGCAGCCCTCGTCGATGGACTACAGCTCCCAGCAGGCATCTGTCCTGGCCAACCGGGTAAGTAGATGGAAACCGCCCTGTGTATCCCGTGATGGGTCCTGGAATATTGTACAGAACGTGATGACTGCAGCTTGATGTTGGCACTATGTTGCTGCTGAAATATATATATATATATATATAAGAAATGAAATGAATTTGTACTTGTAAAGCACATTTATACCCCAACCAGGGTTTCCTGGCGCTGTATGCATACCGCTGAGGAACCCTTCTTGGCTTTTATCCTGTGAAATGTCCACTCCTGGGCACCCCCAGGGTGAAGCCAGGCATCCCAGCACTCTTGTGGCTGTTGTGGAGATTAAGCAAACTATTGCCCAGAGTTGCAGAGTGGGACCCATGATTAGAATAGGCACCAAGGCAAGAATTATCAGGTCCGAGGAAATTGAGCCCAAGACCCGCTGAGGCGGAAATTGAACCCTGGTCCCCGGGCCAAACCTCTGCATCAGGGTCTGCCGCTCTAACCATTGAGCCACACTTCTCCATATATATATATATTCACTGAAAAAACCATAGAGTTATAGTTAGGTGAACTAACTATAACGGGGGAATTTCAATGGTTTTGTATGAGTGAAATGTCCAACTAACTATAACAAGACTGAAACCTATGGTTTTTTCAGTGAATTTCTAAGGTTTTTTTAAATGCTAATTCCTAACTATAACCTGGCTGAAACCTATGTTTTTTTCAGTGAATTTCAAAGTTTTTGTAAATGATAATTTTTAAATGTATTAATTGTTAGATTTTTTAATAATGATTTACTACATTGATTTAAACTATTTATTTTTAGATATTTTATTTTTTAAATTACATTACATATTTTTAATATAAATTAAAAAAAGTTTTTAAAATTATTGAAATTGTAATATTTGTTTATTTTATTTTATATATTTTTTTATTTATATATATTTTGCATAGGCAATGATATCCTATGGAAGGAAATTCAAGTTACTGGTAAGTACGGTTAAAATTACTTTTCAGGATCAGTACTGGGCTGAAAGATGCAGCACTAAGGTCTCTCCTGATAACAGGTGAGTAAATCGGAATTCGTAGTTCGGCTGATTTTATATGAATATTTTAAAGTTCCAAAACTCCACACTTAGAAGAATTTCCAAGTGAAACCAGTCAATGTTAGCCTATGGAAGGAAATTCAAGTTACTGTAAGTAAGGTTAGAATTACTTTTCAGGATCAGGAGTGGGCTGAAAGATGCAGCACTGAGGTCTCTCCTGATAACAGGTGAGTAAATCGGAATTCGCAGTTTGGCTAATTTTAGAGGAATATGTGTACGTTTCAAAAATGGTCACTTGGAAACTTTTCTGGTGAAAACCACACAATAGATTCCTATGGAAGGAAATACAAGTTGCTGGTAAGTATGCTTAGATTTACTTTTCAGGGTCCATACTGGGCTCAAAGATCCAGCACTGACGTCTCTCATGATAACAGGTGAGTAAATAGGAATTCGTATTTCGGCTGATTTTAGAGGAATATTTTGCTCAATAGTGAAGGAAGGGGCGCGCCTGAGGTGACATGTGTGTAAACATACCCTGTGGCGCGTTTTAAGTTGGAGAATTAATTCCTCTTCAATCCTGAGGTCCGCTGTGGGCCAACTAGCCCACCAGGTACCTCCAGTATGCACCAGGGAGCTGCGTTGCAGAGAGGTGTTCAGAGGCCAAGCCCCCTTCTTTTTACCACACTCTGCAACGCAGCTCTGTGGCACTTGCTGGTGGTGCCTGTTGGGCTAGTTGGCCCCTAGGGGACCTCTGGTTTGAAGAGGAATTAATTCACCAAACTTAAAA